>NC_056737.1:978693770-979033832 GCF_019279795.1 Protopterus annectens | reverse complement strand
ACTCTGGAGATTTTCCCTAAAAGGCAGTAACCATTTTTCAGGCACTTTGTAAAAGACTTGGGTACAGAATTCAAGCCAAGCAGCAAGGAAATAAAATGATAGTGGAACCCCCCTGTGCCAAACCTGAGGAACTATCTGACTACCCTTTTTCTATGGGGCTGTACAAGTAGGTATATTTTAGATTCAGGGTAACCATTTTTTATCTTTATTTTTTTTGTGTGTTCTTGAAGATTTCGTATGTGGGAACACTAAACCTCACATTCTCTGGCAGGGGCTGTACGGCTCTTCATGACGAAGCAGGGGCTGTACGGCTCTTGATGACGAAGCCTGTTCCTTCTGGCAGGGACTGTACAGCTCTTGATGACAAAGCCTGTTCCTGCTGGAAGGGGCTGTATGGCTCTTGATGAAGAAGCCTATTCCTGCTGGCAGGAGCTGTACGGCTCTTGATGACTAAGCCTGTTCCTGCTGGCAGGGGCTGTACGGCTCTTAATGACGAAGTATATTCCTGCTGGCAGGGGCTGTATGGCTCTTGATGAAGAAGTCTATTCCTGCTGGCAGGGGCTGTACGGCTCTTGATGACGAAGCCTGCTCCTGCTGGCAGGGGCTGTACGGCTCTTGATGACGAAGCCTGTTCCTGCTGGCAGGGGCTGTACGGCTCTTGATGACGAAGCCTGCTCCTGCTGGCAGGGGCTGTACGGCTCTTAATGACGAAGTCTGTTCCTGCTGGCAGGGGGCTGTACAGCTCTTGATGACGAAGCCTGCTCCTGCTGGCAGGGGCTGTATGGTACTTGATGACGAAGCCTGTTCCTTCTGGCAGGGGCTGTACGGCTCCTGATGATGAAGCCTGTTCCTTCTGGCAGGGGCTGTACGGCTCCTGATGATGAAGCCTGTTCCTGCTGGCAGGGGCTGTATGGTTCTTGATGACGAAGCCTGTTCCTTCTGGCAGGGACTATATGGTTCTTATAGGTTCATACTAGGCTATCTGCCCTAGGGCATTTATAAGCCTAGCCAGAGTATGTTTAGCTTTTGCCACCCATTTTAAATTAATTTTGCTATGCCCTTTTTCGAGGTTAGTATACTGTGCCTCTGTCTAACAGTGACACAGAAGTGATACCTGGGGTAAACCTACGATCTCCCATCCATACGATCTCCCATCCGCTCATCAAGATTCCTCTTGAAGAGAGTCAATGAGGGACTCTTCCTAACCTGGACTGGGATTTTATTCCTGAGTGAAGGGAGCCTCTGGGTTATGAATCTGTCCCTCCAGCATGTCCTATTTATTTCAGTGCTGAGGTTCAAGTCTCTCGAGCGAGTAGCTCGATGGGATTTGGATTTTTTGAGGTGCAGCATGTCCCTTAATTCTGGGTTGGACATGGCTTTATACGTCAGGCACAGATCACCTCTGAGCAGGCGGTATGCCACTGAGTAGAGATGGAGTTTCTTTAACCGGGCGGCATATGGCATCTGTTTGAGCCCTTTGATCCTCTTGGTGAGGTACTTTTGGGGTCTTTCCAGTTGCTGCAGGTGTCTGGTAAGGTACATCCCAAAAGGGGCATTGTACTCGATTATGCGCCTGATGAGAGATGAGTAAAGAGGCATGATGACCTCCCCTGATCTAGATGTGAATCCCTTCATGATTAGGTGGGCTATATAAAATGTTTTTCTAACCACTTTGGCCACGTGGTTGTCAAATGAGAGATTGCTATCAACTTGGGTCCCCAGGTCCCTAATTACTTCTTCTGTACTTAATGGATTACCACCTATGTGGTAATTTGTGGGCACTCTGTTTTTGCCAAAGGGGATGACTATACACTTTTTGGCGTTTAGCTTGAGGCCATGGCTCTGGCACCAGTTGTCTGCTTCTATGAGGCCCTTTTGGAGGATGCTTGTGTCAGCTGGAGAGTCGATTATGGCGCACAGTTTGCAGTCATCTGCGAACTTGGTCAGCCACAGTCCTTCCGTGTTGGCCTGTACCTCCGAAAAATATATACCGAACAAGAGAGGTCCCAGGACTGAACCTTGTGGGATGCCACTTGTAACTGGTTTGGAGTCTGACATGGCTCCAACAATTCTAACCATGTGGGTTCTGTCCTTGAGCCAGTTTGCAACCCATCTAGTGACATAGGGGTTTATATTTAAGCTGGTGAGCTTATCTATAATGCCCGAGTGGGGTATTGTATCGAAGGCTTTTGCGAGGTCCAGGTAGGCTGTGTGGACCACCTTTCCCCTCATCAATGGCCTTGGTGACTGTTTCAAAGAAGTCGACCAGGTTTAAGAGGCAGGATCTGCCCTTAACAAAGCCGAACTGAGTAGGATCCAGTGTCTGTAGGTCCCCAATATCTTTATTTATGAGGTCCATGATGATCCTTTCCATAGCTTTGCAGACCAAGCTAGTCAGGCTTATGGGGCGATAGTTTCCAGGGTCTGTTGAGGCACCACCTTTGTGGAGAGGGACCACTGTTGCTGTACGCCACTCTTTGGGTACATATCCTGTAGTAAGGCTGAGATTGAACAGTAGTTTTATGTTTGGGTTTAGCTCTTCTTGGAGTTCATGTAGGGGCCAGCCGGGACACCGTCTGGTCTCATTGATGCTGTGTTTTTTGCTTTGGAGAGGGCGGCTCTTACCTGAGCATCTGAGATGTCAGGGGGGCAGCATTCTGCTGGGATAGATATTTGCCCTTTTGGTGGGGGGGGGAGTTTGCGCTGAACCTGTCAGCTAGGATGTTGGCAATGTCTGTGGGTTCGGTGTATATTTATTGTCATTTTGGACTAATTCTGAGCATATCTGGGAATTCTCACCCAGGTTCCTAACATAACTAAAGAAAGCCTTGTGATTATCCTTAGTGTCCTGTGCAATTTTTCTCTCGAAGCTGACCTCAGACGATTTTATGAGTGCCCGTAGTTTTTTGCTAATACTGATCAGAGATGCCTTCCCTTTTTGGGATTTTGCTCTATCATGTAGTAGCTTCCTCCTTCTATTGTATAGTTTGTTTATGGCTGGGGTCCACCAGACAGGACGTCTGCCTTTGGAGGTCTTGGTTTTATTTGGGATTGCATGATCCATGCATTCCTGAAGGTGTTCATAGAATGCATTTATAAAGGATTCTGCGGTCTGGGCCGTATTTTCCACAGGCCCGGGGGCTTTGAAGGATTCTACCTCGGTTTTGAGGAGTGTGAAATTTGCTTTTGAGAAGTTTTTCACTGTGGTTTTCTGGGCAGGGGGTGGGGTCGGGATGTGAATATCCAGTGAGATTAGTTTATGGTCTGATCTTACCAGTGAGGGATACTGCCTCTTAAACCTGGTTGACTTCTTTATAACAGTCACCAAGGCCATTGATGAGGGGAAGGTGGTCCACACAGCCTACCTGGACCTCGCAAAAGCCTTCGATACAATACCCAACTCGGGCATTATAGATAAGTTCACCAGCTTAAATATAAACCCCTTCTGGTCTGGAGCATAGAGTCCCCATGTTGGTGATGATCAGGTCCAGTATGTTTTCCCCTCTTGTGGGAGTGGTAACAAGTTGTTCCATAGCATTTGAGTTTATGGATTCTAGGAACCTTTGGGCTAGGGTGTTGGAGCTAGAGTAATGCTCCCAGTCTATGTTTGGGTAGTTGAAGTCGCCCAATATAATGGTGTTTGGAGAGAGCTTCATATTTTCCAGTGTTCTCAGGAAGGCCGAGTGGGGTTCCTGGGTTTGGGAGGGTGGCCTGTAGCAGGCTATAAACTGGAAGGCAGTTTTACCTACTGTTAGTTGCACATGGATAGTCTCTGATGCTTCGTGCTGTGCCACCAACCTGGAGGTGTGGGTATCTTTGATGAATATTGATACTCCCCCTCCTTTTGTGGTTCGGTCCAAGTTTTGGGGCCAAAAAGCATGATATGAGGTATAACCTGGTAGTGCTGGGGTGCTCTCGGGAGCCCTGAACCAGGTTTCTGTTACTGCACAGATATCGATGTTCTCCATGCTATGGAGAGTTTCGAGTGCGTGCATCTTGAGGTTTAGACTTCTGGGGTTGAGTAGCATTACTCTTAGTTTCTTATCCCTTGTGATACCTATGGAGGTGGGTTTGTCTTTTGAGCCTTGCCTAAAAAAGGCACTATGGGGGTAGCAAGAGCCTTTGCCAATATCCGAAAGCCCAGGGGTGACAGGTGCAAGCCGTCCCTAGCGAAGCATTGTGGCTTGTCGAGCATATCATCCCAGGCTGACAGGCATTGGATCCACTTTGAATGACACTAATACTCAAGCCAATTGTTGAAATTGATCATCTTGTCTTCATATTGTGGCATCATTCTTGGTGAGGATAAGATGCTACTCAAGGTCAGGGTCATACCGGCCTGGGCTACATGCTCAGAGAGCTTCTCTATGTCTCTTCACATGACGAAGCCTGTTCCTTCTGGCAGGGGCTGTACGGCTCCTGATGATGAAGCCTGTTCCTGCTGGCAGGGGCTGTATGGTTCTTGATGACGAAGCCTGTTCTTGCTGGCAGGGGCTGTACTGCTCCTGATGATGAAGCCTGTTCCTTCTGGCAGGGGCTGTACGGCTCCTGATGATGAAGCCTGTTCCTGCTGCCCTTGATGCTGCATCTACAGCACTTCAACAGTTTCATCAGTGATCTGTGACAACCATTCTTCAACCTTCAAGCTCCTACCGTGCTATTTACCCACATGGACATGGCAATGATTGGTACTAAAGACTAGGGTAACAGGGGTATAAACCTTTTTACCACACCAGGAAGTTACTCTAGTCAATATATCCTTAACAGAATTGCTGGGGCTCACTGCCACGGACATTACAGCTAGTTCTGCCATGCACTATTTGTACAGATACTGTGAAAGCCTGCTGGATACTGCGAAATTCATCACATGTGGTGGTGCCAGAAGAGTGGAAATTCCATTCCAAGGACGCCACCAAAAAAGCTTCCTTGAAAAATTCAAACACTAGAAGTAGAGCAGTGAGTTTTGGTTCATCCAGGAGTAGATCCAGCTACCTCATTTTTACGTCTGCTACTTCCTTAGATTCATACGGGATGTACTCCCTTATGAGACGAAGGGCTTCCCAAATGTGATCTCCTTGGGAAGAAAACTGGAGAAGACATTTCCAAAGTATAACCCAGACCTTTATGTTCACAGTCCCTCTAATGGAAGGTTCTTTTGCATTTTGAAAATTTAGGTATCCAATATGTTGTGGCATCAGATTATGAATTCTACCACATCACTAAATGCTCCTGGGCCAGCTGTCTGCAAGGCACGAGTTAGTTACAGCATGGGATGACATGAAAAGGAACAGGGGCTTATAAGGCCTACAGAATGAAGATGCATGAAGTTAGACTTTCTGAACTTCAGGAGACAAGAAGGAGAATGAAGGACTCAGCAGTGTCATCCGAAATCTCTCACAGTGCAGTCACAACTGGCATTGTCATCAGAAATCTTTCACAGTGCAGTCACAACTGGCATTGTCATCCAAAATCTCTCACAGTGCAGTCACAACTGGCATTGTCATCTGAAATCTCTCACAGTGCAGTCACAACTGGCATTGTCATCTGAAATCTCTCATAGTGCAGTCACAACTGGAAGCTTTTTTTTTTTTTTTTTTTTTAAAGCTATCATGAACTAAAAGTAAGAAAGCTATCATGAACTAAAAGTCAGAAACAAAAACACCTCCTTCTGGTCAGAGCAATTTCAATTCTGATACCAGCGTCACATTGTTCTTGTTAAAATGATCTCCACATCTGATGTGCTGCTACATACAGCAAAAGCCAATGAAGGACATGACAAGAGCCAGTGGTAGGTTCACCTCCAGACAGAGAGGGCCAAAGACAGATGTCAAGCTCTGGGGCTGGGAAGCTCTCTCTTGATTTAGTGTCCTTCGGTTTACTCACCTCACCACATGGTAGTATTATTTCTCTTGTTTACATATGGCTAATGTTTCTCATTATTTCTCGCTCTTCCATGTGGCTGATGTTTCTCATTATTTCTCTCGTTTACATGTGGCTGATGTTTCTCATTATTTCTCTCATTTACATGTGGCTGTTTCTCATTATTTCTTTTACACGTGGCTGTTTCTCATTATTTCTCTCGTTTACATGTGGCTGTTTCTCATTATTTCTTTTGTTTACATGTGGCTGATGTTTCTCATTATTTCCCTCGTTTACATGTGGCTGATGTTTCTCATTATTTCTCTCGTTTACACGTGGCTGATGTTTCTCATTATTTCTCTCGTTTACACGTGGCTGATGTTTCTCATTTCTCTCGTTTACATGCGGCTGATGTTTCTCATTATTTCTCTCATTTACACGTGGCTGTTTTTCATTATTTCTCTCTCCCATGTGGCTGATGTTTCTCATTATTTCTCTCATTTACACGTGGCTGATGTTTCTCATTATTTCACTCGTTTACACGTGGATGATATTTCTCATTATTTCTCTCGTTTACATGTGGCTGATGTTTCTCATTATTTCTCTCGTTTACACATGGCTGATGTTTCTCATTATTTCTCTCATGTACATGTGGCTGATATTTCTCATTATTTCTCTCATTTACATGTGGCTGATGTTTCTCATTATTTCTCTCTTTTCCATGTGGCTGATATTTCTCATTATTTCTCTCATTTACACGTGGCTGATGTTTCTCATTATTTCTCTCGTTTACATGTGGCTGATGTTTCTCATTATTTCTCTCATTTACATGTGGCTGTTTCTCATTATTTCTCATTTACACGTGGCTGATGTTTCTCATTATTTCTCTCGTTTACACGTGGCTGATGTTTCTCATTATTTCTCTCGTTTACACGTGGCTGATGTTTCTCATTATTTCTCTCGTTTACATGTGGCTGATGTGTCTCATTATTTCTCTCCTTTACACGTGGCTGATGTGTCTCAGTGCAGTTTGACAAGCAAGTTCCATTCAAAATCCAACATCTACATCACAGCCTCCAACTTCTCCCTGCATCAGTCAAACACAGAAGCTTCTTTACTTAATGGGTCTTCCCGGGGAAATATACAAATACTTAAACTCTGCAACATAACTAAACTCTCTTAAGCAGATCTGAAACCCCCAGAAGCAAAGTTTTTTTTTTTTTTCAAGCTTGAATGAGGCATGTCCAGGGAAACAGGGCAAGTTTCCAGTAAAACTATTCATAAGTAAAATAAATAACTAAATTGCATTACACATCAGCAATAAAAAGATTTCCCCAATGGGGTACTGGGCTTTCTGAAGAGACACGTAGAAGCTTTGGGGCAGCCCCAGACCAAGTGATCAAGACCTCACTGAGATATAAGATAAGCCTGCAGCAAAATGTGATGACCACCTCTTTTATGAATTACTGCAACTGAGAGCAGCCAGTCTGCACCTGACCATTTGAAGAGCTCTGGGAGTCAGGCTAGCTAATCAATAACCTTCTCTGACTAACTCTCATGTACAGCAAACACTACTGCAGCGGAAAGCTAGAACAGAGCCAAACATACAGAAGTTCTGGCTACTGTAATGCTCTTATGACTACAATATACACTTTTAAGGGGAAAAGTAGTCTTTCATTGTCTACTTACCTGTTTCATCCAGTTCAGGGTTGTGGAAGAGCTGGAACTTATCCTGGCACTCAGGGTAGTGAAACAACTTTAGGACAAGATCCTAGTGTACTACATGAGACACACATGCACTCATACATACACCCAATCATCATCCCTAGGTTCAGTTTGGAGGGCTGACCTTTCACCTATGCATGTCTCTGGAAGTAGGAGGACATCACAGCATCTGACGAAGCGCCTTTTGCCACACAGAGAACATGCACACTCCAACCAAGAACTGAGCTAGACAGAAAAGTTCTAAAAGGCAACAATTCTAACCTTTATGCCACAACAAGAAACAACGCAGAAATGAAAATCATCTCAAACATGCAAGCAATCATAACATATTGATAAACACATAACTGAGGTAATCAGTTTAATGGCAGGATTTTAAATGTGCGTTACTTCCAAAAAAGACTCTCAACAAACCTGAAGTCTGCTGGCAGTGATTTGACCCCCACACCAGCATCAATTGCTGTCTGGAATCTCAGTTCCTCTGCTATCAGCAGACAATGCAAGCGATACAGGATACTTGGGAGGCAAACTGCTTTTCTCCACAGTGAAGCAGGAATTGGGTGAATGGCACAAAGTTCAGGAACCAAAATCTTTAAAACACAAACAATTAAAAACTCTTAACAACTCAATGTAACTAACACTCATCTAGCAATAAAGCACTAAGCAGAAACAAAACGAGAACTAGATTTGCTAGACAATTTAGCAGCGCAAATTAATGCAGAAGGTAAAATGTTCTTTTCTACTAGAATACCTGCTTATTTTGCAAACTTTCCCACTTAGCTTTCCGTTTCTCTGCACTACTTAAAGGAAGCGCTTTTCCTTTTTGATTCAAATGACGAGGAGTTAATAGATTCAGTCTAAAAGCAAACAAAAAAGATACATTCATTTGTTTTTGAAAAGGCAAGAAAATTTAATTTAAACTAAAGGACCGAAGAAAGGAAAGGCAAAAACATGCAAACTACAGAAAGTACAACAGCTGACAACTCACCATAAGAGCAGATGTTTGAATAGGCTTACTAATGCAGTACCACTCATTATATAAGGGAACTGGCTATGGGCTGACATAGCTCTGCTTATGCAAGGGTGCAAGCTAATGTCCATCCCCGCACATGAGGAGGTACATGTGTAACCAATATAAAAGTTGGTAAAGACCGCACAATCTTCAGTTCTATTTGCTGCAGAGGCCTGGTTCCATGTATGGAAGAGTTGACCTAATGATGTCAAAAGGTCTTAAGAGTCCTCCTTACGTATCCCACCAAGAAATGCAATGCTTTTTGCAGGAAGACTGAAACAGAGGCTATTCTGCTTGGAGAGAAGGTAGGTGAGAACTCTGCTGAGTATCTTCAGGTCAGGATACACAAGGGTTCTGGCTGTGTGGGAGACGTATCCTTTTTGCAGTAGAAGGTATGATGGTTGTTTGGCTAGCAGCACCATCAAAAACAGTGTTGCCTGCCCCTGAACAGCATCATGAACATGTTGGGGTGCACTCTGTGAACCCCACCCCACAACCACCACCAAGGGGTAAAAGTATACAAGAATCTGTGCCACTACTAAAAGGAAAAGGCATCCATCTTCAGTGCTTTACTGCAGGGGAGCCCTGTGCAGGGTAATAGGGAAAGGGATGCAGAAAGTTCATCTGGGAGGGGAGCAAGTCTTTTTGCAAAAGCTTCCATCTAGTTATCAGCTGACAGAATACTTGCAGATTTGGCTTTTATTCTTAGACTCTTGCAAAAACACTCAGTTGAGGCGGAGACAGTATATGTGTACAGTCCTGAGTTTCAGAAAACACCCTGCTGAGGTGGACACAGTATATGTGTATAAGCCCTGAGTTCCAAAACACACCCTGCTGAGGTGCAGGCATTATGTGTGCACAGGCCTAAGCACTAGGATGGGCTGGACCTCCAGCTTGCATGCCTACATGGCAGTTTCCCACCCCCCCCACGTCTTTATAAACCACACAACCTCGGTAATAAATGTGATGAGCTGAAAGATAACCAACCTCCATACTAACATCTCCTTCAGGGTGATGTGCATTTTTCTGTGTGAAAATCCAAGCTCCCTAAACTGAAAATGCTCCATTCCACATATGCTTCTCATGCAAAGTCTGAAGCATCAGCGGTCAGCAACTGGGATGGCCAAGGCTGGGAGAAAGATTTCCCTTCCATCCTCCACATTTGATCTACGAATTATAGAAATTCCACCTGAATGTGAGGCAACACAGGGAGTTCTGGTTTCAGGACATCCTGGGGAACCACTATTTTTGAAATCAAACCTTATGGAACCTACAGTGGAAATAAAAAGTGTACACACCCCGGTTAAAATGCCAGGTTTTTGTGATATAAAAAAATCAGACCAGAATAAACAATTTCAAAACTTTTCCCACACTTAGTGTGATTATAACATGTACAATTCAATTGAAAAACAAACAAATCTGTTACGGGAAAAAAAAATAAAAAACGTACAACACACTGGTTTCATAAGTGTGCACACCCTTAAACTAATACTTTGTTGCATGTGCACACCCCTAAACTAATACTTTCTTGAAGCACCTTTTGATTTAATTACAACATTCAGTCTTCTTGGGTACACACCTGCCATCAATTAAAGAAACTATGATTAGCCCCAAAGTTCAGCTGTCCTAGTAGGATTTTCCTGACATTTACACAGTTGCCTGCTACAGCAAAAGCCATGCTTCGCACAGCGCTTACAAAGTATCAAAGGGATCTCACTGTTGAAAGGTATCAGTCAGGAGAAGGGTACAAAAAAAATTCCACAGCATTGGACATACCATGGAACACAGTGGAGACAATCAAATAGTGAAAGAAAATATGGGACAACAGAGATGTTGCAAAGAACTGGACGTCCCTCCAAAACTGATGAAAAGACAAGACAAAAACCTGTCAGGGAGGTTGCCAAGAGACCTACAGCAACACTGAAGGAGCTGCGGGAATTTCTGGTAAGTACTGGTTGTGTACTACATGCGATAACTTCTCACATTTTCCATATGTCTGGACTATGGGGTAGGGTTGCAAGACGGAAGCCTTTTCTTACACAGAAAAACATCCAGGCCCAGCTAAAATTTGTAAATCAATACATCAAGTCTCCCAAAAGCATGTGGAAAAATGTGTTATGGTCTGATGAGACCAAGGTTGAACTTTTTGGCCACAATTCCAAAAGGTACGTTTGGTGCAAAAACAACATTTTGCATCACCAAAAGAACACCATCTCCACGGTGAAGCATGGTGGTGGCAGTATCATGCTTTGGGGTTGCTTTTCTTCAGCTGAAACTGGGGCTTTAGTCAATGTGGAGAAAATTATGAACAGTTCCAAATACCAGTCACTTCTGACCCAAAACCCTAAGGCGTCTGCTAGAAAGCTGAAGATTAAGAGGAATTTCACCTTTCAACACGACAATGACCCCAAGCATACATCCAAATCAACAAAAGAATGGCTTCACCAGAAGAAAATTAAGTTTTGGAATGGCACAGTCACAGCCCAGACCTAAATCCAACAGAAAATCTGTGGGGTGACCTGAAGAGGACTGTGCACAAGAGATGCCCTCGCAATCTGACAGATTTGGAGCACTTTTGCAAAGAAGAATGGACAAATATTGCCAAGTCAAGATATACCATGCTGATAGACTCCTACCAAATAAGACTAAATGCTGTAACTAAATCAAAAGGAGCTTCAACAAAGTATTAGTTTAAGGGTATGCACACTTATGCAACCAGCTTATCATACGTTTTTTATTTTTTATATTTATTTATTGCATTTGTTTACCGGGAAAGTCCACTGGGCCTAAAAGAGCCCATTTTCGGTGGAGGCCAAGGGAGAAAAGCTCTGACAAGAACATACATGCAGAAAAAAAATTAAACATTAATTGGTACAGAAGTACAAATAGTGTTACCTGCCATCAATTAAAGAAACTTTGATTAACCCCAACAGATTTGTTTGCTTTTCAATTGAACCGTACAGGTTATAGATCACATTAAAGGTGGGAAAAGTTGTGAAATGATTTATTGTTGTCTCATTTTTTATATCCCAAAAACCTGTCATTTTAACATGGGTGTGCACATTTTTTTATATTCACTGTATGTTGGTTCAAATTATACTCTTGTTCTTTGTACAAAGTAGACAATCAGAAGTTCAAAGGCACAGCTGTTTATAATTCCAACCTGCTTACTAACTTGTAAGTTATGGTAAAGGAAGGAACCCTGATATAATTTGGGCACTTTTAATAAGAGAATGAGCATTGACAGATCCAAAACTGTTCTCCAGGAACTCTCTCTCTCAGGAACTGAATAAAGGAGGGAATGAAACACTAACCTTTCTTCCCATTCCAGCACCTATGCCACTGCCCACTCCGGCACCTCTGCCACTGTCCATTCTGCCACTGCCCATTTTGGAACCTCATCCACTGCCCACTCCAGTACCTCTGCCACAGCCCACTCCGGCACCTCTGCCAGTGTCCCTGGTCTACAGAAATGTTTTATTGAGATGGAATGTACATAGTCTGAAGGGATACACTGTGTTGAGTTGCTAGTTCCCAGGTTACCATTGTTAGTCTGCAAAGGTGGTATGATTTGCCCCCAACCCCTTGTTTATGTACCGCACTAGTCTACTTTACACTGAGGAAGAAAAGCCCTCATGAGGGATGCATAAAAAAAATACCATTCTGTGCAAAGAAATGAAAGAAGATTTCTGCATGCTTACCTGGAAACCCAGACTGAGAACTAGGCCCTCTACCCAGGCAACAGAATCCAGACATTTTGAAAAAAGAATCTGCAAAAGACATTGTTTAAACAGGGAAAAATGTAAAGGCCTTGCAACACACAGTAAGCTACTACTGTAGCCAGACACGATCTAAATATCCTTGGAGCTGAAGGTAGCCCAAAAGGTATGACAGGGAACTGAAAATGTATGCCAGACACAGAAAATCTTAAAAAAAAAAATCTACGTCTTTGAGAACTGGGATGTGATCTTTTAAATACAGATTTACCAAGAAGATGTGAGGTGTGATGATAAATATCAAAAAAGGGTTAAGACAATGCCTGACATTATAGGGCATTGTCAGACCCCACTCTGATGGACCTCCTGCATATCCACAAAACAATCAGTACCAGAATTACCCATTCTAAAGACTTAAACCTTGCCTGTGATATAATTAGGACCTGCTGGAGAGACGGGTATGTATCCCAGAGACTACCCTGTCTATGGGACAGTCTCCTCATCCATGTGAAGCAGAGTTTCTTCCTATCCCAATTCAAGTGCGATTTGGACAATTGGATGAGAAACCAGAAATTCATCCCTGGTTTGGCACCTATGTCTCTAATGCAAACAGGTAACCTGTAGATGGTTCATCTCCCAGGCCCATGCTTACACTTATCAAGGGTGTCAGAACTTGTCAGAGATTCGGGATGCATGTCTAGGCTTAAAAAGGCCCTTGTGGTCATTAGCCTAGTAAACATCTATGAAGCTATAAGAAAGCATCTTAAACTTTGGGACTCTGATTTGAAGATTTAGAAAAGAAAGATCAAGGACTGGTCTCCATGTTACTTCTTCCTTTATCACCAGAAAGGTTCTTGAATAAAATCCTTTCCAAGTTTGTTCTGAGGGAAATGGCTCTATGACCCATAGAATACAGCATTTACAGGCAAGACTGGTTTGATGGGTGAGGAGGAATCCCCTGAAAATGAGAAAAACTTGTACTGCCAAATATAACCGTTCTGAATGATTCTCAAAAACCCATTTGTCTGAAGTTATCTGATGCCACTGAGGTAAATGAAGACCTACATTTTAAGGGAGAGGTTTCAAGGAATACCAGGGTGGGAAGGGGGAAACAGCTGAAGAGACACAATCTATCTTTTTGAACTGTCCTTAACCCTGGGAGCGCTGTCACTGCGCCAAGAGCCTCTCTGCCACAGTATTTAGAAATTCTGTTTCCCTGAACTTTGATGAGACTATTTGTTCTGTTTCCTGTAAAAGAACTGTGAACTAAAGGGAGAGGTCCTATTAAATTTAGTTAAGGAGGGTTAGGTTGGAAAATCTGAGTGACCCCCTCAACTAACTTCTCTCTTTTATCAAATCTTTTAAGGACCTCAGCAAAAGAGGGCACAAACAATAATTCTCTATCTAAAGAAGTATTTAAGATCTCAGTGTTGACATCTCTGATAAATTTTATGCGTGCAACCCAGAAACCTTCATTACTGACCCAACAGCAGCTGCTCTGAATACAGTATCAGCACTGCCATAAGAACATGTTAAAGACCGTCTGGTAACCTGAGAAAAAGAAGCTATCAAAGAATTCAGAAAAACCTTAACCTCTTAAGGTTTCAAAAGATACCAGCAGAAATTCTGACATACGAACCTGACAATTCAGAATAGTGAAGATAAAGTAAAAAGAACATACTTTCTTCCCAGGGCTACCAAAGCTCCCATCCTTGTCAGGGTAACTGTATTAGCATCAACCTGTTGTTTGGCCACAGAAATAACTGCAAGATCTGATTTGGGAACTGAAAACAGATATTTGTGGGTTTAGGGAACTTCATACAATCTTTCATTACTACTTGTCAGTCTTTTGAACCTCATGCAACCTATCTTTACTATTTGCCAGTCTGGTTTACCTCATACAATCTATCATTATTTATTTGTCAGTCTGGGGAACCTTATATAATCTATAATTATTTTTTGGGCAGCAGGTTGACTAACAGGCATACTGCAGGCTGTCAACAAAACATCTCCTAAAACTGGTAAAACAGGAGGAACGGCTGCTGTAGAAAGTCATAACAATTTTGAGGAAATACCAGTCTTTCATTCTGGCTATAGTTTCAGAAAAAAATATAACTTCATGAGAAGACACTGAGGGTCTATATCACGTCCAAAGAGACTTTTCTTCGAACATATAATCATTGACCCCTAAAGAGAAAACACTCTAAAGTGTGAATGACCACATCCGCGGATTTTTTTCTCGGGGAAAAAATTCACGGGGTCGTACACAAAAAACACAAACTTCAAAACCCTAATCAAGTGGGGGGCTTCACCCCCCACACCCCGCCAACTAAATACATAAACTCCAAGATCGCTCTACGTTGGGGAAAAGGGCAATTCCCGATAACAGCCAACTGAATTTTTTTCCACGAGGAAAAAAATTGCAGATGTGGCCGTTAGCGCTTTAGACTGTTCGTTCTTTAGGGGTCGATGATTATATGTTCGAAGAAAAGTCTCTTTGAACATATAATATAGAACCGACACTGATACCTGTGCTTCAAACTGGAAATTAGTATCTGAAAAAGGAAAATCATCTTTTAAAGCTAGTGAACAGTCAGAATTCAAAGACGTTAAGGTTTAAAATAATCCATCACCACAACTCAGTCAACTTTCTTGAACATTCTATGTGGTGAAAAAAAAACCTAACTTTCCATTTTCTTTTCTTACAGAACCCTAGAAAAAGACTGACCCAAAGATGAATCTTCTCCAGAAACCAGATTTTTTAGTTTGGCTTCATGGTGACGCTTCCTCCTCTGAGCCAGCCAAGAGTGTTTTTTTTTTCCTTACATGCAGGGGACACGCCTCTCTCCAAGTCTATAAAAAGAAGTTATGTACTCGCTATAATGTTCCATCTGTGTTGTCCATTTTCATTTATCCTCCAATCCATGGAACCGACTCAGCCATTACTACATCTTGCACAAGCCAAAACCTCTCGAGCCTGACCCTTACCCACAATGCTCCTCTTCTAGTTTCCTCTAATCGAGTTTGCTGAAAGACAAAGAAAAAACTCCAAAAGCCTTCACAGAGGCCATAGCTGGGACCATACAACAATAAGTGATACGAGTCTATTATCCGTTCCATCACAGAGGCCATAGCTGGGACCATACAACAATAAGTGATACGAGTCTATTATCCGTTCCATCACAGAGGCCATAGCTGGGACCATACAACAATAAGTGATACGAGTCCATTATCCATTCCATCACAGAGGCCATAGCTGGGACCATACAACAATAAGTGATACAAGTCCATTATCCGTTCCATCACAGAGGCCATAGCTGGGACCATACAACAATAAGTGATACGAGTCCATTATCCGTTCCATCACAGAGGCCATAGCTGGGACCATACAACAATAAGTGATAGGAGTCCATTATCCGTTCCATCACAGAGGCCATAGCTGGGACCATACAACAATAAGTGATACGAGTCCATTATCCGTTCCATCACAGAGGCCATAGCTGGGACCAAAGTGATAGGAGTCCATTATCCGTTCCATCACAGAGGCCATAGCTGGGACCATACAACAATAAATGATACGAGTCCATTATCCGTTCCATCACAGAGGCCATAGCTGGGACCATACAACAATAAGTGATACGAGTCCATTATCCGTTCCATCACAGAGGCCATAGCTGGGACCATGCAACAATAAGTGATACAAGTCCATTATCCGTTCCATCACAGAGGCCATAGCTGGGACCATACAACAATAAGTGATACGAGTCCATTATCCGTTCCATCACAGAGGCCATAGCTGGGACCATACAACAATAAGTGATATGAGTCCATTATCCGTTCCATCACAGAGGCCATAGCTGGGACCATACAACAATAAGTGATACAAGTCCATTATCCGTTCCATCACAGAGGCCATAGCTGGGACCATACAACAATAAGTGATACGAGTCCATTATCCGTTCCATCAAAAAACATCAAGGGCCGGGGAAGGTGTGAGGGGAGTGGAGGATAAAAAACAAATGGACAACACAGATGGAATGTTATGGGGAGTACGTACCTTTTTTATTTGATGTTGTCAATTATCATTTTTCCTGAAGATATGGGACAGTCCCCAGCTACCTTTGACCTGGGCTGGACTCAAGGAAGGATATTCCTGAGCACATCTGAACCAAATGATGCTCTTCCCCTTTAGACCAGATCAAATCTGTAATGAGTAATAAAGGTATGAGGGGAAGTCTAAGTTGCTGCTGCACAGATATCATCCATAGAAGCCATAGACTGAAAAACTGCTGAAGTAGCTACAGCTCTTGTAGGTGTCTTACTGTAGATAAAAGCAATACATTCTTTGGCCATCTGGCTAGCTTCACTTTGATGACTGGTTGGCAAAGTCTTGTAGATGAAAATGACACAAAAAGTTGGTTGGATTTTCTTAAATTCCTAGTTCTGTGTAGACAGAAACATATTGTCTGTAAACGTCTAATAAATATAAGCAGTACTCACATTTGTTAGTAAAACTGAGAAAAATATTGGTAAATTAATAGTCTGGCTGACACTGATCTCTGACACTACCTTAGCCAAGGACAGAAGGACTGGTTCTCAGTGAATCTTTATATTTATGCAAAATATCAGGTAAGGAGATTTACATGAAAAAGCTTGTATTTCTGAAATCCTTCTAGCTGAAGTTATTGCCACTAAAATATAGTTTTCCAGGATAAAAATTTCAGATTAAAGGGAGGATAAACAATGGCTTGTAGCACTAAGTTGAGATCCCAAGGTGAAGTACTATCTTTGGAAGGGGGATTTAGTAAGATAATTCCTTTTAAAAAGAAAGTACAGTTTTGTACCTACCATAAATGTAGATGTTCGAGTGTTGACACTGCTGCAGTCTTCACACTTGGGTTATCCTGCCGTCAGGCGGTCCCGCAGTCAGCCTGATTTCCAAAGTCCTGGTCCGGCGTCGGTTGTCATCACTTTCACCCTGACGTCAGTGCGCAAGGGGTATATTAGAGACAACCAACGCCATTTTCTTCAGTTTTTCTTGCCCCAGATGCCAGGTGCCCCTAAAAAGGAAGGCATGTAGTACTTACTAGAAAAAATAAACAGTAATACACAGCAAACAACCCCAACCAGATAGACAGAGTAGGAATACCTTTGCAAAAAGAAGGTAAAGTTGGCAACAATAGAACAGAGAGGGGAAGGAGGGAGGGAAAATAGGACTGCAGCAGTGTCAACACTCGAACATCTACATTTATGGTAGGTACAAAACTGTACTATGTTCATCGTGTTACACTGCTGCAGTCTTCACACTTGGGTAGAGTCCCAAAGCGGAGTAAGGGGTGGATGGTCATTAGATAGCATTAGGACTGGCTATGAGGCCCTGCACAATTGCAGTGGCAAACCCAGCCCCTGGATTTGGAAAAGAGGGGCAAATGGTAGTGCTTGGTGAATGTCTGTACAGAGCTCCAAGTAGCCGCTTCCAGGATGTCCTTGGTGGGTACACCTCTAAGGAAGGCTGTAGAAGTGGCTATTGCTCTGGTGGAGTGAGGCCTAATATTGGCAGGGGGAATTTTCCCATGGTGAGAGTAGCAGAAGGAAATACAATGTCCAATCCATTTAGAAATTGTTTGCTTAGAAATGGCTTTCCCCATGGTAGCTGGAGCATAAGAAACAAAAAGCTGGTCTGTCTTTCTGCTAGCCTTGGTCTTATCCAGGTAGAAACGTAGTTGCCTGTGAATGTCCAAGGAATGTAGTAATCTCTCCCCTTTGTTTTGTGGTTTGGGGAAAAAGGTGGGCAGGTGAATAGTTTGGTTTAGGGCTACACTAGAAACTACTTTAGGCATAAAGGTAGGGTTGGTTCTCAGGAATACCCTGTCCTGGTGGAAAATGAGAAAAGGTTCCACTGCCATGAGGGCCTGCAGTTCAGAAATTCTCCGAGCCGAAGTTATGGCTAGGAGAAAAGCTGTTTTCCAGGAAAGAAACTTCAGTTCAGCCGAGCTAGCTGGTTCGAAGGGAGGTAAAGTCAACTTCTCCAAAACAAAATTGAGGTCCCAGGAAGGAGTAGGAGCTCTGTGTGGGGGTCTGATATTTTTTGCCCCCCTCAGAAACTGTTTTACCAGAGGATGTGAAAAACTGGAGGATCCGTGTTATAGCTAGCTGAAATAGCAGAGGCATGGATCTTAATGGAGGAGAAGGACAGTCCCTTGTGCAGTAACTCTGTCAAATACTGTAAAATCTGTGGAATGTTAAGCAGTTGAGGATCTAAATGTCGTGCATTGATCCAGGCACAGAATCTCTTCCATTTGTCAGAATAGGTTTTTCTGGTGGTAGGCTGCCTGGCCTCAAGTACTACATCCAAAACTGCCTTGGAAAGGAGCATGGCTGTATTTATCAAAATATCTTCCATGCTGCTAGGTTTAACGTTTTGAGCTGCCCGTGCAGGGTCTGCATGTCTTCCTGAATCAATAGCTGTGAGGTCAGAGGCAGAGACCATGGTGGTTCCTGTGACAGATCCTTTAAGATCGGGTACCAATGCTGTCGAGGCCAATTTGGTGCTATCAGTATCATCTTTGGCTTCTCTTGTCTGACCTTTATAAGAACCTTCGCTAGTAGAGACAGAGGAGGGAATGCTTAAACTTTCAGGTTGCTCCAGCAGAAAGATAGGGTGTCCACTTTCCAAGCTTGAGGATGGCAAATCCTTGTGCAGTATCGAGGTAACAGGGCGTTGCTTGGTGATGCAAACAGGTCCACTTTTGGAGTTACCCATTTCTGTAATATTCCCTTGAATATGAGTGGGCTCAACTGCCACTCGTGTGGGTCCAGGATGTTTCTGCTTAGGCTGTCTGCCAAGGTATTCTTTGTTCCTGGCAGGAACTGTGCTTGCAGGTGAATTTTCAATGCCAAGGCTGTGTTCCAAAGATTCATTGCCAATCTGCATAGGGGGTATGAATGTACTCCCCCTTGCTTGTGTATGTACCACGACCGTCGTGTTGTCTGTTCTGATAAGCAATGGTCCTGGAAGAAGAAGATCCTTGAAAGCCATGAGAGCATTTTGCACTGCCAGCATCTCTTTTTGATTTATGTGGAGATGCCTTTGAAGTTTGCTCCATTTGCCCTGGATGCACTTTCCGTCCATGTGGGCTCCCCATGCATAATCTGAGGCATCTGTTGTTAGAAACTGCCTTGCTGTGGGCTGAAAGAAATGCTAACCCTTGTTCAGGTGACAGGCTTGTGCCCACCACAGAAACTCCTTCTGCAGACAGGGAATTAGAGATATTACGGTCTCCCAGTTTTGGGAATGCTGTGTCCAAACACTCTTCAGATACCATTGAAGTTTCCTCATATCAGCTTTGCATATGGGATTAACAGAATGCAAGATGCCATGTACCCCAAGGCCTGCAGGATTTTCCTTGCAGGGAGCTGGGTCTGTGTTGCAAGGTGTTGAAAGTAATGCTTTAGTTGAATCTGCTTGTCTGCTGGTAAGTAAGCCATCTGGGCCATTGTATTCAAGCTGGCACCCAGGAATGTTATCTTTTGAGAGGGTACTAACTTCGATTTTTTTCTCGTTGATTGTGTACCCTAGGCAGATCAGCAATGTTTTCACATATGCTAGATGCTTTAGAAGTTTCTCTTTGGTCCTTGCCTGTATTAAACAGTCGTCCAGGTATGGATAAATTTGAATCCCTTTCAGTCTGCAAAATGCAATTACTGTTGCCAGGCATTTTGTGAAGACCCTGGGCGCAGTAGATAAGCCAAAGGGCAGTGCAGAGAACTGATAATGCTTTGTGCCTGCTCTGAATCTGAGGTATTTTCTGCAGGTCTGCCTGATTGGAATGTGCAAGTAAGCCTCTTTGAGGTCTAATGTGACTAGCCAGGCATCTTTTTCTAGCATGGGCAGTAGTTGCTGTAGAGTTAGCATTTTGAACTTTGGGACCTCCAGGAAGGTGTTTAAAATAGATAGGTCGAGAATGGGTCTCCAGGCATTGTCTTTCCTTGGTACCAGGAAGAGCCTTGAATAGAAACCTTGCCCCTGTTCTTGCTTTGGCACCTTTTGAATAGCGCCCATAGTTGAGAGATAAAATTTGTTTTTGAGTCTCCACCTTTTGATTTGCAGGTAGGTCTGGCATGCCTGTTCTCCTTGGTAAGGTGTGAAAATGGAATTTGTAGCCTAGAGACACAATTTTTAGTACCCATTCGTCCTTGGTGATCAGAAACCAATTGTTTACAAAAAGAGCCAATTTTCCCCCCAGTGGTGCTGCCAACATTGATGGGCTTGGCAGCTGTAAAGGAAAGTCATTGTGTCTGTTTTCTGTAGGTCTGGGGTCTGTCTTCACCCTCCTTTTGGTTATAAGCGACCCATTGGCGTGATCTGGATGCACCCTGTGACTGACCTCTGCCCCTGGGGCTCCTGTACCTGCCTCTTTGGGGCTTGTCTGTAATGGGAAAGGACCAATTTTTTGTAGGCCAATTCCTGCTGAAGCATAGAGGCTAAACCTGCATGAAATCCTTAACAGTCTGCATTGATTTAGCTTTATCCTCCATTCTTTTTAACACTTCCTCAGCTTTACTTCCACATAACACATCCTGCTGTAATGGTGCATCTAATAACTTAGCTTTTACCTGCTCTGGTAAAGGTTGCTCCTTGAGCCATGCATGCCTCCCAATAACAGACCCTGTTACTGCTGCTCTACAGGAAGCCTGCAATGAATCAAAACCACATTGCAAAGTGTGCTTGTCCACTTGTTCAACTGCATGCAATAAATCCTGCATCTCTTTTATATTATGAGATTCTGCATCTGGAAGCATCTTTGATTTTAATTGAGACAACAAAAATTGCTGATATTTTAGCATGTGAAATTAGCAATTTAATGCTCTCATTGCTAAAGTTGCAGAAGTGTAAACCTTCTTTCCCCATCTGTCATAAGCTCTATTATCCCTGTCTGAAGGAAGTGGGTTTTTTGCTGAAGCAGCTTTTACTCCTTTTGGGCCCTGGGAAATGGTTTCTGGATCCGCCACAGGGCTTTTGTAAAGAAATTTATGAGAATCAGGGACTCTGTAGAACCTATCAGGCTTAACTGGAGCAGAAGGTAAGGAATCAGGGATCAAACTGGATTCCAAAAATACATCATCAACAATATCCAGCACAGGAGGAATGGCAAGGGGCCTGTGCTGGGGTAACAGTAGAAAATCTCTAAGCCGCCTCTTAGAATCGGAATATTCCTGACCTTCCCAGTGAAAATGTTCCCTCGTGGAATGTAAGGTCTCCCCGAAAGAGTAATCCTCAGGAGGGGATGCTGAAGGAGTAGATTCCTCAGCTTCAGAATCTTCATAAGCAGGGTAAGATAGTTCAGGGTCAGAGGCAGAATCTGAAGAAATGGACACTTGGTCCGAGGATTCATACTCAGTTTCCTGTCTAGGCCTCTTATCAGGAGGGGGGGTGAGATCCCCTGACTAAAAGAATCAGGTCTTCAGCCATTTTGAGCATCTGCTTCTTAGACATGGAAGCCTGGGCAGGAGAATGCAATTGCTTTTTGGGCCTAGCTTTAGAGAGCTTAATAGAAAGGTTTTCGGGTGCAAATACACCCGTGGACCCAGTAGTTTGTTCAGAAATTGGAGTACCCTCAGCCAGGGTAGCGTCTGTGGAACCGGTGTCCGATAATGTAGGAGGGCCTGTTGGCTCCGTGTGGGATTCGGCCTGGGCTGAGGATTCCCCAAAGGCGGTAGTCAGGGGTTGCATAGGCGCCTCAGAGAAAACCAGAGAACCGGTGGATGGAGAGGCGGAGGCCTGGTCGTCGGTTGCCAGTCTCGGACGCCTGTCTTTATCTTTGTGTTTTTTGGTGAGAGCGGGCGTCGGAATGTCCGACGGCATTTTATAATTATATTGCTTATCAAAATATCGTTGAGCGCATTCGGATCTACGTTTAAATGTATGCTTATTAAATCTAGCACAGAACCGACACCCAGTGACGTTGTGGTCAGGGCCTAGGCATGGAATACAGTAAGAATGAAAATCCTTATGAGGTATTTGCTTCCCACAAGAAATACAGTTATTAACTTTTACTGACATCGGTCTGAGGCAAGAAAAAGTTTCCCTAACGGGGTACTTATCTTTATCGAGGACTTCGGATCTGGATTCTGCAATCAATCTCAGGAGATGGCCGACCAGCACTAGCGAACTGCTTTTGCATCGGGCACAGTGCGTCAAGAAAGACTGAAGAAAATGGCGTCGGTTAACTCTAATATACCCCTGGCGCACTGACGTCAGGGTGAAAGCGACGACAACCGACGCCGGACCAGGACTTTGGAAATCAGGCCGACTGCGGGACCGCCTGACGGCAGGATAACCCAAGTGTGAAGACTGCAGCAGTGTAACACGATGAACATCTTCAAAGCTTATGAGAAGCCAAAGAGAATTCTTTAAAACCATTACGAAAATCTGAAATACCAGCTAGTTTCATTTTTAGAGTAGACTGGGAAGCACCTGCTTTAAAAAGTGAAGCTAAAAATTCTAGGATTTATCAATGAGTGCTGAAAAAGGGTCAATATTGTTATGATCCAAAAAGGGAAGTCTGGCTATTAATGGAACTGGAAAAACCAAGCTGTCAGTTTGAGGTTCACAATGTTCGGATGGATTAATCCTTCTGGATGAGAAAAAATCTGGAGCTGGGTTCCAGAGTGCAAGGTTGTTGAATCAGATAAGACCAAAGAAAGGGGAACCACACTTGTCGAAGTCAATAAGGTGCAATGAGGATTACTTTTCTCTTCAACCTAATTGCTTTTTGCTTTCTGTAGGAATTTTGGGATTACAGGAATTGGGGGAAAGGCATGCAGCAGTCTAGAGGGCCAAATGTGGAGAACAGCATCTCTTGGCGATTCCCCTGGAGGAATCAGGGCAAAGTAATTGCAGCACTTGTTTAGGGAGGAGCCAAACAGGTCGCAGCAAGGCTGGCCCCATCGATGGAAAATTCTTTCCATCACTTTTTAAGTGAGAGACCACGCCTGAAGCAAGAGAATACACCTGCTTAGTCTGCCTGCGATTACACTGGAACTTCCCAGAATGTGCGTTGCTATCAGAAAGTGGCTGGAAGTGATTGCCCACTGCCACATTCAGAGATTCTCCACAAAGGGGACAGGGTTTCGGTTCTTCCTTGTTTGTTGATGTACCAAACCACTGACATCTTATCCATTTGAATTACAACTGTTCTTGAAGGAAGAGCAGTCGGAAAAGCTGGCAACACTAAAAGCACTGCCCATAGGCTTCAATACACTGATATGCAAAATTGGCTTCTGTGGCGGACCAAGTGCATTTGACAGTCTTGCCCAGATAATGCCATCCCCACCCCATCTAGGAGATATCCACGGTCATTACAGCTTGGGGTTGTGATGGGACACAGAGATGGCCTGTAGTACCCTCATGTGATATCTTGCTAGGGAACTAGAATTATAGCTGCAGCCATGCAGCCCAGTGCTTGAAAGTAGGCGAGTGGTTACCTTTTTGCTGCTGATTAGCTTCTGTACCTGAACTCTGACGTTCTGTAATCTCACAGGGGGAAGAGAAGCTATGAAAGTGAGTATTTAGAAGGGCTCCTATAAACTCTAAATTCTGAGTTGGGGTCAATTTTGATTTTTCGTAATTTATAATATTAATATTAATATATGCTGCTCATTGTTGTCTTTTTTTTCTTATCATTTCTCTACTAGCTGGTATAAGATACTTTTTCTCCACTCTCTTAACTCCTGGAAGTATTCATCCTGGACTCCTAAGAACTGCTATAACCACCTACTAGATCCTGCCTTGGGTTCCCCCCCGGGTTATCTAAACCACCCTGGAAATATCCACAGTAAACATTAGTGTATGTTACAGTGTTTTGTCTTTGAGTTTATCACAAGTATTACTATATGGTATTAGTTATCCTCTACCCTTGTAACTTTAACTTGAATTACTGCCAGTCACTGCCAGCAGCAAACCCCCCACCCCCACCCCCACCCAGTTTTAGTTACTACTCTATCCCTTAGACTGCCTTTTCTCTTTCCTATTTCCTTGTTGTTTTTCTTTCCTTTCTGAGCCCTGACTATAGTCTCCAGTCCCTTAGTCTTATCAAACTATTCTCTTGGCTGCACCTTCACCACCTCTACC
Organism: Protopterus annectens; assembly: GCF_019279795.1. Lineage (NCBI taxonomy): Eukaryota > Metazoa > Chordata > Ceratodontiformes > Protopteridae > Protopterus > Protopterus annectens. The sequence continues at coordinate 979,009,390 of NC_056737.1, read as the reverse complement.
GTCTCTAGGCTTCCCTGGTGCCTATCCCCATACTGTTTTTTCTTTTTAGCCTCACTTATCTTAGTAATTTATCTTCTCTCTTCCCCTTTCTCCACTTTCTACCCTTAGCCACCCACCGTTAGCCTGCCTCCTGCCCTTAATTTGCACCTTACTGATTGCTTTCTCTCCCTCTTGCTCTCTCCTGGTTTTAGTGTCTGCCCCGCTTCGCTCCCCACCCTACCCCCATATCCCACCCACCCCTAGGGGTCCTTAACTTATAGCTCACTAGACACTCCCCCAATTCCCTTCGCCTATCACCATCCTTCATAGTAATTGTCCTCTCCTCCTACCTATTATCTCTCATTACTCTCTTTGCCCTCCTCTTGCTACTCCAATCTCTACTATTTTACCTCCACACTACCGTCTACTTTCCTTGTACTCCTACTTTATTTCACTTCTCTCCCTATCGGCACCCCTTAGCTAACCAATCCACCCCTTACACCTGCTACTTTCCTCTAACATCTACTTACTTTTAATAACAACCACTATACTGTTCCTGCTTTCTCCTTTTTTTCTTTCACAAATAACCTTACATCACTACTCATCTTATCCTAACACTTACTCAACACCATGCCTCCTACACTTAAACCCCTCCTCTCTTACATACTTCTCTTTACCTTTATTCTAGCCTCTCTTTCTATAACCTACTATATCACCTTCTTTGAAAACAGCTATTTAAAGACACAAAATCACCATCTCAAGCAAACACTACCATCCTCTTCTCTCACTACCCTTAACCACAGTAATATAACTTGTTCCACTACTTATCTTCTACCAAAATACCACAGAACAACACATATATCATTCTACCTTAACAAAAAATATGCTAATAACTTGCTTAAATTCCTTAAATGCTTATTCAATTACAATCATTACCTCCTCTTACATGGTGATATACATCCTAACCCTGGCCCCTACACTAAGACCAATCCAAACACAAATAGACATCCTCTATCTATACCTCCACCTTGTATTAAAACATCTAACCCTCTTCTAATAGCTCACCTTAATATTAGAAGCATAAATAATAAAGTACATCATATCCATGCACTATTAAACTTGCATTCATTTGACATTTTATGTCTTACTGAAACATGGTTAAAACCCTCCACTCAGGACCAGGAAATTACCCCCCCTGGCTACAACATACTCAGAAATGACCGCAAAACTAGGAAAGGTGGTGGTATAGCCATCTTCTACAAAAATAATCTCCAACTTTCCCTCCATAATGAACTCTCACTATCAGACCCTAAAGCTGAATCCTTATCCACCAAACTCCAGATCAACAATAACAAAGCTATTTATCTAATTTGTATGTATCTTCCCCCTGGTAATAATACTCAGACCCTAGAAAACTTACTCAGTTCAACATCCAACCAACAACCCCAGGAAACCATAATACTAGGTGACTTTAACATTGACTGGATAACCTGCTCTAACCAAAACCCAACGAACCATATTAATCTCTATGGTTTCTCACAATTAATTACAACTCCTACTAGAACCCATAAACAAAATAGAAAAGAAACCACTCTTGATTGGATACTCACTAATAGCCACCCCAGCATCTACACCCCAGGAACCCTTCCTGATTGTATCAGTGATCATATGCTTACATATGTCATAAGACAAAAGTGAATATTCCACATACTCATAAACTAAAAACATCCCGCTCAAAAAAGTGTTTTAACCTTGATAACTTTCTTACAGAATTGCAAGCATGTAACTGGTCACCACTAACTTACCTTGAACTTAATAAAGCAGTAACCTACTTTAATACAAACTTTCTTCAAATCCTTGACCATCATGCCCCTTATCACACTACTAGAATAAGAACCAAACCTGCCCCATGGCTGTCTAAGCAAACAAAAGATAAAATGGTCCTTAGAAATAAAATCTGGACCAAATGGAGAGCCAGTAGATGCCCATCAGATCATCTCCTTTTTAAACAATTAAGGAATGCCACCAAAGAGATACTGTTAAAGATAAAAGGATTATTATCTTCACCTTCAACAAGGTAGTCAAAATTCCCCTCAAAAATTCTGGGCAAGCATTAATAAACTTCTTAAACCTGGACATTCACCGACTCCTACTCCTACAGGCTTTCACCCCAACAATGCTACACAGATCCCTGATGCCTTTAACAACTATTTTACAGAAGCCATTAAATCCCTAGCTAACTCATTACCTATACCATCTGTAACCTTACCAAAAATCTCTTCTCCCTCACATAGTGACTTCCAAATCCAGCCCGTTGCCACATCCCTTATTTATAGGCTTCTTAAGAAACTCAAACCATGCACCCCATCTGCAGACCAACTCCCATCTGAATACCTACAAATAGCGGCTAAAGCTATCCAATATCCGGTATCTATACTGATAAATAGGACTATAACTGAAGGAACAATCCCCACCTTATGGAAAATATCTCATATAATTCCCCTACATAAAGGAGGCTCATCAAATGAACTCTCAAATTTTCGCCCTATTGCCTTACTTTCCCCATTAGCCAAGATAATGGAAAGATGTATTCACAAACAAATGCTTAGCTACCTTCTACAAAACAAACTTCTAGCTAACTGTCAACATGGATTTAGGCCTTTCCACAGTACTACAACTGCCCTCCTTTCCTTCGCTGACTCCATAAATAAAAATAGGAACAATAATTTTTTCTCCTCAGCACTTTTCATAGATCTTTCTAAAGCCTTTGATATGGTTAACCACAATATACTTTTGGACAAACTAAACCTTTTTTCTCTAAGCCCACACTCTTTACAGTGGTTTAAGAGCTATCTCCACAACAGGCAACAAGCAGTCCTTTGGGAGAACAACCTATCTTCCCTACTCTCAGTAAACATTGGTGTTCCACAAGGATCTATCCTAGGTCCCCTTCTTTTTTCCTTATTTATCAATGACCTATATCTGAATATACCACAAGCCACCTGCATTCAATATGCTGATGACTCAACGCTAATCTGCACTGAAAAAAATATTTCCTCCCTCCAGTCCCTGACCCAATCAGTCTTCCAAAATGTGGAAAATTGGTTTTTGCAACACTGCCTCCTACTTAACCCCAAAAAAACTAAACTTCTCCTCTTTACTCCTACCCAAAAATCTCCCACTCCACTCTTCACTATCTCTTCAAATAATGCAACCTGTATTAACCCTGACAAGACCACGCGACTGCTAGGTGTAACTATCGATAACCATCTCAATTATGATGAACACATTAACACCACTGTTAAAAATGTCAACAAAAAATTGGGACACTCTACAGAATTAAACCTTTTCTTACCCCTGAAACTAGAAAGACCATTGCACAGACACACCTGATCTCCACCCTCTTTTATGCCTCACCCATCTATACCAACTTATCCAAAAGTAACACTACCAAACTCTCCATCTGCTACAATAGTATAGCCAGATTCATTACTGCTACTCCCCTAAGAACTCATCATTGTCTTAATCTCAAACAACTAGATTGGTTAGAGCTAAATAACCAGTTATTCTATCAACAACTACTTATCATTCATAAGACCCTTCACTACCCTGAGGTTACCCCAGCCTTTCAAAAATGATTATTCCATATAGAAACGTAGCCACACTCCGCTCTGCAAATCGACTACTAGTATCACTACCTAAATCAAATAATAAAGCTGGTGATTCATTACTTGCAAACTCAATAGGGAAAATCTGGAATCAACTCCCTCAAGGAATAACTAATCTAACCTCTACCTCTCTTTTCAAAAAACACATTAAAGAACATCTCAAAACAAAATGGATATGTCCATGTGCTAATCCTGACTAAAATAATGTCCACACTCTCCCAGCTCTTCCACCCTACCCCTCCTGACTTAACTCCTCTATAAACTATCAGGAGTTTTGAGAGTTATTATCTAAGAATTGGGCTTTTTACCAGTTAAGTTTGTTCTGTCTGTATCCTGTGTTACTGTTATATCTTTTATATAGTCTAATATAGTTGTATATAGTATAAGTTTACTTCCTATTATGAGTATTTGTTTTGTATTTGAAAATTTTTTTTTCTTTTTTTTTACCTTATATTTTGACTAATATTATGCCTAACGTGATAAATTGTTGTGTATTTACCTGTAATGGAGCTTTTCTCCCCGGGCCTCTACTGAAAACGGATATTATGTCCAGTTGGACTAGCCCGGTCAACAAATGTAAAATAAATAAATAAATAAATAGTTTTTACCAGGTAAGAGCAAATGAAGTACATGTTCTCTTGCTTCTATCAACTGATGCCTGGTTAGAGCGGTAATATGCCAATTGTCTAGATATGGAAACACTCAGAATCCCTGCAGTCTCAAGTGAGCTGGTAATACTGCCATACCCTAGATGAATAACCTGGAGGCTGTCATGAGACCAAAGGGCATAACTCTGAACTGAAATTGACTGGCTCCCAGCTGGAAGCAAAGGAATCTTCTGGACTGTCATTTGCCCATCTTTATATGATAATACACATCCTGAAGATCTACTGAGCACATCCAACAGTAAGAATTCACTGTACCATGACCAACTGGAATTTGGTTTGGTGGACTGATTTGTTCAGTACACTTAGATCCAAAATCGGTCTCCAGTCCCCTGTCTTTTTTGGCAGTAAAATGAATCTCGAGTAAATTCCGGGCTCTCTCTCTCTCTGGTCTGGTGGGCTTCCTTGGATGACTCTTTTTTCCTAGCAGTTTCTGGATTTCTAGAACTGCTTGTTCCCTCTGTCTGGGTGGAGTGTCCGGGATTTTCTTGCATATGGGAAGAGGAAGATAAAAGGGAACTGTATAGCCTCTGGATACAATCCTCTGCACCCAAGCATCCAATATTATTTGCAGCCAGGCATTTCAGTGCAGGGATAAGTGTCCCCCAACTGCATCCACAAGAAGACAATTGGGACTCCTTTCAGAAGTGCTGGTAGTTTTACCAGAGAATGAATTCCTGAAACCCCAATTCTGTGGGCCACCTCTGCCACAGGGGCAGCATGTTCAACTGAAGTTCCCACCTTTGCCATTGGGGGAACTTCCTCCATTTGTGTCCTGAAAAGGCCCCCCCCCAGGACTTTTTGAATCACATTTTTCCACTGCTTCCCTGATTCCTAGAGAATGGTTGTTGAGAAGTGGAAAACATGCCCACAATAGAAGCTGCTCTTCCATCTTTCTCACACCTGGATAAAGTTTCTCTAACCTTTGGACCAAAATATGACGCTCGTCTCCAACACAGATGACAAGCAGGTGGTGTATTTTGTTGAGATGCATTAATACACAGAAACACATCAGGATGAATAGCAGCATCATAAAATACAAACAAACTGGTTAACAGACAGACCTTACATACATACATGCTTACATCTCAACAACTTACTACAAAATGGAAGTCTAGCTTGCACGTGCTCAGTATTTACACATTTGTGCAAGCCCTTGGATAGCTTCTTAAAGATACATTTCCCCACATTGATCTGCAGCCTCCGTCAAAGACTGCCCTTTGTAAACACAATATCAGAGTTAGACATGCATTATTATAGACATTAGAAGCAAAACACAATGTTCATGTCCGGGGCGCTTAATATCTGTTACAGGGTTTAGAGATGCAACTATATCTAGTAACCTAACAGTCTGGACTAAATTTAGCAATGGGGACAGTCTTCTGTGAACAACTCATATCAGGAACTTCAGGATTTGCCACAGGAATGGGAATATTCTCTGGAAATGGAACAGTGGAAACTCACTGAGACAGAGTCTTTCTCACAGGCTAAGTGCTGTGGTACAGGCTCGGACACCGGTATTAAAAGTTTCCAATTCTGCCTAAAGCCTGCCCCTTGTGATTCCACAATGTATGAACTCGGATCTGGGCAAATATTCTTCAAGACACCAATCCAATCATAACCTTTGGACATTTGAATCCTTACCACTTCTCCTCGTAATGCACTGAGCGGTTTGCTGGTTTTATCGTAGTAGGACTTCTGGGTTACACGTTTTTTCAATAGATTGGTTTTCACTGACCTGCTGCTCTTGACACATGGAACTGACTACTGACTGGTAATGTGGTTCTAGTTTGTCTCAACAGAAGTCTCTGAGTAGGTGAACCAAGATGTTTATCACAATGAACATTTCTGATATTCAAGACATTCAGGAAAAAGTATAGTTGTGTACACTTACCATAAATGTAGATGCTCAAGTGTATTCACTGTTGCAGTCATCACATTTGGGTGATCCCTGACAGGGCAGCCCTCGGCTGGCCCGAATACTAGAGACTTAGTATTTCAGCATTGGTTGCTGTCACTTGAGGACTGACATCAGGTCGTTAGTGGTATAAAGTAAGGCAGCCGAGGCCATTACATCAGTTTTTCTTTCCCTAACCTGTCAGAAGCCCCCAAGTAGAAGACCAGGCTCTGGTGGAAAAAAAAACAGCAGTGGAAAGTAAATACCCATATGTCCTTTGTAAGGCAAGGAGAACAAGTTAGAAAGGTAATAAAAGGAGAAAGAGAAGAACGGGGGTGGAGGGAGGGAAACCAGGACTGCAACAGTGAATGCACTCTAACATCTACATTTATGGTAATTGTACACAACTGTACTATGTTCTTTTTTTTTTCACTGTTGCAGTCGTCACATCTGGGTTGATTCTCAAAGCTGAGGAAAAGGGTGGAAGTCAATGAAACTAGGGGCTGGCTAGGATGCCCTGCAAGACTGCAGAGGCAAACCCTGCTCTGGATCTGGAGAAGAGAGGCAGTTGGTAATGCTTGGTAAAAGTGTGAACAGAAGTCCAAGTGGCAGCCTCCAGGATGCCCTTGGTGGGGACTCCTCTGAAGAAAGCTGCAAAGGTGGAAGCTGCTCTGGTGGAGAGTCCTGACCCCTTGGGTGTAGCTTTCCATGCTATTTGTAGCAGAAATGGATGCAGTGCGCTATCCACTTGGAAATAGTTTGTTTGGAGATAGCTATGCCTTCTGCCTCTGTAGCAAAGCTAACCAGTAATTGATCAGACTTTCTGAAGGATTTAGTCCTATCTAGATAGAATCTGAGCTGTCTGTGCACATCTAGAGAGTGAATAATCTTTTCCTCTTGTTCTGGGGGTTATGAAAAAAGGTGGGCAAATGAATGGTTTGGTTGAGAGCCACACTGGACACCACTTTGGGCATGAAGGGTGAGTTAGTTCTGAGGGATACCCTGTCTGCAGAGAAGATGATGAAAGGATCCACAGCCATGAGTGCTTGCAGCTCAGAGACTCTTCTGGCTGAAGTTATGGTCAGAAGGAATACTGTTTTCCAGGAGAGAAATTTTTGCTCCGCAGAAGACGCTGGTTCGAAAGGGGGCAGGGTGAGCTTTTCCAATACGAAGTTAAGGTCCCCAGCTGGTGTTGGGGCCCTTTTGGGTGGTCTCAAGTTGCTAGCCCCTCTTAGGAACTGTTTGATCAGAGGGTGTGAGAAAAGGGACTGCTTAGTGGGAAAATGAGCAGAAATAGCAGAGGCATGAATTTTTATAGAGGAGAAAAAGAGAGGCCACTGTGTAGTAGGTCAGCTAAGTAATCCAGGATGAGAGGGAGGGAGGGTTGTGCCGTATTGGCTGCCTTAGCCTGGATCCAGGTGCAGAACCTTTTCCATTTATCATCACAAGACTTTCTAGTGCTAGGGTGTCTGGCCTCACGGATAACATCCAGAACCTGTTTACTGAGACTGGCAGATTGGTTCAGGGTTAGGGAATAAGCCAAGCTGCCAAACTGAGTGTCTGCAATTGGGGATGCATGAATTTCCCTTCCCTTTGGGTCAGGAGGTTTGGAATCTGAGGAAGATGAGCAGTACCCTGCTGATGAGAGGTAGGGGAGGGAAAGGCATACACCGATATACTAACCCTGGGGAAGGACAGGGCATCCACTTTCTAAGCCATGCAGTGAAACTCCCTGGTGGAGAATTTGCTGAGTTGATGGTTAGTGTGGGAGGTAAAGAGGTCGACCGTCAGGGTTCCTCATTTCTCAGTTATTAGGGTGAAGATACTTCTGTTGAGTTGCCACTCATGTGGGTCCAGAAGATTTCTGCTTAATTGGTCTGCTAGAGAGTTGAGAGAGCCTGGTAGGAACTGTGCTAACAGGGGTAGTGTTGCATGGCAGAGACTGTGCACCAAAGGGTCACGGCCAGCCTACACAGAGGGTAGGAGCGAATCCCTCCCTGCTTGTTGATGTACCACATCACAGTAGTGTGTCTGTTTTGATCAGGAGAACCCCTGGAGAGAGAAGGGGTTTGAAAGCCATCAAGACATGCTGCACAGCCATCATCTGTTTTTGACTGATGTGCAGAGGGACTTGCTGTGGGCTCCATTGGCCTTGTATGCACCTGCCGTCCAGGTGTGCACCGCAAGCATAGTCTGATACATCTGTGGTGAGGGTCTGGGTGGTGGGGGGTGGGGAGAAAGACATTCCCTTGTTGTGGGAGCATGCTGTTGCCCACCAAACAAGATCTTTTCTGAGGCAAGGAATTACAGGTAGAAGAGTTTCCAGATCCTGAGAGTGTTGACACCAAAGGCTCTTTAGGTACCATTGAAGGTTCCTCATATGCAGTCTGGCATATGGAATAAGTAGTATGCAAGACGCCATGAACCCCAGAGCTTGCAGGATCTTCCTTGCAGACAGCTGGGGCCTGGTGGCTAGTTGACAGAAGTAGGCTGTCAAGAAAATTTGTTTCTTTGGAGTAAGATATGCCATCTGGGATGCTGTGTCCAGACTTGCTCCCAGGAAGCTTATCCCTTGGGTGGGCACCTGTTTGGATTTCTATTTGACAGTGTACCCTAGGGAAGTTAATAGGGTCTTTACAAAGGCCAGGTGCTTGAGCAGCTTTTTCTAGCTGTCTGCCCGAATAAGGCAGTCGGGTAAGTATGGGTAAATCTGAATACTTCTTTGTCTGCAAATGCCAATGGCCGAAGCCAGACATTTTGTGAAAACTCCATCACAGTACATAAGCCAAAGGGAAGCACAAAGAAATGAAAGTGCTGAGATCCTGCCCTGAAGCGGAGACATTTCCTGCAGGATTCCCTGATAAGAATGTGGAGGTAAGCCTCTTTTAGATCTATGGTGGTTAGCCAAGCGTCCTTGGACAGCATGGGTAGCAGCTGCTGGAGGGGTGAGCATTTTGAATTTTGGAATCAGAAGGGAAGGTGCTTAGAATGGATAAATTGAGGATGGGGTGCCAGGTGCCCTCTTTTCTGGGCACCAGAAAAAGTCTCGAGTAGAAAGCTTGGTCTATCTGTTCTGCAGGAGCAGGAAAGGACCAGTGTTTGGAGGAACAATGCCTGCTGAACCTAGGGAGCTGGACCTGCAAATATCCTTAACTGTTTGCAAGGATTTTGCTTTTTCTTCCATCATTTTAAAGACCTCTTCTGCCTTAGTGCCAAATAAGTTATCTTTGTGCAAGGGGGCAACTTAGATTTGACAAGGTCTGGCATAGGCTGTTCCTTAAGCCATGCATGCCTTCTAATGACAGATCCAGTGACTGCTGCCCTGCAAGAAGCTTCTAGAGCGTCTATACAACAGTGCAAGATATGCTTAGTTACTTGACTTGCAGAATGAATTAACTCTTGTAAATCTTTAGATTCTGCCCAAACAGGAAAGGAAGTCATTTTTTTGTTTAAGGAGTTCCAAGATATGTTGCTGAAATTTCAGCATATGGAACTGACAATTTAGTGCCCTGATAGCAAGAGGAGCTGAGGTGTATAGTTTTTTTTTACCCCATCTATCCAATGCTCGGGAATCCCTGTCTGACGGGGTGGGATTCTTAGTAGAAATGGCTTTAATCTCTTTTGGACCTTGAGAAATGACCTGAGGGTCAGCTGTAGGATTTTTAAAAAGATATTTGTGCGAGTCAGGGACTCTATAGTGCCGGTCAGGTTTTCTGGGAGCAGGAGGAAGGGCGTTAGGAGTCCAGCTGGATTCAAGGAAAACATCCTCCACAACATCCAGGATTGGGGGGATGGCCAAGGGTCTGTCTTGTGGAAGATCTAGTAATTCCTTGAGTCTCATTTTAGACTGAGGGTAGCCCTGACTCTCCCATTGGAAATGCTCCCTTAATGTATGCAGGGTTTCCCGAAAGGAAAAATCCTCTGGGTGAGAGGCTGAAGGAATGGCATCCTCTGTATCAGAATCCTCAAAAGTGGAGAGGGGTTGCATGTTTTCATATTCAGATGCATCAGACTCATCTGAGTCTTGTTCAGACAAAACTACAGGGGACACATCTTTCTTACTTTTGGAGGGGGTTGCTTGGCTTCCCCTGATCAGCATGATAAGGTCTTCCGCCATTTTAAGCATTTGAGACTGAGGCAAGGTAGCAGGTGCCTGAGAGTGAGCCGTTGGTTTCTTGGGTGTGGTTCGTACCCTTGGCCTGAGAAACTCGGTAGTTTTAGAAAGAACGGTAGTTGAGAAAGAAGACTTCGGTTTGTGTTGAGATTTGGTAGTGTGAAGGCCTTCCTCGGAAACCGATGCCTGCTCAGCGGTTCCAGATCCATTCAAAGGTGAGACGACCACAGGATCCCTTAGTCGAAGAGGATTATGGCACACCGGACTCCAACAGGGTCTCAGTAGCGACCTGCAAATCAACAGAAGCGGGCATCAGGGGCTGCGAAAGCACCTCACTGAGTACCGGAGAACTGACATCTAGCTTAACGGAAGCATCGTCGGTAGGTTTGGACCTGTGCAGTCTGTCTCTGTCTGTATCTTTACATTTTTTCAGAGCATCTGCTGTCGGATGGCTTACCAAAGCCATATCAGAATTCGAGGACTGTAAGTGAAACTATCTGGCTATAACAAGGGTCCAATGTCATATAGTTCTGGCATTGAACAAAGCACAGAAGTGGCAACGAGGGACATCATGGTCTGGGCCTAAACAAGTGATGCAGTAAGAGTGAAACTCTCTGTGTGATATTTGCTTTCCACAGACGAGACAATTATTAACTTTTTCTGACATTGGTTAGTGAAGAAAAAAGGATCCCCAACAGGGTAGTTAGCTTTAGAAGACTTCAACTTCAATTTGGTAGACGAAACTAAGGTAGCGGCAAACCGGCACCCGTGCGAACTGCTTCTGCTTTGGGCTCCTCGGCAAGAAAGACTGATGTAATGGGATCAGCTGCCTTACTTTTACACTACGGACAACCTGAAGTCAGTCCTCAAGCAGCAGCAACCGATGCAGAAATGCTAAGGCTCTGACATTCGGGCCGGCCAAGGGCTAACCTGGCAAGAATAACCCAAATGTGATGACTGCAACAGTGAAACGCGAAGATCATCATCACTATTATCTCATTTTGATTTCTCTAATAACTGTTTCGCACTTTGAACTAAATGTTTTGCCAAACCATTTGATGCAGGTACTTCAGTGCTACTTGTGCGGGTACTCAGTGCTACTTGCGATATGAGTAAAGTCCCATTCTTCCGCAAATGTTTTGAACTGTTGGCTTGTAAACTGTGCGACACTGTCAGAAATAACTTGGTGCAGACTACCATGGACTGCAAAACGATGCTTCATCTTTGTAATAACCGTACTGGATACTAGGTTAGGAAGTAGGTCAGTCTCGAACGAACTGGGGCAAGAGTCTACTAACATCAAATATTGTTGACCATTCCACTCGAAGAGGTCTGTGTCTACTGTCGACCAAGGTAGTTCCAGAATCTGGTTTCGCTGAAGTGGTTCTTTCTGTTGATGTAGCTTTGTAGTATTACATACCGAACAAGAGGAAAATGCTCTTTCAATGTCTAGTGACACAGAACGTCAAAATAACTAGTCCTCTCGCCCTTGTTTTGGTAGAATCATTTCTTGGGTGACCACGAAGCACAACAGAAGTGTACTCTGGTTGCAAGGACTTTGGAACAATTACTTTTGGACCTTTCATAAGGATACCTTTTGTCAGCCAAAATCTCATCTCTGTATGGAAAACAAGGTTGCACTTCTTGAGGTAAACTAGATTGCTTTGATGGCCATCCTTGATTGATAAAGTAGATGAGCCTTTGTAAAACGATCTATAGCAGTGTGATCTCTCAACTCATCAAGACGTGTGGAAGAAATATTTCTCACTTCCGTGATTTCAGAATCAAGGGTCTCATTCTCATGCTGCTCTGTGGTGTTTCTGGGTGATCTGGAAAATGTACCAGCAAGATAAAGAAGTTTGCCTTTCTTGTAAACAAGACAAACTATACTTTTGCAATCTCAGCATCATGCGTTGCAGTCGAGCTGGAGCTGAATGCATATGTTTTCTCAAGATAGTGACTACAGGTTGGTGGTCTGTTTCAATCTGGATAGGTCTACTATAAACATAATCGTGGAATATCAAACATCATTGCCAAAAGCTCTTTCTCAATCTGGGCATACTGCATCTCAGTTTGGGTAAGAGTTTTCTATGCGTAGGCAACAGGTTGACCCTCTTGAAGAATGACTGCACCAAGATCAAATTTCAAAGTATCACTTGAAAGTGTAATTGATTTGTGAACATCACATTATCTGAGAGTTGGTGGACTAGGAATTCTCTGTTTCAGGACTTCAAATGATGTTTAGTATTGCTCTAACAAAGATCAGGATACATCTTTATGAGTCAGCTCAAGGGGTGCTGAAAGTTGGCTCAAGTCTGGAATGAACCTGCCTAGGTATTTGACCATGCCAAGAAAATTTACAGGGCTTCAACATTGTCTGGAGTTGGCATCTCAAGAATGGCTGCTTGCTTTGAAGGATCTGGTCATAGGCCTGTACTCGTGAATAAATGACCAAAATAAGGAATGTCTTGTAGCCTGAATTTGCACTTCTGTGCACTGAGCTCGAGTCACTTCATGTACCCTTTTCTAGAACTTTCATGAGGTTTCTTCCATGTTCTGCTTCACCACAACCTCCTACCAGTATGTTGTCTACTATAACAGCACAAGGAAACCCAGAAAAAATTTCCTCCATTGCACGCTGAAAGACTTCACTTGCAAAATGTATCCCAAATGGCATTCTCAAAAATCTGTACCTGCTAAATGGAGTGAGCAATGATTTTTTATCGAGCTGAATTTGCCAAAGTATACTCTTTGCATCTAAGACAGAAAAAAACAGTGGCATTTGGCATCAAGGCTGCAACTTCTTTGACTGTGTGCACTGGATGATGAGGTCTTTTTAGAGCTTTGTTCAAATCTCATGGATCACTACATATTCTGATGTCATCTGAGTTTTTCTTATGAGCTACCACCATGGAAGATACCCATTCAGTTGGAGTTTTAACTGGACAAATCACACCTTGTTGCACCATTTTATCTAACTCTGCTTTGACTCTGTCCTGTATGGCTAATGGAACTCTACATGCTGGCCTGATAATTGGACTGACCTCTGGATCTAACTTCATGGAGTACACAACTGGAAGTTTGCCTAGTTTGTCTTTGAAGAGATCAGCATAAGTAGAAAAAATGTACTGGGCAAAATTATAGTGGTCTTGCAAGCTAACTTGGTGGACTTCCTTATTAAATGAAAGCAGTCCCATTTTCAAACTGTCTCTGAGACCTAATAATACTGGACGTGCCTCTTGACCACATAAAATAAGTCGTAGCATCTCCCAGCAAAATAACATGAAAGCACTACTTTTTGAATTTCTTCACCTCCGTAAGCAGCAAGCTTCACACACCTTGCCAAATCAAGCCTTTCACTATGACACACACTAGCAAATGTTTCTGCTGACATAACATTGCACTTGGAACTTCTGTCAACTTTGAGCTCTGTGAGTTTGCCATTTATCTGGACAGTACAAAATGCTTCATTCTTTGCCCTTAAATCTACTGCTTTGACTGTTCCATGAAGCACTGACATACCATCAACAAAGAGTAGGGTTGCAGCTTTCGAACTGATCAACTTGTTTCTTAAAAAGTTCCCTTTTAATAAAAGAATGTGGGCCTTTTGATTTACAAAACTTTTTGAAATGATTACACTTATTGCATTTGTGGCATTGCTGACCAAAAGCTAAACATTTTTCAATTTTTGACTCATGACTTCCCACCACAATTACGACAGTAATAAGGGGTTGGGAGGGTGGCCCAATGGTTAAGGTGTTTGCCTTACAAACACAAAGTGCAGGGTTTGAGTCTCACAAGGGATAATAGGCTAGGCTTAAAATGGCTCACAAGGGCAGTTAGTTTAGTACTAATCTATGAACCTATGAAACTAGGTTGGGGCCCATGCTTTGAGTTTGCTGATTCACTCTTACACTTCACTGAGACTGTGCGAGCTCTGGAATTTGCTGGAAAGCTCTGGGGTTTACCAGTGAGTGCTGCAGGGGCTACAGTTGCTGCCCTGTGCTTGGGCCTTTTTTTTTTTTTTTTTTTTTAACTACGTGCTGCATTCCATCAACATGATCTTTGTCACTGTGCCTTCTAGAGCTGTTCTCATTTGTAAGCACATCTGTGTTCTTTTCTGTGAGCTCGTACATCTGACAAATCTCAGTGGTCTAATTCAAAGTTAAATCACTGTCACAAAGCAAAATCTTTCTCATAGTATCATCTTTAATACCACACACAAGTCTGTCCTTCATCAACTCATCCCTTAAAATCACCAAACCTGCATGTTTTAGCTTTATTTCTGAAGTCAGTTATATATGCTGTAAAAGTTTCACCAGGCTTTTGATCTTTTGAGTAAAATAAGTACCGTTCCATTACAGCATTTATCTGGGAGTTACACATTTCTCTAAATTTATATTTTAATGACTCAGGGTCCTCCCTTGATTCAGCCTGTACAACAATATAACGGTTTTCCCCCTCTCCTGTACAGATTAGGTTCACAGGATGATAACTAGGCTATTGGCCCAGAGGCCCTTATAAGCCTATCCAAGAATTTTGTCCATGTTCCCTCAAAGTCAGCACCTGTTTCCTTGTTCAACAGGGACACAGGTGGGATACTAAGGGGTGTATTTTCTGTTTCCCATCCAGTCGTCCGGGTTCCTCTTAAAGAGGGCTAGAGAGGTACTCTGCTTGACATGAAGAGGGAGTCTATTCCACAGATGGGGGAGTCTTTGGGACACAAATCTATCCCACCAAGTTCTATTAATGTCACAGATGAGGTAAGGCCTTGCGTGCGGGTTGCACGAGTGAATTTTGTCTTACGGATATGCAGCAACTCCATAAGGGTTGGGTCTGAAATGGCCTTGCATGCCAGACACAGGTCACCTCTGAGCAGTCTGAGACTAAGTAGAGGGACAGGGCTTTTAGTCTATCTGTATAGGACATGTGTTTGAAACCCTGGATATTCCTTATCAGGAACGTTTGTGGTCTTTCCAACTGCTGTATGTGTTTGGCAAGGTACATGCCGAAGGGGGCACTGTACTCGATAATGGGTCTGATAAGGGATGAGTACAGGGATGTTATGACCTCCTTGTTCCTGGATGAAATACCCTTTCTTATAAGGTGAGCCAGATAGAAAGCCTTCCATACAATGGAGGCAACGTGGTGATCAAAAGTCAGATTGCTATCAACCTGGGTGCCCAAGTCACTCACGACTGACTGCATGCTTAATAAGCTGCTAGTAATGTGATAATTAGTGGGGATGACATTTTCCCCAAAGGAGATAATGATGCATTTCTTGGCATTCAGTTTGAGGCCATGCTTCTGGTACCAGTTATTAGTTTGGGTAAGGTCCTCTTGGAGGAAAAATATAACTTTTGTGACCGCCTGTCACATGTTCCTGCTGTTTGTTTACAGGTAAGTACTAGATTAGCTGCCCTTATGGGCAATTTTAAGCCTAGTCAATTTCTTTTTCAGTGGTGAGAATCCAACCCTATATCTTCTGACTGTGACAAACACCTTAACCATTATACCAACCCCCAGGTGCATACATAAATTGAGAGTTACCTTTCTATGGCTTCTGAACCAGCGAAATTAAGCAGAATAAATGCCTTTGTACGGTTATCTTTATCAGAAAATGCAGCTTGTATGAAAGTGTCGTACTCTTGTTCAAACACTCTACAGTTCACAGCAATATTACTGTCAAACACAAGTGTACTGGGTTTTTGAAATCTATCTGCCATGCCTACAAAGTATACACATACACAATGAAAATATGGCCCTTGTAATTATGTACAAACAAATTGTTCTGTGAGCTTATAATAGCACTCAAAGTACACACTAAACTTTGAAATATAGTACATTGCGAAATATGCTCTGTAAAGCTGTATTCTGCAAAATAACTTTACTACAACACTGCACAAACATGCAAACACTTTATACACTTCTGATAATTCGTTTAGCTTTGCTTAATATGAAAATACAAACTTTGTGAAAATACGGTTGTTTCCCCTCATTTTAGTCATTTTATGCAATTCAGACTTTTCAAACATTTTCCATAGTAATTAAAATATTTTTATCAATATCATTAAATATCCATATCAATATCATACTGGTTTATGTGAATATCATTTATAACATTCTGTATGCCTCGTTTCATATTTTACGAATAAGAAATAGCACTGAGCAAGTTTTAATACCCGAAATTAGTTTTTAACCTGTTTTGCAAAGTATGCACAATCACAGGGATGATTCATTCTTGTATATTCCAGGAGTCCCAAGCAAATGCTTTAAGTCGTTTTAGCCATGCCGCCGCTAGCATATATGACAAGCAGATGGATCATTTCTTTTAGATGCTTTAATACACAGAAACACATTAGGATAGATAACGGCATCATAAAATACAAACAAACTGGTTAACAGACAGACCTTACATGCAAACATGCTTACATCTCAACAGCTTACTACAAAATGGCAGTCTAGCTTGCACATGCTCAGTATTTATACACTTGTGCAATCCCTTGAATAGCTTCTTAAAGCTACATACACACACACACACACACACACACACACACACACACACACACACACACACACACACACTGATCTACAAGTGGATTGAAGAATGATGACTTAAATGGCTCCACGAAGTTACATAGGTGCATCCATGCGTACTCCTAATGGCACCCCCTGAACCCACTCTGCTCTAGTGGTCCCTTCATCTGCATGAACGATGAGTCTCATGGATGAATTGGACACACCAACTGGAAAGCCATCTTTTCTTGAACGTCCTCAGAAATGGTTCCTGCAAGGGTATCCGATTACTCCTTGACCAGATCCCTCTGAAGTCTGGTGAAATGTGCAAAGAAATTCAAGGACCTTATGGCAAAGGTCAATGAAGGATAGACCTGCTTCCAAAATCTATCCATTGCCCAAGACTCTCTGTTGGGTGGAAGGATAGAGGAACTCTCTTGTGCCAGTTCCTTATTTGTGTCTGCCACCACAACCATGGCACCAACAGCTCCTTTAGCCCAGAACTGTTTGCCTTCAGGGAAAAATTTTGTCAGATCTCCTGGGGATGAGTCTTAATAGTGTCAGGAGCCTTCCACACCCAAGAGATAAAGAGCAGAGTGCTAAAGGCCTGCAGGTAACATGGGACTCCTTGGAAGAGGGATTTTGGGACTTCCAGTCACCCCTCTGTATCAATATTCCTAGGACGTCTCCAAAGGAAACATCAGGGAGTGACCTTGGGGATCCCTCACCTTCATCGAAGTCTAAGTCTTCAGTGATCGATTCCTTTGAGGAATACAAATGCTTCCTCTTGCACTTTTCCTATTTAAGGACCCCCTCAGTAAGGTGATCTGGGGAGGTATCAGAAGAGGAGACAACTGTTACCTGAGATACCTGCAGTCTTGGCACTCGCTGACTCAGTGGGAGTGCAGGCTGAATATCTGGGCATGAGGAAGAGAGGGACACTGGCTCCGACATAGAAGGGGCCAACTGTCTGACTGCTGCAGTCAGAGCTCTCTCCATGGCCTTGAAAGCTAGACCTTCCTTGAAGAGGGATGGGAGCCTGGAACCGAGAAAGATTGCCTTAGAACTGTGGTCACTCCCCACTCCAAGTTGACAGCCTCTAAGACCAAAGCAGACACCCAAACTGATCTGTTCTGAAGCCTCAAGGTGAAGAGACACTTCCGAAAAAAATAGGTGCCAATTCATGCCCCCCCAGAGCTGGCAGAACAGACTTGGCCTCATGAGGCCTCTGAATCCAATGGGACTGAAAACCTCCGAGCAAGAACTGGTTCCAAACATAGGGATATCTGTGGAATGGATGCTGTTGGTGTCAGACAGCTTGGATCCGAGAACTCCAATGCTTCCGAAGGAGTCAGAAGAGGAAGATATAGAGGGGTAAAGGAAAGATCAAGTCCCATACTCAGGAGGGCTGGGGCTAATGAGATACCTGACAACCCTCATGCCCAGGGTATCTTGTTGACCAGCGTCTTCAACATCATCTTCAGTTAAGCTCTTGCTGGAATGGATCGAAAGGGTGGAGGGCAATTTTGGTCTTTCCAGAAAGGGCAAAGGCAGCCTTCCGACAAAGGCATCAATAGAAGGAGAATATGATGTCCTCAGAAGATCTATAATGGATGTCTCATCAATTTGCTTATTTGGTGTCGAAACAGTCTATAATGGAAGAAAGGTCTGCGACGACAGTTTTGGTGTCAAAAAATCAGAATGCTTCTGCACCGAAACGTCAGATGCCGAAGACTTTGTCCGATCCGATAAACTTGGTTCAACAGGTCCTTTCAGGACCAAAGTTTTAGCAGAGGAAGTCAGTCAGTCCCAAGGGTTCTAAATGAACTGAAGACTTAGCCTTTTTCAAGGACAGTATTGACAGAGTGGGAGGCACTGACAGGCTTTCCTTTTTTTTTTTTTTGAGTTTTTCCATAACTTTGGAAGATGAAGATGAGGAAGGAGGAGAAACATCAGTCTTACTCCAAACTTTGCCAGTACCAGATAAAGCCTCACTGAAGGCTGATGGAAGCATACTCTTCAAAATAATTTCACTACATCTTTCCACTAATGTCCTGTGACTGAATCTGTGGCATACAGAGCAGTCTTCTTGAAGGTGAACAGGACCTAGGCTATAAACACATAGCGAATGTGCATCTGACACAGGAATTTTGAGTACGCATTTCTTGCGTCTTGTGAAACCAGCGACTTTTGTTTTATCTGTCATACTGAGAAAATTTCTAATGTTTGAAAATAACTGGCATCCACAGATCAGTTATACAAACCATACACACACAGACGCACACAGATAGAAAAGCTTCAGAAACAGCAACAAAACTCACTGAAGAAAGAAGCAGTTTTTAACAGAAAAAGAAGAAGCAGGAAGAAAACTATCAAGAATGATGGTTAAGAATACACCGAGGTATATGGGAGAAGGAACAACTGCAAACGATGACAGTTTAGAATATACACCGAGGTATATGGGAGAAGGAACAACTATAAATGATGACAGTTTAGAATATACACCGAGGTATATGGGAGAAGGAACAACTACAAACGATGACAGTTTAGAATATACACCAAGGTATATGGGAGAAGGAACAACTATAAACGATGACAGTTTAGAATATACACTGAGGTATATGGGAGAAGGAACAACTATAAACGATGACAGTTTAGAATATACACAGAGGTATATGGGAGAAGGAACAACTATAAACGATGACAGTTTAGAATATACACCGAGGTATATGGGAGAAGGAACAACTATAAACGATGACAGTTTAAAATATACACCGAGGTATATGGGAGAAGGAACAACTATAAACGATGACAGTTTAGAATATACACCGAGGTATATGGGAGAAGGAACAACTATAAACGATGACAGTTTAGAATATACACCGAGGTATATGGGAGAAGGAACTACTATAAACGATGACAGTTTAGAATATATACCGAGGTATATGGGAAAAGGAACAACTATAAACGATGACAGTTTAGAATATACACCGAGGTATATGGGAGAAGGAACAACTATAAACGATGACAGTTTAGAATATACACTGAGGTATATGGGAGAAGGAACAACTATAAACGATGACAGTTTAGAATATACACCGAGGTATATGGGAGAAGGAACAACTATAAACGATGACAGTTTAGAATATACACCGAGGTATATGGGAGAAGGAACAACTATAAATGATGACAGTTTAGAATATACACCGAGGTATATTGGAGAAGGAACAACTATAAATGATGACAGTTTAGAATATACACTGAGGTATATGGGAGAAGGAACAACTATAAACGATGACAGTTTAGAATATACACCGAGGTATATTGGAGAAGGAACAACTATAAATGATGACAGTTTAGAATATACACTGAGGTATATGGGAGAAGGAATAACTATAAACGATGACAGTTTAGAATATACACCGAGGTATATGGGAGAAGGAACAACTATAAACGATGACAGTTTAGAATATACACCGAGGTATATGGGAGAAGGAACAACTATAAATGATGACAGTTTAGAATATACACCGAGATATATGGGAGAAGGAACAACTATAAATGATGACAGTTTAGAATATACACCGAGGTATATGGGAGAAGGAACAACTATAAATGATGACAGTTTAGAATATACACCGAGGTATATGGGAGAAGGAACAACTATAAATGATGACAGTTTAGAATATACACCGAGGTATATGGGAGAAGGAACAACTATAAATGATGACAGTTTAGAATACAGCAAAGTGTACCAAAAAAAAAGGAGAGGATAAATGTAAGTGCTATAAAGAAGTGGGTAGGTTAATGACTAAATATAAAGGAGAAAGAAGCAGAAACACTAAAAAAATTGAACTATGTCAAAAAGTTTTACTTAGCTCGAGAACAATGGGAAATGCTTCTGTCAGGAAAAGCGGCAAATGAGATCTGAGGTAACTAGGAGAGGAGCACTGTGGGTAAGGGTTAGGTACAAGAGTTTTTGGCTTGCACAAGGTGTAATAATGGTCAAGCTGGTTCCGAGGATTGGAACCAAACCCATATGTTGAGGATAAAAGGAAAACTGAGATCATCAGATAGGCTTCCTGTGGAGTAACATTACGGGAATGAGAGATGGCGACTAGCAGTCTGATGAAACTGACTTGGTCACAACAGAGTCACAAATTGGTGGCTGAGGCAGTGAGGAAGCCAGCCTGACTTACAAAGTCTCCAGAGAAGCTTTCTTCTTTCTTAAGGATGATTAGAGGGGATAAACAAACATCATGAAGCCATGGTCTATCCAAAAAATGAGCCTGAGAAGAAAGCAACAGAGCCCAGTACAGATCATGACAGGATTTTAAGTTTAGAGGTAAAAGGTTTTGTGACAATCCCCAAAACCTCTAGACCAAGCCTTTATCTTCAATTCTGAATAAAAAGAAAAAAGAAGTTATGTACTCACCTTAACATTCCATGTGAGTTGTTCATCTCGCCTTCATTCTTACTGATGGGTTCGGAGCCGATCCTCGGCTCTGACTCGGCCAACTGCAAAAGCTTGAGGTCTTCAACCAGCATAAGGCCAACTCCCTATCCCATGATGCACCTTGAGCTTCCCCCTCAGATCTTGTTTGTTACCAACTGGCTATCTATCACTACTAATACGCCACTCTAAGAACTGGGTAAAAGAAAATACACCATGATATAAATGAAATCTCGGGCCTCAAGAAGTCTAGATGGGGGTTGGAGGGAGGGAAGGCGAGATGAACAATTCACATGGAATGTTATGGTGAGTACATAACTTATTTATGTGAAGTTGTTCATTCTTACTGATGGGTAGTGTCCCAAGCACCATCTTTCTTGGGTGGCTAACGGGAAAATGTTCTTCAGGACAGTGGAACCAAAGGAAGCCCTGTCCCTGGAAGCCTTGTCTACTTGTAATGAGTAATGAATATATGAGGCCTTGACCAAGTAGCTGCTGCACAAATAGTAAATGGTAATTTAGCAGTGTATGCTGATGAGATAGATACAGCTCTAGTAGAGTGGGCTTTTATCTTCTGATGTAATGGAGTATTCACTGAACTGTAAGTGAAGGAAATGCAATCTGATAACCATTTTGATAAAGTGACTTTTGTCACTGGAGCACCTTTTTTGACTCTGAAAAGGAGACAAAGAGCCATTTTGTTTTCCGAATTGTTTGGTCCTGTCCAAACAGAATTGGAGTTGCCTATGAACATCAAGTTTGTGCAGCGTGTGTTCCATCTTATGCGTATACTTAGGGGAAAAAAAGGGCAACTCAATAGATTGGTTGAGATTTGTCTCGGAGTCGTTCTGAGTGAGACTCTGTCATTATGGAAAATCAGATAAGGAGGTTTAATGATCAAGGCCTGTAACTCAGAAATCCTCCGAGCAGAAGTAATAGCTATTAAAAATATGGTCTTCCACGATAAATGTTTCAAATCACAAGATGAGGCTGGTTCGAAATGGGATAAAATTATTCGGGAAAGAACAAAATTTAGATTCCATGGCATGGCTGGAGCTTTGATGGGTGGTCTAAAATAAACAGTACCCTTGAGAAAGGCTTTGGAGAGTCTATGTGACATGATATTAGAACGCTGGACACCAAGATGAAAGTTCGAGATTGCTGCAATTGAACTCTAATGGTAGCTGCAGCAGCTCCTTCATTGAAAAGTTTAGCCAGAAACTCCAGAATGGATGAAACTGAAGCTAGGTACGGGTCAATATCATTCTGAAACGCCCATACAGAAAACCTCTTCCATTTACTAAGATATAGCTTCCTGGTAGACGATTTATGAAAGGATGTTAAAATATGATGAGCCGCAGCTGAGAGGTTGTGAATCCTGGCTACGTCTGGAATTAAAGCAGCCAAGCTGTCAGTTTGAGGGAGTGAAGAGAAGGATGGAGAGCCCCTGATGAATGAGTCAGATGATCTGGAACCGGGTCCAGAATCCAAGGTTCTTCCAACAGATGAGGCTGGAAGAAGGGGAACCAATTTGATGAGGCCAGTAAGGGGCTATTAAAATGATGGCCAGAATCTTTGCTTTCTGTAAAATTGTGGGTATTAGAAGGAAAGATGGGAAAGCATAAAGGAGAC
Source organism: Protopterus annectens (assembly GCF_019279795.1). Taxonomy (NCBI): domain Eukaryota; kingdom Metazoa; phylum Chordata; order Ceratodontiformes; family Protopteridae; genus Protopterus; species Protopterus annectens. Next base: position 978,986,466 of record NC_056737.1, on the reverse strand, counting down.
CCGGGGGCCAACTGTGCAAAAGTGCATCCTTTGGGGCATCCCCCGTGGGGGGGATTAGGGCAAAGTAGCTGCTGCATTTCATGTTTGTTGGGGTTGCAAAGAGATTGCAGTAAGGCTGCCCCCATCTGCAGAAAATTCTTTCTGCTACTTGTTTCTTTAGGGACCACTTGTGAGGCAAAAGAATTGCCCTGCTTAGGTAGTCTATCATCACACTGGATCTCCCAGAGATATACGTTGCTATCAGAAAGTGCTGGGTGCCCACTGCCATATTCTCAGGGCCTCTTGACACAGGGGATAAGATTTGGTTCCTCCTTGTTTATGTACCAGACCAGTGACATACTGTCTGAACTGCAATCATTCCCAGAAAAAGAGAGTCTTGAAAGGACTGCAATGCTAGAAGTACCACCCTCATCTCCAGGACGCTGATATGCAGCTGAGCATTGTGTTTCTTCCACGTATCTTGAGCTGTTCTTCCCTGATAATGTCTCCCCCCACCCTATCAAAGAAGCATCCATGGTCACCATGACTACAGGGGTGGGTAGAACAAAGGGGCAGCCTAGAGTTACTTGGTGAGATGTCAGCCACCACTGAAGATCCTTCTTGCACGTATTCGTTATTATGATTTCGTGTAACAATGGAAGTTCCTGAAAGGACCATTAAGCGAACAGGAGCCACTGTAGTACAGGCATATGCATTCGACCCAGAGGAATGGCAATTATTGCTGCCACCATCGTTCCTACAATTTGAGTACCATTGAGACCAGGGCTTTTTCCTTTGGAAGCAGGTCCAGGACTTGTTTTTGTAAAAGACAAACTCTTTCTGGAGGAAGGCTTAAGGTCACTGACTGTGTTTAGCTCTGCTCCTAAAGACGGCCTGTTGTGATGGCAACAAGGCAGATTTTTCTGAGTTTATGGTAATCCCCAACTGACTGAAGAGGTTTAAAGTTGTGTCCCTTGCTTGTATGAGTTGATGCTTGGTGGTGGCACTGAGGAGCCAGTCGTCTAAGTATGGAAACACCTGGAATCCCACACGTCTCAGGTGAGCCGTGACTATTGCCATGCATTTGGTGAACACACTGGAGGCTGTAGTGAGACCAAAGGGCACAGCGCAAAACTGATAATGACTGGCTCCCAGCTGGAAGTGTAGATGATCCCTGGATGGCCTGTCCATTTTTATGAGCACATCCAATTGTCTTTCCCCAAAAAGGGGAGTATTGACTGCAGCATGACCATCCAAAACTTTATCTTTTTTATTGACCTGTTCATTCTGCTGAGGTACAGATTGGGTCTGCAGTCCAGTTTTCTTTGGAACCAAAAAGAATCTTGAGTAAGTTCCGGATCCTCTCTGGTCTGCTGGGACTGGTTGGAGGACTCTTTTTACCAGCAACCTTTGAAACTCTATGGCTGCTTGTTCCCTGCGACTGGGTGGGACATCCGGGATTTTTTCATGGAGTGGGGCAGTGTGGCAAATGGAACTGAGTATCCTCTGGATATGATACTTTGCACCCAGCTGTCTTTTGTTATTTTTAGCCAGGTGTCTAGGTACAAAGAAAGGTGTTCCACGACTGCCTTCAAAGATGGACAGGCGAGCCTCCTCTCAGGAGTGCTGATAGTGCTTCCCAAAGAACTGATCTCTGTCACTCCGATTCTGCAGACCCCTTCTGCCACATGGTCGGCATCTCCCATTATTTCCCCCTCCTCTGCCTCTAGAGGGGGGTTCACCACGAGTGTCGTGGAAAGGCCCTTGAGATTTACAGAACCACATTTTCCCTACCCCCTTTACCTTTGTTGTAAGGTTTAACAGGGGTGAAAAACCATACTCAGATGGCAGACAGTCCTTCTGTCTTTCTCACTCCTGGTAAGAGTTTCCTTCACTTTCAGACCAAAAAGGGATGAGCCATCGAAAAAGGGAGTGAATAAAGGAAGACAAAGGGTTCCACAAAGAAACAGAGGTGCATCCAGGAATGTCTCCTAAAGGCAATTCCTGTACTCGCTGCTCTGCTTGTTCCATTACCTACATACGAAACCAGACGCATGGAAGAATTTACAACAAATTAAGGGCAGAGAGTTGGGAAGTTACCTTCTCTGAAACCCCTGCAGCTACTGAACCCTGCAGAGTATCTCCTAGTTCCTTCAGGAGATCTATTTGCAACCTAGCCGCTGAACTAAACATACGCTTTCCATATCTGTCCACGATCCTGGAAACTCTATAAGGAGGATGAACAGATGTAGAAGCTCCCGATAGCTCCTTCTTGGTGTCCACTGCTGCCACCATGGCATCAACGGGTACTCCTTTAGTTAGGAAGGTCATGTCTTGAGGGCAAGTTATAAATTTATTAGGCTTCCTGGGAATAGGCTACGTGGTGTCTGGGGACTCCCATGCCCTTCAAGAGAGTAACTCAATCAACTCATCAAATGGTGGAGACACCCAAGAGGTGGAGAGTTGAGACCCAAAACCCTTCAGGAGGACTGACTCATCATCAGTAGGGTTAAAGGACTTCCAGCCACACCTTTGTTTAAGAATTTCCAGGATATCTGCGAATGAGATATCCTCCAAGGGGAACCGTGGGGACTCTTCTGACTCATCTAAGTCAGTGTCTGAAATGAGGGGATTCCTAGGGGGGGGGATCCAGATGCTTCCTCTTGCAAAGTCTCTTCCTGGGAACTTCTTCAGTGGGAGCTTCAGGAGAGATCTCGGAAGAGCACGGCTCGCCCAATGGAGCTTACTGAGGGTCAGGGTCTCTACACTTTAATAGAAAGTGTGTTGTACACATACACACCAGGGCTCTGAGGGAGGGAGCTGCTGATTCTGATGGTGTGGTTGTCAGCGTGGGCAATACCCTCCTCATGTCATCAAAAGCACCCCGGTCCCGACAAGAGGATGAGGAAGACTCTCTGCGCCAGAACAGAGGGCTTCGAGCCCGAGGTCGGAGCCATGGCCCCAAGAGGCAAAGTTGGAACTGACAAGTCAGTCTGACTATCCACCCCAGACCCGCCCGGCGAGTGTCGGCTCCTAGATCCTTCGGTTGGCACCAAAGATATCAGGGCAGTCAGGACCAACAATCCTGAAGTAGGTGTCTGCCCCAAGGGCTCCACAATCATCAGCTCTGAGCTCTCCGGCTCCGAAACTTCAAGGCAGATCGGAGGAGGAACAGAAAATGGTGGGGGAATTCTTTTTGGTTCCAAAGTCTGAGGGATCGGTCCTGATAATATTCTGGCAAGCGCCGATATCTGTGGAAGCCTCTGCACCACACGATCCACGTCCAAATCTGACTGTCTGCTTGAGGCCTGAGAAGTATGCGTGGATGAAGCCACCGACTGTAAAATTGGGAATTTCACTGTAGGAGATACCAGCTCCAATGTCCGGGACCGGCTCCAAACCTCAGCAACAGTCGGCTCCGATGACTGTGGAGCTGATGTTGAAGCCTTACTTGGTCCGGATTTAGAAGTCGATGGGCTTTTCCTTGGCTCCGAAGAACTCAAAGAAGTCTTAGAGTGTTTGGCAAGCTTATCCAATGCCTCCTGAAGAGAGGATTTCAACAGACCTATATCTAATAGTTTCTTTTTTCACATATACAACACTCTAGCACTAAAGGAGTGGCATATCGAATAGTTTTCTTGTAGGTGCACTAAGAATTTGCTTAAACTACTACAAGAACAGAAACTTGTGACTATACTATTTTTTTTTAACAAAGTTTTAAGAAGAAAGAATAGAAAATAGCAACAACTTTCACTGGCCAGAGCTGGTGAATATCTGATCAAATGAGATTTGAGGGAAACTCAAGGTGCATCATGGGATAGGGAGTTGGCCTCCAGCTGGTTGAAGACTTTCAGCTTTTGCAGTTGGCAGAGTCGGAGCCAAAGATCGGCTCTGAATCCATCAGTTAGAATGAATGGCGAGATAGAAAGTACAGTTGTGTACACTAACCATAAATGTAGATGTTCGAGTGTATTCACTGTTGCAGTCATAACACTTGGGTTATCTGCCTGCAGGTAGCCCTCAGTCGGCCAGAATACCAGTGTCTTGGGATTTCTGCGTTGGCTGCTGTCATCTCTTCCATGAGGTCAGTTCGTCAGGGGTATAAAACATGCAGCCGACGTCATTACATCAGTTTTTCTTGCCCCACATGTCAGGAGCCCCAAAAATAGGAATCTATTACATGGTGTGGAACACCTTCAGTAAAAAGTAAATACCCTTGGCATAAAAAATGGCCATAAAGAGGACAGGTAGAAAGGAGAGAGAAAGCCAGGGAGCTGGAGGGAGGGAAACCTGGACTGCAACAGTGAATACACTCGAACATCTACATTTATGGTAAGTGTACACAACTGTACTATGTTGTGTTTCACTGTTGCAGTTATCACACTTGGGTTGATTCACAAAGCTGAGGAAGGGTGGAGGGAGTTAAGAAGTGTTAGGGCTGGCTAGCAGGCCTTGTAAGACTGCTGTAGTAAAGCCAGCTCTGGATTTAGAAAAAATAGCTAAGTGGTAATTCTTGAAGGTGTGTACAAAGCTCCAAGTTGCAGCTTCCAGGATGTCCCTGGTAGGGACTCCCCTGTGAAATGCTGCAGAGATTGAAGTAGCTCTAGTGGAATGAGTTCCGATACCCTGAGGGGTAGATTTTCCATGGTGCTTGTAGCAGAAATGGATGCAGTGTGCTATCCATTTGGAAATGGTTTGCTTCAAAATGGCCTTGCCCTCTGCCCTTGTAGCAAAGCTGACTAGCAGCTGGTCAGACTTTCTGAAAGGCTTAGTCCTGTCGAGGTAGAATCTGAGCTGTCTGTGCACGTCCAAGGAGTGCAGGATCCATTCCCCTTTATTCTGAGGATTACGGAAAAAGGCTGGCAAATGGATGGATTGGTTTAAAGCCACACTGGATAACACCTTGGGCATAAAAAAGAAGTTATGTACTTGCCATAACGTTCCATGTTAGTAGTCCATCTCACCCTTCATTCTTTACATATGGGATCGGCGGCCTATTTACAAGCTGGAAGACTTCTGGTTGGCTTGTGGCTAGGTAGGTATCCCATGGTGCACTAGTACAATCCCCAGATCTTGTTTGCTGCTGACTAGAAAAAAATAAACAGCCCACAGAAAAAGCCAATACTAAAAGATCTCCATAAATAATGAAATTAGTATGTTTATGTCTCTAGGTACTTCCAGGATGGGGCAGGGGGGCGGGTTCGAAAGAATGAAGGCTGAGATGGACTACTAACATGGAATGTTATGGTAAGTACATAACTTCTTTATGTTAAGTAGTTCTATCTCACCTTCATTCTTTACATATGGGACAGCGTTCCTAGCACCTTATCCTTGGGTGGCTCAAGGTAAAATACTCCTGAATACAGTGGAACTAAAGGAAGCTCTACCCCTGGAGAATAAATCCAATTTGTAATGAGTAATAAAAGTGTGAGGGGTTAGCCCAAGTAGCAGCTGCACAAATATTGTCAAGTGGAACCCTGGCTTGAAAGGCTGAAGAGGCAGATTGAGATCTGGTAGAATGAGCCTTGATTTTAAAGGGTAAAGGTTTGTCCTCAAAACTGTAAACATAAGCTATACAGCTAGAAATCCAGTTAGAGAGAGCCACTTTGGAAACTGGTAAACCCAACCTGGATACGGAGAAGGAAATGAACAATTGATCCGATTTTCTAATGTGTTTAGTCCGGTGCAAATAAAAATTTAATTGTATATGGACATCCAGTTGGGCAAACCTGTACTCAGCTGCACTGGAGTGATTCGGAAAGAAAACAAGAAGCTCTATGGACTGATTCAATGTGGCCTGGGAACAGACCTTGGGGACAAAGGAAGGGTTAGTACGAAGGGACACCCTGTCTTCATGAAAAATCAGATAAGGCAGTTTAACAGACAAGGCTTGCAATTCTGACACCTGACTGAAAGACGGTGATAGCCACCAAAAACCTCTTCCAAGACCAGAACTTCAAAGGGCATGAATGAGAAGGCTCAAAGGGCGGAGATGTCAATTTGATAACACAAAGTTTAAATCCCATGAGGCCACAGGCTCCTGAACTGGAGGTCTAAGAAAGTGGCACCCTTGAGGAAGGTTTTGCTCAATTTATGAGACATCAAGTTGTAATCTGGAAATCTCAAGTGGAAATTTGAAATTGCTGCCAATTGGACTCTGACAGTGGCAGCCGCAGATCCTTGGTGAAATAGTTCAGACAGAAATTCCAAAACCATGGGAATGGAGTCAGTGAAGGCTTCAACATCCATTTTCTCCACCCAAAAAGAGAATCTTTCCCATTTACTGGAATAAAGTTTCCTAGTTGAAGGTTTATGAGAAGATGTAAGGATATGAGTCACAGAAGGCGAGAAGTCGTGAAGCCTGACTAGGGATGGAACTGGAGCAGCCACTCTGTCAAATTGAGGGCAACGAGGTGTGAAGCGAACCTGACATGTGAATCAACAGGTCTGGAACTGGGTCCAGAATCCAAGGATCGTACTGGAGAAGAGACCTGAGGAAGGGGACCCAAACCTGACGAGGCCAGTAAGGAGCAATGAGGATCAACTTGCTTCCCAGCGGTTTTGCTTTCTGAATCACCTTGGGAATGAGAGGAAAGGGAGGAAAGCATAAAGGAGACCCAAGGGGCAATAGTGAACAAGTGCATCTCTGGGTTATTCCCCCGGAGGGGAGATCAGGGAAAAGTAGCTGCTGCATTTGGCATTGACTGGACTGGCAAAGAGGTCGCAGCAAGGCTGTCCCAAACTGCAGAAAATCTGTTCTGCTGTTTCCTGTTTCAGAGACCACTCGTGAGGCATCAGAATCGTCCGGCTGAGCTTGTTGGCTATCACGTTGGTCGTCCCTGGAATGTGCATCACCACCAGAAAGCGCTGGGAAGATATCACCCATTCTCAAACTCGCATGGCCTCTCGACAGAGTGGGTAAGATCTGGTTCCGCCCTGTTTGTTGATATACCATACTACCAACATGTTGTCTGACTGTATTGCAATAGTCCCCAGAGGAAGAAGGTCGTGAAGTGCTTACAACACCAGGAGCACCACACTCATCTCTAGAATGCTGACATGCAGGTCCTCTTGTTCTTGCCATGTGCCTTGGACAGTCCTGCCTAGATAATGCCCCCCTCCCTCCAATCTGAGAGGCATCCGTGGTCACAGTGGCAAAGGGTTGGCAAGGAACAATTGAAGAGCCTGTGGCCAGTTGACTGAGTAATGTCCACCAAAGGAGGTCATTCATGCAAGATTCTGTCAGTAGAATGTGATGGAATAATGGAAGGTGCTGAAAGGACCATTGGGACGACAGGAGCCACTGAACAAGTCTCATGTGTAACCTGGCTAGTGGCACTAATAGTATGGTGGAAGCCATGGTCCCAAGGAGCTGTAGAACAATCTTGGCTTGACCCTGCTCAAGGGAAGAAGAAAGTGAATTTGAAACATCAGGTTTTGTGCCCTTTCAGCAGGAAGACGAACCACCACGTTTACTGTGTCTATCACTGAGCCTATAAAATTCACAGACTGAGAGGGCAATAAGTCAGATTTTTCCCAATTTATAGAGATTCTTAGTTGGGCACAAAGCTGAATAGTATTGTCCCTGCTCTGAAGGAGTAGATGCCTGGTGCAGGTGGTCAGGTGCCAGTCGTCCAAATACGGAAACACCTGGAATCCACAATGTCTCAGGTGAGCTGTCACTACTGCCATACATATGGTGAACACCCAGGGGGCTGTGGTGAAACCAAAGGGCAGAGCACGGAATTGGAAGTGACTGGCTCCTAGCCAGAAGTGTAGATGACTCCGTGATGCCCTGTCCATTTTCATGTGACAATAAGCGTCTTGGAGATCTATTGAGCACATCCAACTGACTTTCCCTAACAACGGGAGTATAGACTGCAGTGTTACCATCCGGAACTTGTCCTTCTTTACTGATTCGTTCAATCTGCTGAGGTCCAGAATGGGCCTCCAGTCCCCTGTGCATTTTGGCACTAAAAAGAATCTGGAGCAAGTTCCAAATCCTATCTGGTCTGCTGGGACGGTTTGGATGACTCTTTTTGACAGCAACTTGTTGACCTCCACAGTTGCCTGATCCCTGTGATTGGGTGGAACATCTGTGATCTTCTTGGGAACAAAGGGTGGAAGAGGAAAGGGTATTACATAACCTCTGGTAATAATTCATTGTACCCACTTGTCTCGTGTGATACTTAGCCAGGCTTCTGGATACAAAGAAATGCAACCCCCAAATGGTCCCAGAGAAGCACAGTCAGGCCCCATATCAGGAGCGCTGGTAAGGCTGACCCCGAAAGGAATCGCAACCTCCTTGGTTTTGCAGACCGCCCCTGCCTCTAGGGCGACGTCTACCATTTCCTCCTCCTCCTCTGCCTCTGAAGGAGGAGTCACCTTGTGCTCCCTGGAAAAATCCCTGGGACTTCTTGAACCACATTTTACCACCCCTCTGACCCTTAGGGTATGGTCTAGAGAGAACAGTAAAATGTACTCCCACTGCAGAGAGTGTTTTTTCCTTCTTGCTCGCACAGGGCGAGTGTGCCCTTTACCTTGGATCCAAACAATTAGGAACCATCAAATGGGGCATTGGTAAAAGGAGAATTAAACAGTTCCGCAAAGTTACACAAGCACATCCAGGAATGATGCCTCAAGGAAATTCCTGAACCCGCTGCCCTGCTCGCACCATCGGCCGCATACGAAATAAGCCACATGGAGAAGTTAACGATAGAGGTCAAGGCGGACAGCTGGGCAGAAACCTTGTCAAGGACTCCCTCAGTACATGTACCTTGTATAGAATCTCCTAACTCTTTATGGAGCTCTCTCTGCAGCCTAGTAAAGTGAGTATGGTAATGCAGCGATCTAAGGGTAAATGCCGATGAAGAGAAGATACGCTTCCCGTATCTGTCCATCGTTCGAGACTCCTTATTCGGCGGATGAACAGGAAAAAGTCTCAGCTAACTCCTCCTTAGTGGCCACCGCCACCACCATGGCATCTACAGGCACACCTTTAGATAAAAAGTCTTTTCCTGGAGGGGAAGAAAGGAACTTGTTTGGTCTCCTGGGAACCGGCTCCATGGCATCAGGAGTATCCCATACCTTTCGACTAACTAAATCCATCAGTTCGTCGAAAGGTGGCGACACAACCAAGAGGCAGAAGGTTGAGACCCGAAAGCCTTCAGGTACACCGACAACTTATCAGAAGGGGTGACAGTGGGCCAGTTGCACCTCTGTTTAAGGATCTCCAGGATGTCTACGAAGGAGACATCATCAGAGGACGACTTGGGGGACTCTTCAGACTCCTCAAGGTCAGTTTCAGATGCCAAAGACTCATCCTGGGAGTCAACATGCTTACTTTTACAAGTCTTCTTCTGTGGGGGTTCCTCGGAAAGATATTCCTGGGAAGTCTTGGAAGAATGGGGGCCACTGGCCGGTGGCTCCTGAGGCTGGGGGTCCTTGTTGCGACTGGAGGTAGTAGGAACTGAGACAGAAGTAGGTGCTATGGGGGGGAAGAGTGCCGGTACTCCCGGTAGGAGATGATGATCGTGACAGCACACACCTCATCATTTTGAAAGCGGACCTCTCTGGCTCCAAGGACCTCTCCAGCTCCAAGGACACAGAGGAAGCCATCGGTGCCAGAGCCATCAGCTCCAAGATAGATGCAGGGTCCAAACTAACTCTAGCCGATGCACCAAGAGGAAGACTCGGAACCGAAGAAGTTTGGTTCCAAGCATCCCTGTCAGGGCCGACCTGAGAGCGTCGACCCCTGGACACTATGGCTGGCACTGAAAGTGTCAGACCAGAACTCTGCTCCGAAACAGCCACAATTGAAGCTGGAGCTGAGGGATCCACCAGTGGTACCAAGCACTCCAGCTCTGAAAAACGAGCATGGCTCGGAGGAGGAATGAACACAGTGGGTTGAACTGGCTCGAGTGGCTCTGGAGACGACTGGGTCGGAGCCAACAATTTAGGCAAAGCAGACGACTTCAAATGTCTCAGCACTACCCTCTCCACATCTTCTTTCGATAAACTCCTGGAAGACCTGGATGACATGGTAGGAGATTGAGCTCTCGAAGGTACAGGAGACTTCACTAACAATGAGACCGGTAGGGGGTCCATAGACCGGCTCCGAGAAGTAGTCTCAAGAATCTCAGCGGTCTGCTCCGAAAAACTAAGAAATGACCCTGCAACAACAATGCCACTCTCAGTCGGCTCTGAGGTCTGTGGAGCCGATGAGACCGTTTTCGCAACTTTAAGAGGTGGCTCTGAGACACCAGCCTGTGCCGGGGAGGATTTAGACTTTCTTTTAGCAGATTTGGAGGATGATGAAGAACTAGACAAGTCTTCTTCGAAGAAAGGTTTAAGAAGACCTTTCACAATTAACTTATTCTTCCTTTCCTGCAACACCCTGGGACTAAAGGCATGACAGAATAAAAATTCTCCTGCAAATGTATGGCCCCTAAACAGTAAACAAAATTACCGTGACTATCCGTTAAGGACATCTTTTAGGAGCACTTAACACATTTCTTGAAGCCGGATGGCTTATGCTCCTTACTCTCTTTAGACATTTCTCAAATCAACAGAACACACGCACACAGAGAAGAAGAAAAGGGAGGAGGAAGACTAGGTCCTCTAACTTAAACGGGCCTAGCCCTGCTGAAACAGAAGATACCACGAGGACTAGGTCCTCTAACTTAAATGGGCCTAGCCCAGGCAGGAGGGGGATAGGGTCTTCTAACTTACAGACCCAACAGTTATATGGGAGAACATGCACACTCAACTGGACAGTGGAGAATAATAGCACAAGTCAACTGCAAAATCAAACAGAACGAAGTTCTGTCACCAATATTAGCAAAACGATGCTAACAGCAATCTAATAACTTTAAATAGCAAGCGGAAACCACCAAATTCTACTTATACTAGTGCGCAAAAAGCGTCTACTTTAATCCAAATAGTAAGCCTGGTACAAGGGATACCAAGAAGAAAAAAAACAGCCAATGGACAAAAATTGCACGAAACAGCACAAATATAAGATAACTTTATACTAAACTAATTGAATACTACAAACAGTAATGATTTAACTATACTTAACAAAAAATCTAAACTAAGCTAAACAGTGAAGAAAACTTTGAAAAAGTTTAAAAGTTGAAAATATGCAAACACTTAGCCAGAGCCAAAGAGAAGCACAACCGAACTCGTCGATGTGGCAAACGAAATCTGGGAATTGTACTGGTGCACCATGGGATACCTATCTAGCCACGAGCCAACCAGAAGTCTTCCAGCTTGTAAATTGGCAAAGTCGGAGCAGAGGATCGGCTCCGACCCCATACGTAAAGAATGGAGGTGAGATAGGACTACTTAACATGGATGGGTTAGTCCTGAGGGAAACCCTGTCAGCATGGAAAATAATGAAGGGCTCCACCGCCGTTAATGCCTGTAACTCACACTTCTTGCTGAAGTAATAGCTAGAAGTAAGGCTGTTTTCCAAGAGAGGAATTTTAACTCTGCAGAAGCAGCAGGTTCAAAAGAGGGAAGTGTGAGCTTCTCCAGTACAAAGTTAAGGTCCCAGGCCAGTGTGGGAGCTCTCCTAGGGGGCCTTAAATTGTTAGCTCCTTTCAGAAACTGTTTGATGAGAGGGTGAGAAAAGAGAGGTGGCTCAGTATTACAATGAGCTGAGATGGCAGAGACATGAATCTTAATGGATGAGAAGGACAGGCCTCTGTGGAGCAGCTCTGCTAGGTAATCAAGGATTTGAGGTAAGGTGGGCACCGCTGTGTCCTTTCCTTGAGACTGACTCCAAGAACAATATATTTTCCACTTTTCAGCATAGGATTTCCTAGTACTAGGCCTTCTGGCCTCAAGGATGACGTCCAGCACCTATTTGCTGAGGGATGCTGTTGGTGTATTCATGGGATAAGCCAGGCTACAAGGTTTAGCGTTTGCAGCTGTGGATGCAAAATCTGTCCCTCCTGCTGGGACAGCAGGGAGGGGGTCAGATGTAGGTGCCAGGGTGGCACTGCTGTCAGACTGCATAGGAGTGGGTACCAGTGCTGGCATTGCCAGTCTGGTGCAATAAGGATTGCCCTTGGCCTGTCCTGTTTCATCTTGAGTAGTACTTTCAAGAGGAGGGGCAGAGGAGGAAAGGCATAAATTGAGATGTTTTCCCATGTAAAGAATAGGGCATCCACCTTCCAGGCTCTGCTGTGAGGGTTCTTGGTGCAAAATTTGCACAACTGGTGTTTTTTGGAGGAGGCAAAAAGGTCCAACTCCGGTGTTCCCCACCTCTGCATTAGAAGTTTGAATGAGTTGGGTTCCAGTTTCCACTCGTGATGGTCCAGTACATTTCTGCTCAAGTCATCTGCCAGTGAATTTTGTTTGCCTGGCAGGAACTGAGCTTGTAGGTGCACTTGGTTGCTCAAGGCTGTGTGCCGCAGGGCCAAGGCTAACCTGCAGAGTGTTTAAGAAAGAGTTCCCCCCTGCTTGTTTATGTACCACATAACTATGGCATTGTCTGTCTTTATCAGGAGCTGTCCTGGAAGGATAAGGTATTTGAAGGCTGTCAGAGCATTCTGTACAGCTAACATCTCTTTTTGATTGATATGCAGAGGAATTTGTTTTGGGCTCCATCTGCCTGCCATGTGAGCCTCCCCATGCATAGTCTGATGCGTCTGTTGTCAGGGTTTGGGCGGCTTGGGGTTGAGTGAAAGGAAGTCCCTTGTTGTGGTTGCTTGCCTCTCCCCACCAATGGAACTTGCCCTTAGACAAGGTATGATAGGAATCACTGTTTCCAGGTCCTGAGAATGTTGACACCAGAGACCTAAGTACCAAAGAAGTTTACTCATATGCAGTCTTGCATATGGAATTAGCACTGAGGCCATGAATCCTAGGGCTTGCAGTATTTTCCTTGCAGATAGCTGGGTTTTGGTGGCCATTAGTTTGAAATAATTTGCCAGATGGACCTGCTTCTCTGGAGTGAGGAATGACATCTGGGAAGTTGCGTTCAAGCTTGCTCCCAGGAATACAATTTGTTGGCTGGGCACCAGTTCTGATTTGTTTTCATTGATGGTGTATCCCAGTGAAGTTAGAAGTCTTTTTACAAATGCCAGGTGCTGAAGTAGCAATTCTGGACTGTCCGCCTGAATCAGGCAATTGTCCAAGTATGGGTAAATCTGAATATTTCTCTGCCTGCAGTATGCAATGGCTAGAGCCAGGCACTTTGTGAATACTCTGGATGCAGTAGCTAAGCCAAAGGGAAGTGCAGAGAACTGATAATGCATAGAGCCTGTCCTGAAACATAGATATTTCCTGTAAGACTCCCTTATGGGGATGTGAAGATAAGCTTCTTTTAAGTCTAGAGTGACTAACCAGGCATCCTTGGCTATCATAGGAAGAAGCTGTTGCAGTGTAAGCATTTTGAATTTTGGAACCACCAGAAAGGCGATGAGAATTGACAGATCCATTGTAGGGCGCCAAGAGCTCTCTTTTCTGGGTACCAGGAACTGTCTGGAGTAGAAACTCTGTCTCCTTTGTTCTACTGGAACAGGATGAATAGCCTTGATATGGAGAAGGGAAAGTACTTGCTTTTGAGCCTTGGAGGAAGGTCTGGCAACCTGCTTGGGGGTGGCAGTGAGTGGAAGTAGAATCTGTATCCCTGGGATACAATGTTTAGAACCCATCAGTCCTGAGTAATGGAAATCCAATTTTTTCATGAAGGGTGAGTTTTCCTCCTAGGGGTTCAAGTACTTGGGCATGGGTTGAGAAGGATAATTGGAAAGTCATTGTGAACTTTTTCCATAAGGGGGTGGCTTACCACTCCCCGTTTTTCAGGTGGGAACACTCCATTGTTTAGATCTCTGCACACCCTGTGACTGTAGTCTTGGGGGTCTGTTTCCCCTGGGTTTGGACTGAGAAGGCCTGGGAGGGACTGGAAAGGACCAGTTTTTTTTTTTTTTTTTTTTTTTAAGGAAAATGCCTACTGAATCTAGGTGGCTGCACTTGTAAGAAATCTTTGAGAGTTTGCATAGATTTAACTTTTTCTTCCATCTTTTTAAGAACTTATTCTGCTTGTGTGCCAAACAAACAATCCTAATTTAATGGAGCATCTAGTAATTTTGCTTTGACATGGTCTGACAAGACTTGTTCCTTCAGCCAAGCATGCCTTCTCAGTACAGACCCAGTGACAGCAGCCCTGCAAAATGCTTCTAAGGCATCAAACCCACATTGCAGAGTATGTTTACTTATCTTGGTTTGCAGAATGCATTAACTCTTGTAAATCTTTATTTTCCGCACAATCTGGAAGCAACACTATTTTTTGTTTAATTGGTTCCATAATATGTTGCTGGTACTTCCAACATGTGAAACTGGCAATTCAAAGCCGTGATGGCAAGAATTGCAGACGTATATACCTTCTTACCCCATCTGTCTAAAGCTCTAGAATCCCTGTCTGAAGGGATAGGATTTTTGGCTGTAGCAGCCTTAATGCCTTTAGGTCCCTGGGAAATGGTCTCTGGATCCACAGTAGAATTCTTAAAGAGAAATCTGTGAGAGTCAGGTAACTCTGTAGTACCTGTCAGGTTTTCTAGGAGCTGGTGGTAAAGTGTCAGGAGTAAGACTGGATTCCATGAAGACATCATCTTCAATATCCAGGACAGGGGGTATAGCTAGAGGCCTGTGCTGAGGAAAATCTAAAATTCTCTGAGTCTCTTTGGATTGAAGATAGTCCTGGCATTTCCAGTGGAAATACTCTCTTATGGTATGCAAGGTTTCACCAAAAGAAAAGTCCTCTGGAGGGGAGGCAGAGGGAATGGATTCCTCTGCATCTGAATCCTCATAGGTAGATAAGGGTATGTCCTGGTAATCGGAAGGGTCAGAGTCATCGGACTCCTGATCTGTAGAATCAGAAGGAAATTCAATTATTTGTCTTTTAGCAAGAGAAGGCTGGCTTCCCCTAATTAGAGTAATAAGGTATTCAGCCATTCTAAGCATTTGTTTTTGTGGCATGGGAGCTTGAGAATGTGCTTTGGACATTGGTTTTCTAGGCGTACTGCGTCTGGGTCTGAGAAACTCGGTAGTTTTAGTTAAAAAGAAGTTGTTTGTTTAATACGAATATCGGTAGGTCGCAATACATCCTCAAAAGCTGGTGCCTGCACAGCGGCTCCGGACCCATCCAAGGTAGAGACATCCGCAGGTTCCATAGTCGAAGAAGCATCTTGCGACATACTGGACTCCGAATGGGTCTCAGCAGTGGCCTGTGAATCTGTAGAAGTGGGCATCAGGGGCTGCAAAGGTGCCTCAGTACTGGTGGACTGGCAACTAGCTTAATGGAAGTGTCATCGGAAGTTTTTGACCTATGCGGCCTGGCTCTGTCTTTGTGCTTTTTTGGAAGCTCGGTAGTCGGATGGTTTGGCAAAGCCATTTCAGAATACGGAGAATGAGAGCAAAATAATTTAGCTACAAAAATAGCCTGACGACGAATGGCTCGGGCATTAAACAAGGCACAAAACAGACAGCGAGGGACGTCATGGTCTGGACCTAAACAGGTGATGCAGTAAGAATGAAAAACTCTATGAGGTATTTGCTTTCCACAGGCAAAACAATTGTTAACTTTTTCTGACATTGGTTAGAGCAAGAAAAAAGAATCCCCAACGGGGTACTTAGCTTTAGAAGACTTTAGGTTTGACACTCAAAAAACAAAAAATTCAGGTAGCGGCCAACAGGCACTTGCAAACTGCTTCTGCTCCGGGCTCCTTCTCGGTAAGAAAGACTAATGTAATGGCGTCAGCTGCATATTTTATACCCCTGATGACCTGACGTCATGGAAGAGGAGACGCATCAGAAGTTTTACAAAAAAAACACATTTTAAATCTGTTGCCCAGTAGGTAAATCTGAGAAAATGAACCTTTGTGAAGTGAAATAGGTTCATAGGTTGGTACTGGGTTATCTGCCCGAAGGCATATATTAGCCCAGCCACGTTGTGCGGTATTTACCGCCCCTTTAGTAGTTCCCTAGACCCTTGTACTAGCAGTTAGTACCCTTGGCCCCTATCTAGTAGTGCTGCTGGTGTGATCCCCGGTGTGAACTTTCTGTTACCCATCCACTCATCAAGGCTCCTCTTGAAGAGTGATAGTGAGGGGCTCTGTCTTATGTAGATCGGAACCCTGTTCCAAAGTAAGGGAAGTCTCTGCGAAGGGAATCTATCCCTCCAGCATGTTCTATTCATTGTTGTGTTGAGGTTAATGAATACCCTTTTACCAGAACGTTCCATCCTTGCTTTTCATCTTCATTCTACCCTCACAAATGGGTTCGGATCTAATCCACCAGATCCAACTTGGCCAATGCTACAAGCTCGCAGTCACCAGATCTCTTGAGCTTTTCCCTAACTGAAAATGCACCTTGCCTAATACTTCAGATCTTGTCTCCTGCTATAAGGTGTAAATGGACAGACAGAAATATGGGAAGCCATATCCAAAAGTTATGTAAACATATAAATGTATCCATTCAAACTGCTCTTTCTTCCAGAAGTCATGGATGAGGGTAAGGTGGGGAGGGAATCAGAGGAAAGAATGAAGATCGACAACACAGATGGAATGTTATGTTAAGTACATAACTTCTTTATGTGATGCTGCCAATCTTCATCCTATCCTCACAAATGGGACACCGTCCCTAGCTACTTGAATCCAGGGCGGACTCGAGAAAGGATACTCTTGAGCAGCATAGAACCAAATGATACTGCACCTCTGGAAACCAGATCAAGTTATTAATGAGTGATAACAGTATAAGGAGTAGCCCAAGTAACTGCTGCACTATCATCCATCGACATCCTGGACTGGAAAACTGTTACAGACAAAGGAGATACAATTTGTTAACTACCTTAACAGAGAAATTTTAGCAAATGAATTTCCCAGTTTTGGTGCAGAAAAGGAAACAGTTGATCTTTCCTGATTTCTTCTGTTCCATGCAAATAGAAACACAATGGTCTATGAACATCCAGTAAATGCAAAACGTATTCTCCTTTGTTGGTAAATTTAGGAAAAAATACTAGCAGTTTAACAGAACTATTTATGTTGGATTCAGACACCACCTTTGGAAGAAAAGACGGGTTGGTACACAAGATCACTTTGTCCTTACGGAAAACTAAGTATGGAGGGTTAGAAGATTGGATCTCACAAATTCTTCTTGTGGAAGTTATAACAAAGAAGATAGTTTTCCAAGAAAGATACTTATGGTCACATGTCACTGCTAATTCAAAGGCAGGTTATGTTAGAGACTGCAGCATCAAATTCAGGTCCCATGGAGAAGTAGGGTCTTTAAAAGGACCGTCCCTTTCAAAAAGGCCTTGCTCAGTTTGGGAGAAGGAGTGGGTACACCATTCAACCCTGTATGGCAATTTGAAATTGCTGTTAACTGTGCCCTAATGGTTAAGGCACTAGCACCATTCTGAAGAAGGTGGGCAAGGAAATCTAAGATGTGATAAACAGAGGCTGAAAAGGGGTCAAGTTTATGTTGCTGAGCCCAAATAGTAAACCTTTTCCATTGACTTGAATGTGCTTTCCTTGTCGAGGGTTTATGGGAAGACAGAAGTATACTTCGGACAGGAGATGAATGCACAGACTGCCTGGCTACTAAGGGAACTGGAGAAGCTAAGCGATCAGCTAGAGGTTTGGAAAATCTGGCTGTGACATGCCCGTTGGGTGATACAGGAGGTTGAAGTTGGATCTCGGTTCCATGGTGGTTGAACCAGGTAAGGCCATAGAAATGGAAACCAAATTTGTCAAGGCCAGTAGTGCGCAATGAGTATCACTATGGTCTTCGACCTGGCAGCTTACTGCAAAAATTTTGGAATCGATGGGGTTGGTGGGAATGCATAAAGAAGACCTGGAGGCCAATCGTGAAGTAGAGCACACTTAGTGACTGCACCCATGGGGGAATTAGGGCAAAGTAGTTGTTGGCATTTGTTTAGGGGGAGAAGCAAAAAAATTGCAGCATGGCTGGTCCCATCAATGGAAAATCTCATCCACCACCATCTCATTGAGGGACTACTCATGTGGAAGTAGGATGCACTTATTCAGCTTGTCTGCAATCAAGATAGATCTTCTCAGAATGTGCATTGCTAAAAGAATGCAGCCTGAAGAGATCACCCACTGCCAGATTCTGAGCACTTCTCGACACAGTGAGTAAGATCTGGTCCCCCTATTTCTTTCTATACCAAATGACTGACAAGTTGTCTTGTCTGAATGGCAATCGCCCTAGAGGGAAAAACATCTTGAAATGCTCACAACACCAACAGCACAGCTCTCATCTCTAGAACATTTATATTCAAACTGGACTGTTTGGGGAACCAAGCACCTTGGACCGTCTTCCCAGATAATGTTCCCCCACCCTATCTGGAAAGCACCTGTGGTCACTATGATCTTGGGCTCTTAGAGAATGAATGGACAGCCATGGAGCAGTTGATCGGGCTGGATCCAACAACAAAGGTCTTTTTTGCAAGTGTTGGTAATTTTTATTTGGTATGGCACTGACTGACAGAAGACTGACCACTAAGTAGCCAGTATCCACTGTAAGATTCACATGCAAAACCGGGCCAAAGGAACTAAGGTCAGCGCTGCAGCCATGAGACCCACAGCTCGAAGGCTTGTGCGGGCTGAGACTGACATACTGTTTGCAATCTTCTTGTCCTGCGACCTTATAGTTAGAACTCGGTGTAGAGAAAGGGAAGCAATGGCAGTCTTTGTGTTGAGCAGTACTCCAACAAATTCCAATATCCGAGTCAGAAGAAGTTGTGACTTGCTGTAGTTTATGGTTATTCCTAGGACAGCACAGGTGTGGGGAACCTGGTCTCCTGACTGTATGAGTTGCTGCCTGGTTGGAGCGGTAATGAGACAGTCTGAGGTGTGCTGCTACTACTGCTATAAATGTGGCGAACACCCTGGGGGCTGTGATGAGTCCAAAGGACGGTATTCTGAACCAATAATATATGGCTCCCAGCCGGAAGCATAAGCACTTCCTGGACCATCTGTTGATCTTTATGTGATAGTAGGTGCCCTGGAGATCTACTGAGCACATCCAGTCATCCTTGTCCAGAAAAGGGAGAATGGACAGAACCATGACCATCCAGAACATGGTTCGAAGCACAGGTTTGTGAGATCCACGATTGGCCTCCAGTCCCCTGTCTTTTTTGGCACTAAAAAGAACCTTGAGTAAGTTCTAAATCCTATCTGGCCTGGCAGGACCCTCTTGGATGACTCTTATTAGTAGCAGCTTTCGAATTTGGACCACTGCTTGATCCCTCTGACCGGGTGGAACATCAGGGATTTTCCTGGGAAATGGGGGTGGAAGGCAAAACGGTATTATATATAACCTCCGTATATATTTCTCTACACCCAAGTATCCTTTGTTAATTCTAGCCAAGCTCTCTGGTGCACAGACAATCTTCCCCCGACTGTCTTTAGAACAGGACAGTCGGGCCTCCCACTCAGGAGCACTAGTAGGGTTTACTAAAGACAGATTCTCATGAACCCTGAATTCTGCAGAGCATCACTGCCACGAGGGAGATGACATCCATTGAAGGTCCCCCTCTGCCTTGGGGACCATTTTCTCCACGTTTGTCATGGAATGGACCATGGGATTTTTTAAAACCACATTTTCCTGCCACTCCACTGATTCCTGGAGAAGGATCTCTGGGGGGCTGAAAAATGTATGCCCATGGCATACAAGTTCCTATCTTTCTCACACCTGAAGGGCATTTCTTTCACTTTAGGGCCAAAAAGGGTAGTTCTGTCAAAGGAAGCATTGACGAAATTGGACTTCAATGTCTCTGCAAAGTCACATAAGCACATCCAGGCATACCTCCTCAAGGAAAAGCTTGAACCTGCCTCTGTTAAGGTTCCTTCCACTATGTTGGAAATTAACCTCACAGAGCTATTGGAAATAGCCTGTAGGGTTGCCATCTCAGAAATTACTGAGTCCTTAACCTCTGCAGATAATACTGTTCCTGAAACAGTATTTGATAACTTTTTGGTCAAATCTCTCTGAAGTCTAAAAATGTGCCAGATATTTCAGTGATCATAATGCAAAGATTGCTAAAGCAAAGATATGCTTCCCCAGTCTGTCCATCGCCCGCAACTCCCTGTTGGGGGGATGGACAGTGGAACTCTTGTTGGCTAGTTCCTTCTTTGTGGCTGCCGCAATGACCATGACATCAACTGGTACCCATTTTCCTCAAAACTGTCTGTCCACAGGTGGTGCCATTATCCTGTCTGGTCTCCAAGGTATTGGCTCTACAGCGTCAGGCTTCTTCCATGCCCACTCAGAGATCATGTCTACGAGCACTTCAGTGGGCGGAGTCACCCAAGAAGCAGAGGGTCCTGTACCGAAAGCCTCTAGGAGAACGGACTCCTCAGGCATGTGATTGGAGGATGTCCAGCCACTTCTCTGTTTCAGGATCACTAGTACATCCCCAAAGGGGAACATCTTCAGGAGGTGACCATGGGGACCCTTTGCCTTCATTGAAATCTGTCTCTTCGGTGACGGACTCCTGCAAGGAGTCTAGGTGCTTCCTCTTGCACATCCTTTATGTGGGTACTTCCTCAGCTGGATGATCTGGGGAAGTCTTGGAAGAGGAAATCATAATTCCCTGGGAGAATGCCTGAGGTTTTGGTACAGGATGTCCCTGTGGATAGAGTAATTGAGGCTCCAGATGCTGGGGCATTATGGAATGGGTAAGATCCGAGTGGGAAGGCTTTGTCAGTGCTGTCGGGGCAGTGACCTCTCTCTTTGTAGCCACGAAGGCGGAGCTCGAAGGACCCAGAGAGGGACTCTGATCTGAGAAACTGGGTTTCCGAATAATCACCTCTCTCTTATCCATCGGCACCATCCCTGAGGAGGAAGGCGGAACTAAACTGTCCAGTACCAAGGAACAGAGATGGCTCCGAAAATTTCGACATCAAGTTATGCACCTCGGACCTGGCAGGCAGGCTTCAGCTCAGACAGTTCTCCTGATCTGAAAGGATAGGAGGTCCTAGAGAAGATGTCGGATCCAATTATATGGAGATACTCGGATCAGACACTGACTGATCTGGATGACTCGGATCCTGTAACTCTAAGACAGCGGAAGGAGTTAGAGGTTGAATTTGCAGAGGGGTTGTGGTGGAAGGTGAGACTACCTGACCCAGAGGAGTAGGCACCAAGGGAAGACCAATCTGTCCCTGAGTCAATAGAATCTTCCTCACCACTCTCCCCACATCTTCTGTGAGACTTCTAGAAGAACAAGCAGAATAAATGGAAGGGGATGCTGGTCTCTGCAGAAAAGGAGATGAAAGCTTGTCTGGTACTGGATCAACCGAGGGAGAGTATCTAGTGCGAGGGCAATAGAGAATGGCCAGAGTTTGAGACTCATCTGGTGCTTGTGTCTGATCTGACTTTGACAGAGCCGGAGCCGTGGAAACTGCTTTTGAGGTTGTAGGACCCGAAGCCACAGTTAGAGTTGCCACCTTTTCAAGTGCCCAAAGTTGGACCTTTTTATAGAATCATGAAATATTACAGTAAAAATCATACCCACAGCCGGTGCAAAGGACAGAAATTACTTTTTTGCCAAAATAAAAGATTACTCTTGTAGCATTTGAGTTGCTTATGCTAGTTTGTATAACATTTACAGGTTTCAGATCCAAGATAACTGTTTTATGAAACTATTAAAGAAAACTTGGGAAATATTTTTGTTCTATAATCTCAGGACATTTGCCATTTTTTATTTTTTTTTCGCAGGACACAACTGCCCAAACAGGGACAGGTGGTAACCCTAGCCACAGTTGGAGAGTTTTCTCTTGTTCTGTTCCAGGGTTGAGACTGGAAGTTGACCACTTTCTTGAGAAGTCAGAGGAGGATTTTGACTATATGGAAGGCTTCAACTTTGGAGACTGGGATATGGCATCTCCAAAGGAAGGAAGCAGACATTTTAATATTAATTTGTTTTTACATTCTGTTAAT
Source organism: Protopterus annectens (assembly GCF_019279795.1). Lineage (NCBI taxonomy): Eukaryota > Metazoa > Chordata > Ceratodontiformes > Protopteridae > Protopterus > Protopterus annectens. Next base: position 978,964,515 of record NC_056737.1, on the reverse strand, counting down.
GCTCACAGACTGAATCCATGACATCGAGGAATCCTCCTGTATGTGTAATGGACCTAGTCAGTACATGCAAAGGGAGAGCACATCTGAGATAGGCAACTTATGTATGCATCTGGAATATTTTTTGAATCCTGCAGGTTTGTCACTCATTGTTTCTTTAGTCGCTGTAGAAACAATGATTTAAAGTAAGAATATGAAGAAAATAGTAAACCAGGCTAAAGGAAGGAGAAGGAATACCAGCAACAGTAACCAGAACTACGACCAGGTCGTAAAAAGAGGGAAAGTGAAGAAAAGTCGACGAACAGACTACAACTCGTATGTTCAACAGAGAAGAAAGAGAAACAAGGGGATACTAACAATGCTATGTCGAAAATGCAACAAAGTCGCAAGGGAGAAAACAGAAAAATGAAGTTTGACAGTATAAACCGTAAAAACATTAAGATTTAAAAGGGAATAATGTAAAATTCTTGAGAAAAAACTGTGATGGAAGAGCTTTAAGAAAAGATGAACTGTACTTATCTAATCGCTTGAGAGAGACTGGTAGACCAAACCTGTTAGCTAGAAGTGACAAATGAGATCTGGAGGTATTTAGCAAGGTGCACTGTGGGTAAGGGAGAAGCTCAACAGATCTGGTGGCTGCAGGCTGTAGCAATGGCCAAGTCAGATCCAAAGAATTGGATCCGAACCCATTTATGAGGACAGAATGAAGATTGACAACATCAGATATAATTTTCTACAGAAAAGAAAAAATGTTAAGTGGGAGGTTTTCCCTAGAAGAGAACTTGCATGTCCAACCTTGGTGAAGGGCTATCCAACCATTAATCACTTAAAACCCACAGAGAAAGTACATTTTGGCAGCAAGAAAGCTGATTCTCCTGTGATCTAAAGAGGTTACGGAGCAAGGAAGGTGCCATAAAGCTTTGTATACTGGCCGGTTGTCATACCGCTGGGCAGAATATAAGCATATAGCTTAGGATACTGTGACAGTCACCTAATGATGAATATCTTACATGACTGAAAGCAGCACTGGGGAACTGTGGGATGACTGGAACCCCGGAGGTAAGAAACGGTGTTTTCAATTAACCATTTCAGGTGCAGGAACCCTGCCAGGGAAGGTAGTGGAACATATTCCTAGTGGGTGCTGCATATACTTTAGTTGGATGGTTGCTGTGGGTTATTAGTAGGCAGACATGATCACAAGGAAAGGTTTCAGTTTTAGAAGTGGCCTTATTGTTTGGTTGTATTCAGCACTTGAAACATGGTCTCATTCTTCACATTGAAGAAAGGCTTACACAGGGGACTGTGTTAATAAAAAGGAAAACTAAAACTACATGACCTTGCCTACAAAATAAAAATAGGTTATACTGAGTCTGCAAGTGCTTAGGATCTGGAATAATTGCTGACTGAATGCAGCCTTAGTCTACAGACTGACAATGAAGTCAAGGATCTTGGAAGTGCAACGATGTAACTTTCTAATGCCACTTCTCATCTACTGCTACAAAACATTGAACAGAGGAGCAGTTAGATAACTATTGTATGCAAAGAGAAGGGAAACAACATTTTAGATCATTTACCTGCACAGCATTAATAGAAGGGCTAAAAACAACCACTGCACTTCCCAGTTTATTAGATAAATGGGGAGCAATTTAGTAAATGGTGTTGTGATACTACTGGAAGGTATGAGTGAGAAGAATTAAAGGGACAAGTCCAAAATGCAGCAGTTAACTGAGGCAGATCAGCTTGGGTGGCTAGGGAAAAGGCTGAACCTGTAGACTTTTCAGATAGCACGTTAACTTCAGAATGCAGCAGTTAAGAACTTTTACTCTGAAAATCTGCCCAAACACATTAAAGCACTAGCTAGCTGAGACAACAAAAAAGTGGAGAGAGCAATAAACATGATTAGGAACCCTGAAGAGAATTTAACAATACAGGACTTTGAGGTCTTAGGAGTTTAGAGCTACACGCTCTAGGGACCTAAACCTTGTCATCACAATAAACAGGGCATGCTGAAGGGATAGATTCCTGTCCCAGCGACTTCCCATACCCTGGAACAAACTACCTATCTATATCAAACAAAGCTCCTCATTAGCACTCTTCAAGAAAAATCTTGATGATTGGATGGGAGATAGGAAATTCACCCCAGGGATCACTTCTGTGGCTCTGCTTGACAGGGGCAAAGGAAAATAATTTTCTTGGGTGGCAAAAGCCAGGGTACCGTTTGACTAGGCTTACATAGGCCCAAGGGCCAACAGCCTAGAACCTACCAATGAAGCTATAAGAAGTATTACTGTTCCTTATGTATGAAAGAAGTTAGGCAAGTCGAAGTCCTGGACTGTGTGGAAGTCTTCCTGAACCAGGTTAGGCTACAAATTTAGTCTGGACAAGGAGGACACGTTACTAAGACCATTTACATAGCAAGGGATCCTGGAAGTGGTACAGCAAGTTGAAGCAGCAACAAGTCCTCTCAGCATGTCAAAAGTCTGCATGGGCACCAGAAACTGGGTGGTGAATGGCTGATGCACCACTGGACATTATTTTCTCTGAACAAGACAATGTGACACCTGATTCTTGGAAAGAGGCCACTACAGTGCTGAGTCCAAAGAAAAGGATGTTTCATTTGAACCCTTTTTAAATAATTTTATAAAGTTGACAAAAAGGGCAGCTTTTGTTTAAAAGTGCCCCATTTGGATCAGAGTGGTTTTGTGGGAGGACGCAAAATATTTGATAATACTGTACATTTCCAGTGCCAACTGCCAGACTAAGGATGCAGATCAAAGGTTCTACTCTGAAACAGACTGCTTTTAACTGAAGTTCGTTAACTTTGCAAGCTTTTAGATACAAACAACAAAGAAAAAAAATCTGCCTTACGCAGCAGATGTTAGACTACTGGGAAGAGTAACAAGAGATTTTCTAAAACTGCCTCTGAGTGAGTGCTCAGTATATCTTGCTATGCCTTCTTAACTACAGATAAAAGTCTACCATAAAAAAAGTTATGTACTTACCATAATGTTCCATGTTAGTAGTCTACCTCACTCTTCATTCTTTACATATGGGATCCGCGGCCTATTTACAAGCAGGAAGATTTCTGGTTGGCTTGTGGCTAGGTAGGTATCCCATGGTGCACCAGTACAGTCCCCAGATCTTGTTTGCTGCTGGCTAGAAAAAAATAAGCAGTCCACAGAAAAAGCCAATAGTAAAAGGTCTCCATAAATAATGAAATTAGTATGTTTATGTCTCCAGGTACTTCCAGGATGGGGGCAGGGGGGCAGGTTAGAAAGAATGAAGGGTGAAATGGACTACTAACATGGAACGTTATGGCAAGTACATAAGTTCTTTATGTTTAGACCTATCTCACCTTCATTCTTTACATATGGGACAGTGTCCATAGCACTTTATCCTTGGGTGGCTCAAGGAAAAATACTCCTGAGTACCATGGAATGAAAGGAAGCTCTACCCCTGGAGATTAAACCCAATTTGTACTGAGTAATAAAAGTGTGAGGGGTAGCCACGTAGCAGCTGCAGCTGCACAAATATTGTCAAATGGAACCCTGGTTTGAAAGGCTGCAGAGGTAGACTGAGATCTGGTAGAATAAGCCTTGATTTTAAAGGGTAAACATTTGTCCTCAGCAATGTAAACATAAGCTATACAGCTAGAAATTCAGTTAGAGAGAGTCACTTTGGAAACTGGTAAGCCCAACCTGGATTCAGAGAAGGAAATGAACAATTGATCCGATTTTCTAATGTCTTTAATCCGGTGCAAATAAAAACGTAATTGTCTATGGACATCCAGCTGGTGAAACCTGTACTCAGCTGCAATGGAGTGATTCAGAAAGAAAAACGGAAGCTCTATGGACTGATTCAACGTGGCCTGGGAACAGACCTTGGGGACAAAGAAAGAGTTAGTACGAAGGGACACCCTGTCTTTATGAAAAATCAGATAAGGCAGTTTAACAGACAAGGTTTGCAATTCTGACACACGTCTGAAAGACGTGACAGCCAACAAAAACAATGACTTCCAAGATAAGAACTTCAAAGGGCATGAATGAGAAGGCTCAAAGGGCAGAGATGTCAATTTTGATAACACAAAGTTTAAATCCCATGAGGCCACAGGCTCCTGAACTGGAGGTCTAAGCAAAGTGGCACCCTTGAGGAAGGTTTTGCACAATTTATGAGACATCAAGTTGGAATCTGGAAACCTCAAGTGGAAATTTGAAATAGCTGCCAATTGAACTCTGACAGTGGCAGCCACAGATCCTTGGTGAAATAGTTCAGAGAGAAATTCAAAAACCACAGGAATGGAGGCAGCGAAGGGGTCAACATTCATTTTCTACACCCAAAATCTTTTCCATTTACTGGAATAAAGTTTCCTAGTTGAAGGTTTATGAGAAGACATAAGGATATGAGTCACGGAAGGCAAGAAGTCGTGAAGCCTGACTAGGGATGGAACTGGAGCAGCCACACTGTCAAAATGAGGGTGTGTAATGAGGTGTGAAGCGAATCTGACATGCGAGTCAACAGGTCTGGAACTGGGTTCAGAATCCAAGCATCATCCAGGAGAAGAGGCCCGAGGAAGGGGAATCAAACCTGGCGAGGCCAGAAAGAAGCAATGAGGATCATCTTGCTTCTCAGCCTTTTCACTTACTGAATCACCTTGGGAATGAGTGGAAAGGGAGGAAAAGCATACAAGAGACCCAGGGGCCAATCGTGAACAAGTGCGTCTCTCAGTGACTCCCCCAGAGGGGCGATGAAGAAAAAGTAGCTGCTGCATTTGGCACTGAATGGACTGGCAAAGAGGTCGCAGCAAGGCTGTCCCCACCTGTGGAAAATCTGTTCCGCTGTTTCCTGTTTCAGAGACTACTCGTGAGGCATCAGAATTGCCCGGCTGAGCTTGTCGGCTATCATGCTGGTCGTCCCTGGAATGTGAGTCACCACCAGAAAGCGCTGGGAAGATATTGCCCATTCCCAAACTCGCATGGCCTCTCGACAGAGTGGGTAAGATCTGGTTCTACCCTGTTTGTTGATATACCATACTACTGACATGTCTGACTGTACTGCAATAGTCCCCGGAGGAAGAAGGTCGTGAAGTGCTTGCAATGCCAGGAGCACCGCCCTCATCTCTAGAACGCTGATATACAGGTTAGCCTCATGTTCTTGCCATGTGCCTTGGACAGTCCTGCCTAGATAATGCCCCCCTTCCACCTGAGAGGCATTCATGGTCACAGAGGCAATGGGTTGGCGAGAAACAATTGAAGCGCCCGTGGTCAGTTGATTGGGTAATGTCCACCAAAGGAGGTCCTTCTTGAAGATTCTGTCAGTAGAATGTGATGGGATAATAGAAGGTCCTTAAAGGACCATTAGGATGACAGGAGCCACTGAAGAAGTCTCATGTGTAACCTGGCTAGTGGCACTAATAGTATGGTGGAAGCCATGGTCCCAAGGAGCTATAGAACAATCTTGGCTTTGACCCTTCACAATGGAAGAAGAAAGTGAATTTGAAACATCAGGTTTTGTGCCCTTTCGGCAGGAAGACGAACCACCATGTTTACTGTGTCTATCTCTGCGCCTATAAAATTCACAGATTGAGAGGGCAATAAGGCAGATTTTTCCCAATTTAGAGAGATTCCCAGTTGGGCACAAAACTGAATAGTACTGTCCCTGCTCTGAAGGAGTAGATGGCTTGTGGGGGTGGGTCAGGAGACAGTTGTCCAAATACAGAAGCACCTGGAATCCTCAACATTCTCAGGTGAGCTGTCAGTACTGCCATACATTTCATAAACACCCTGGGGGCTGTGGTGAGATCAAAGGGCAGAGCACGGAAAGTACAGTTTTGTACCTACCATAAATGTAGATGTTCGAGTGTTGCACTGCTGCAGTCATCACCGTTGGGTTATCCTGCCATCAGGCGATCCCGCAGTCGGCCTGAATTCCAAAGTCCTGGTCCGGCGCCGGCTGTCGTCGCTTTCTCCCTGATGTCAGTGCACCAGGGGTATATCAGAGACAGCCGGCGCCATGTTCTTCAGTTTTTCTTGCCCCAGATGTCAGGTGCCCCAAAAAGAAGGCATGTTACAATGACAATGCTAAATAGAAATACAATAGGAAAGCAAATAGTCCCAATCAGGTAGACAGAAGTCAAAATTAGTCTTAAAGATGGGGAAAAAACAAGAGGGGCAGGAGGGTGGGAAATTAGGACTGCAGCAGTACAACACTCGAACATCTACATTTATGGCAGGTACAAAACTGTACTATGTTCATCATGTTACACTGCTGCAGTCATCACCGTTGGGGAGAATCCCAAAGCAGTGAAAGGGTGGCTGGTCATTAAACAGCATTTGGGCTGGCGATGAGGCCCTGCAGAACAGCAGTGGCAAATCCAGCCCTTGATTTGGAGAAGAGAGGTAGATGGTAGTGTTTGGTGAAAGTATGTACCGAGCTCCAGGTAGCAGACTCCAGGATGTCTTTGGTGGGTACATCTCTGAGAAAGGCCGTGGAAGTGGCTGTTGCCCTGGTAGAGTGGGGCCTAATGTTGGCAGGAGGAGCCTTGCCATGGTGTGAGTAACAAAAGGAAATGCAATGGCCAATCCACTTGGAGATGGTTTGCTTAGAGATAGCTTTACCCAAGGAAGCGGGGGCAAAGGAGACAAATAGTTGATCTGTCCTTCTGCTGGCTTTAGTCTTGTCTAGGTAGAAACGTAGTTGCCTGTGTATATCCAGGGAATGCAAGAGTCTTTCCCCTTTGTTTTGTGGCTTGGGAAAGAAGGATGGGAGATGGATGGTTTGGTTGAGAGCCACACTAGAAACCACCTTAGGCATGAATGAAGGGTTGGTCCTAAGGGGAAACTCTGTCCTGATGGAAAATAAGAAAAGGCTCCACTGCCATAAGAGCCTGTAATTCTGAAATTCTCCTAGCAGAGGTTATGGCTAAGAGAAAGGCTGTTTTCCAAGATAGATATTTTAATTCTGCCAAGCTAGCTGGTTCAAAGGGAGGTAAAGTCAGTTTTTCTAGAACAAAATTAAGGTCCCATGCTGGGTGGGCGCCCTCTGGGGGGGTTTAATATTTTTTGCTCCCCTCAGGAACTGCTTAACTAGGGGATGTGAAAAAACTGGAGGACCTGTGTTGAAGTGAGCTGAGATGGCAGAAGCATGTATCTTGATAGAGGAAAAGGACAGGCCTTTGTGCAGTAACTCTGCCAAGTATTGTAAAAATTGAGGTATATTAAGCACCCGAGGGTTCAGCTGTTGAGCCTGGTTCCAAGCGCAGAATCTTTTCCATTTGTCAGCGTATGCTTTCCTGGTGGTGGGCCGCCTGGCCTCCAATATTACATCCAATACAGCTTTAGAAAGTGGCAAGTCTGTGTTGGTCACAAAATTTTCCATGCAGTAAGGTTTAATGTCTTGAGCTGCCCGTGCAAGGTCTGCTTGTCCTTCTGGATCAGGAGGTGTGGGTCCTGAGGCAAGGTCCATGGTGTTTCCTGAGATAGGTTCCTTAAGATTGGATACCAGTGTTGTCGAGGCCAATTTGGAGCAATCAGTATCATCTTTGGTTTGTCCTGCCTGGCTTTTATCAGAACCTTCAGTAGCAGAGGTAGAGGGGGAAAGGCATAAACTCGTAGGTTGGTCCAAGAGAACGAGAGGGCATCCACCTTCCAAGCTTGTGGATGATAAATCCTTGTACAGAATTGGGGTAGCTGGGCATTGTTTGGTGATGCAAACAGGTCCACTTCTGGGTTTCCCCACTTTTCTACAATCCTTTTGAAAATGAGTGGATTCAGCTGCCATTCGTGTGGATCCAGGATATTCCTGCTTAGATTGTCTGCCAAAATGTTGTGTTTTCCTGGCAGGAACTGAGCTTGTAAGTGTATTTTCATTGCCACGGCTGTGTTCCACAGAGTCATAGCCAGTCTGCACAGGGGGTAGGAGTGAGTTCCTCCCTGTTTGTTTATGTACCACATGACTGTTGTGTTGTCTGTTCTTATGAGCAACTGTCCTGGTAGTAGGAGGTCCTTGAATTCCAGGAGGGCATTCTGTACAGCCAACATCTCCTTCTGATTTATGTGAAGATGTTTTTGATTTTTGTTCCATTTGCCCTGGATGCATTTTCCGTCCATGTGGGCTCCCCATGCATTAACTGAGACATCTGTTGTTATGAGCTGCCTTGCTGTGGGCTGAAAGAAATGCTGACCCTTGTTCAGGTGACAGGCTTGTGCCCACCATAGAAATTCCTTTTGCAGACAGGGAATCAGAGGTATGATCTCTTTCCAGTTTTGAGAATGCTGTGTCCAAACGCTCTTCAGGTACCATTGTAGTTTCCTCATATGCAACTTTTCATAAGGGATTAGCAGAATGCAAGATGCCATGTGGCCCAATGTCTGCAGAATTTTTCTTGCAGGTAGATGGGACTGAACTGCAAGGCGCTGAAAATAAACTTTTAACTGAATCTGCTTGTCTGCTGGTAAGAAAGCCATCTGGGCCGTTGTATTCAAGCTGGCACCCAGGAATGTTATGATCTGAGAGGGCACTAACTTTGATTTTTTCTCGTTGATAGTGTACCCTAGGCAGATCAGCAGAGATTTCAAGTACCCCAGATGTTGTAGCAGCCTCTCCTTTGTCCTTGCTTGAATTAGGCAATCGTCCAAGTATGGGTAAATTTGAATTCCTTTTTGTCTGCAGAATGCGATTACTGTTGCCAGGCACTTTGTGAAGACCCTGGGCGCAGTAGATAAGCCAAAGGGCAGAGCAGAGAATTGGTAATGCTTTGTGCCTGCTCTGAATCTGAGGTATTTTCTGCAAGTCCGTCTGATAGGAATGTGTAAGTAGGCCTCTTTGAGGTCCAGTGTTACCAACCAGACGTCTTTTTCTAGCATGGGCAGTAATTGCTGCAGGGTTAACATTTTGAATTTTGGAACCTCTAGGAAGGTGTTCAGAATTGATAAATCAAGAATGGGTCTCAAAGCCCTGTCCTTCCTTGGAACTAAGAATAGTCTTGGATAAAACCCCTGCCCTTGTTCTTGTTTTGGCACCTTTTCAATAGCACCCATGGTGAGAAGGGCTAGGATTTGCTTCTGTGCTTCTACCTTTTGGTTTGATGGTAGGTCTGGCATGCCCCTTATTCTTGGCAAGGTATGGAAGTGGAACTTGTATCCTAGAGAAATAATTTTTAAAACCCATACGTCCTTGGTGATCTGTTGCCAATTGCTTAAAAAGAGACCCAATTTTCCCCCCAGAGAAGCTGCCAACAGTGATGGGCTTGGCAGCTGAGGGATAAAGTCATTTTGTTTGTCTTCTGTAGGTTTGGGGTCTGTCTTCACCCTCTTTTTGACCCAAAGCGACCCATTGTCGTGTTCTGAAGGTAGCTTGTGTATGGCCTCTGCCCCTGGGGCGTCTATCTCCCCCTTTGAGGCCTATCTGACACAGGAAAGGACTAATTCATTGTAGGCCAATTCCGACTGAAGCGCGGAGGATGTACCTGCATGAAGTCCTTCACTGTCTGCATAGATTTAGCCTTGTCTTCCATTCTTTTTAAGACCTGTTCAGCTTTACTCCCAAATAACACATCCAGCTGTAAAGGTGCATCTAACAACTTAGCTTTAACCTGCTCTGGCAAGGGCTGCTCCTTGAGCCAGGCCTGCCTTCTAATAACAGATCCTGTGACTGCTGCTCTACAGGAGGCTTGCAAAGAATCAAAACCACATTGTAAAGTGTGCCTGTTAACTTGTTCAACAGCATGCAACAAATCGTGTACCTCTTTTGCATTAAAAGATTCTGCATCTGGAACCAGCTTTGTTTTCAATTGTGACAAAAAGAACTGCTAATACTTTAACATATGAAACTGACAATTTAGTGCTCTCATGGCCAAGGTGGAAGAAGTGTACACCTTCTTGCCCCATCTATCATAGGCCCTATTGTCCCTGTCTGAAGGAACTGGGTTCTTAGAAGAAGCGGCTTTAACTCCCTTGGGACCCTGTGAAATGGTTTCTGGATCCGCCACAGGGCTTTTGTAAAGAAACTTGTGAGTGTCAGGAACCCTGTAGTATCTATCGGGTTTTACAGGAGCAGGGGGAAGTGAATCTGGATTGGTACTAGATTCCAAATATACATCATCAACAATATCCAGGACAGGAGGAATGGCCAAGGGCCTGTGCTGGGGTAAACATAGGAACTCTCTCAGTCTTTTCTTAGAGTCTGAGTATTCCTGGCCTTCCCAGTGGAAATGCTCCCTCATGGCATGCAACGTTTCTCCAAAAGAGTAATCCTCAGGAGGGGAGGCTGAAGGAGTGGGACTCCTCAGTTTCAGAATCCTCGTAAGGTGGGTAGGCTAATTCTGGATCAGAGGCAAAATCTGAAGAGATTGACTCTTGGTCCGAGGATTCATACTCTGTTTCCTGTCTAGGCCTTTTGTCTGGGGGGGGATGGGAACCCCTGACTAGTAAAATCAGGTCTTCGGCCATTTTGAACATCTGTTTCTTAGACATGGAGCCCTGTGCTGGAGAATGCAGCTGTTTCTTGGCCCTAATTTTAGTAATCCTGATAGACAGATTTTCAGGAGTGAAAACATCTGTGGAACCTGTAGTAAGATCAGGAATAGGAACTCCCTCAGCTGGGGTAGCATCAGTGGAACCGGCGTCCGATAAGGCCGAAGGGCCTGTGGCAGGCACGTGGGATTCAGCCTGTACCGAGGAATCACCCGATGCGGAAGCCGGGGCCTGCGTTGAAGCCTGACTGGTGGCAAGAGGGCCGGCCAAAGCCTCGGCCGCATCCTAGTCGTCGGGAGAAGGCCTCGGACGCCTATCCTTATCTTTGCGTTTTTTGATTAAAGCGGGCGTCGGAAGTACTGACGGCATCCTGTAATTATATCGTCTGTCAAGGTAACGCTGAGCGAATTCGGCCCGGCGTTTAATAGTGCGTTTATTAAAACGAGAACAAAACCGACACCCGGAGACGTTGTGGTCAGGGTCTAGGCATGGAATACAATACAAATGAAAATCCTTATGAGGTATTTGCTTCCCACAAGAAATACAGTTGTTAACTTTAACTGACATCGGTCTGAGACAAGAAAAAGTTTCCCCAACGGGGTACTTAGCTTTAAATGAAGACTTCGGATCTGGATCTTCAATCAATCTCAGGAGTAGGCCGACCGGCACTAGCGAACTGCTTTTGCGTCGGGCACCGCGCGGAAAGAAAGACTGAAGAACATGGCGCTGACTGCCTCTAATATACCCCTGGCGCACTGACATCAGGAAGAAAGCGACGACAGCTGGTGCCGGACCAGGACTTTGGAATTCAGGCCGACTGCGGGATCGCCTGATGGCAGGATAACCCAACGGTGATGACTGCAGCAGTGTAACACGATGAACATCTGGAAGTGACTGGCTCCCAGCTGGAAGTGTAGATGACTCCCTGTCCATTTTTATGTGATAAGCATTTTGCCGATCTATTGAGCACATCAAATTGTGTTTCCCTGACAACGGGACTACAGTGTTACCATCTGGAACTTGTCCTTCTTTACTGATTCGTTCAATCTGCTGAGGTCCAAAATGGGCCTCCAGTCCCCTGTACATTTTGGCACTAAAAAGAATCTGGAGTAAGTTCCGAATCCTATACAGTCTGCTGGGACAGTTTGGATGACTCTTTTTGACAGCAACTTGTTGAACTCCAAAGTTGCCTGATGTTCCACCCAATCACAGGGATCTTCTTGGGAACAAAGGGTGGAAAAGAAAAGGGTATTACATAACCTCTGGTAATAATTCTTTGTACCCACTTGTCTTGAGTGATACTTATCCAGGCTTCTGGATACAAAGGAATGCGACCCCTGACCGGCCCCAGAGAAGCACAGTCGGGCCCCACATCAGGAACGCTGGTAAGGCCGGCCGAGAAAGGAATCGCAACCTCCCTGGTTTTGCGGACCGCCCCTGCCTCTAGGGTGATGTTTATCATTTCCTCCTCCTCCTCTGCCTCTGAAGGAGGAGTCACCCTGTGCTTCCTGGAAAAACCTCTGGGACTTCTTGAACCACATTTTACCGCCCAATGACCCTTAGGGTATGGTCTACAGGGAATAGTAAAACGTACTCCCGTGGCAGAGAGTAGCTTTCCTTCTTGCTCACACTGAGTGTCCCTTACCTTGGACCCAAACAATGAGGAACCATCAAATGGGGCATTGGTAAAGGTAGACTTAAATGGTTCTGCAAAGTTACACAAGCACATCCAGGAATGACGCCTCAAGGAAATTCCTGAACCCACTGTCCTGCTCTCACCATCGGCCGCATAGGAAATAAGCTGCATGAAGGAGTTAACAATAGAGATCAAGGTGGACAACTGGGCAGAAACCTTGTCAGGGACTCCCTCAGTACATGTACCTTGTACAGAATCTCCTAACTCTTTAAGGAGATCTCTCTGGAGCCTAGTAAAGTGAGTAAGGTAATTCAGCGATCTAAGGGTAAATGCCGCTGAAGAGAAGATACGCTTTCCATATCTGTCCATCACTGAGACTCATTCGGAGGATGAACAGTAGAAGAAGTCTCAGCTAACTCCTTCGTAGTGGCAGCCACCACCACCATGGCATCTACAGGCACACCTTTACATAGAAAGTCTTTTCCTATAGGGGAAGGAAGGAACTTGACTGGTCTCCTGGGAACTGGCTCCACGGCATCAGGAGTATCCCACACCTTTCGACTAACTACATCCATCAATTCGTCAAAAGGTGGAGACACCCAAGAGGCAGAAGGTTGAGACCTGAAAGCCTTCAGGTACACAGACTCCTCATCAGAAGGGGTGACACTGGGCCAGTCACACCTCTGTTTAAGGATTTCCAGGATGTCTATGAAGGAGACATCATCACAGGACAACTTGGGGTACCCTTCCGACTCCTTGAGGTCAGTGTCAGATGCCAAAGACTCATCCTGGGAGTTGACATGCTTCCTCTTACCAGTTTTCTTCCGTGGGGGCTCCTCAGAAGGACATTCCAGGGAGGTCTCAGAAAAATGGGGCCACCGGCCAGTGGCTCCTGAGGCTGGGGGTCTCTACTGCCGCTGGAGGGAGTAGAAGCCGAGACAGAAGTAGGTGCTATGGGGGAAGAGTGCCGGTACCCCCAGTAGGAGCTGATGATCGCGACAGCACACTCCTCATCATCTCAAAAGCCGACCTGTCTGGCACCAAGGAGACCAAGGATGCCATTGGCTCCAAGACAGATGCAGGGTCAGAACTCACCGTAGCCGACGCCCCGAGAGGAAGACTCGGGACCAAAGAATTGGAGCTGGGGCAGAGGGTTCCACCAGTGGTACCAAGTACTCTGGCTCCGAAAAACCAGTGTGGTTCAGAGGAGGAATGAACACAGACAGGTGAATGGGCATGAGTGGCTCTGGAGCAGACTGGGTGGGAGCCAACAACAATTTAGGCAAAGCACACAACTTCAAAAGTCTCAGCACTACCCTCTCCACATCATCTTCTGATAAACTCCTGGAAGACCTGGATGACATGGTAGGAGATCAAGATCTCGAAGGTACAGGAGACTTCTATAACAAGGAGACCGATAGAGGGTCCATAGACCGGCTCCGAGAAGTAGTCTCAAGAATCTCAGAGGTCTGCTCTGAAAAACTTGGAACTGATCATGCAACAATGCCACTCTCAGTTGACTCCGAGGTCTGTGGAGCCAATGAGACAGTTTTCGCAACTTTAAGATGTGGCTCTGAGAAACCAGCCAGCCAGTGACGTGGAGTGCCTCTTGGCAGATTTAGACTTTCCTTTACCAGATTTGGAGGGTGATGAGGAAAGTACAGTTGGGTACACTTACCATAAATGTAGATGTTCGAGTATATTCACTGTTGCAGTTATTACATTTGGGTAATCTGCTGGCAGGTTGCCCTCAGTCAGCCTGAATTCCAAAGTCTTGGGTACTGCGTCGGTTGCTGTCTCCTCTTCCATGACATCAGGTCATCAGGGGTATAAAACATGCAGCAGACACCATTTTTTTTTTTAGTTTTTCTTGCCCCCGATGTCAGGTGCCCCCAAAAAGGTAGCAAAAAAAATATATATATATATATATATATATATATATATATATATATATATATACATGCATCAATATAACCTCTACCTTCATCTACAAGCAAATACACCACATAGGTTGCAGAAGATAGAGAAGGAAAGATAAACTCCAGAATGACAGGGGGATGGCAGGAGGGTAACCTGGACTGCAACAGTGAATACACTCGAACATCTACATTTATGGTAAGTGAAAGTGTCTTCTTTGTGGAGACATGCGTGAAGGGGCGTACCTTCGTTGAAGGTTGTGCGTCAGGGCTGGCAACTCCGCACGTAAAAATCTTCTGTCAATCATTAGAGGACCGGAGTTCCGCTGTGGCGACCCCTAACTGGGAAAAAGCTGAAAGACACAACAACAGCAACAACACAACTGTACTATGTTCTTCGTGTTTCATTGTTGCAATCATTACATTTGGGTAGAATAGCAAAGCTATGGTTGGGGGGCTGGAGATAAACAGCATTAGGTGCGGCTATAAGGACCTGCAGAACTGCAGTGGCAAAGCCTGCTCTGGATTTAGAGTAAAGAGGCAAATGATAATGCTTTGTAAAGGTGTGAACAGAACTCCCAAGTAGCAGCCTCTAGAATGTCTTTGGTTGGTATTCCCCTTAGAAAGGCTGCTGAAGTAGCTGCAGCTCTGGTGGAATGAGACCTAATGCCCTTGGGCACAGGTTTACCATGGTGTAAGTAGCAGAAACGGATGCAGTGGCTTATCCACTTTGAAATTGTCTGCTTTGAAATAGCCTTTCCTTCTGATCCTGCAGCATATGACTCTAGTAAATGCTCAGGTTTTTCTTAGAGCTTTAGTTCTACTTAAGTAGAATCTTAATTGTCTGTATACGTCCAAGGAATGCAGAATTCTCTCCCCCTTGTTTTGCGGATTTGGATAAATGGTTGGCAGATGAATTGTTTGGTTAAGAGCCACACTGGAAACCACCTTAGGCATAAAAGTAGGATTTGTCCTCAGAGATATCCTGTCTGGGTAAAATATGATAAAAGGCTCTATAGCCGTTTGGGCCTGTCACTCTGAAACTCTTCTTGCTGAAGTAATTGCTAGTAGCAGAGCTGTTTTCCATGTTAAGATCATTATATCAGCGGTAGCAGCTGGTTCAAATGGAGGCAGGGTGACCTTTTCCAACACATAATTGAGGTCCCATGCAGGCACTGGTGATCGTCTAGGAGGCCTTAAATTTTTGGCTCCTCTAAGATACTGCTTTAGTAAAGGATGAGAAAAGATTGGTGGCTCTGTATTGTAATGAGCCGAGATGGCAGAGGCATGGATTTTAATTGATGAGAAAGATAGGCCTTTGTCAAGCATCTCAGTTAAGTATTGCAATATCTGAGGAATATATGGTTCTGCTGTATTAGTTCCTTGTGCTTGATTCCAAGCACACAATCTCTTCCATTTGTCAGCATAAGATTTTCTAGTACTAGGCCTTCTGGCTTCCAAAATGACATTCATCACAGCTTTACTGAGAGGTGGTGTTTGTATGACTACATGATCAGCCATGCTGCCAGGTTTACAGTCTGTAGTTGATTTTGCAGGATCTGATTGCTTTGCTGGGACAGTAATTGTGGTCTTTGAGGCAAGGTCCAAGCTGGGTACTGAGACATGTTCCTTAGGATTGGGTACCAGTATTGGCGGGGCCAGTCCGGGGCAATTAGTATCATCTTTGGTTTCTCTTGTCTGACTTTTAGGAGGATCTTGGGGAGAAGAGGCAGAGGAGGAAAGGTGTAAATTGATAGGTTTTACCAACTGAAGGATAGGGCGTCCACTTTCCATGCTTGTCTGTGATAAGTCCTTGTGCAGAATCTTTTCAATTGATAATTTTGAGGAGTGGCAAAGAGATCTATGTCTGGGCTCCCCCATTTCTCTGTTATCATGCTATAGACTTGTGGATTTAGTTTCCAATCATGAGGGTCCATAAGGTTTCTGCTTAAATCGTCTGCTAGAGTGTTTTGTTTTCTTGGCAGGAACTGAGCTTGAAGATGTATTTGGTAGGTCAAAGCTGTGTTCCACAGTGCCATGGCTAATCTGCAGAGGGGGTATGAGTGTGTGCCCCCTTACTTGTTTATATACCACATGACTGTGGTGTTGTCCGTCTTTATCAGTAGTTGTCCTGGATGAAATAAGTCCTTGAAGGCTGTTAGGGCATTTTGAACAGCTAGCATCTCTTTCTGGTTGACATGCAGATGCATTTGTTTTGGTGACCATATGCCCTATATGCATCTTCCTGCCATGTGGGCCCCCTAGGCATAATCTGATGCGTCTGTTGTTAAGGTTTGGCTGGCAGGGAGTAGAGTGACGCGTCGTCCCATGTTTTGGTGACAGGCCTTTGCCCAGCAGAGAAACTCCTGTTGCAGGCAGGGAATGAGAGGAATCATTGTTTCCAGACTATGTGAATGTTGACTCCATAAACTTTTAGGTACCACTGAAGTTTCCTCATATGCAGTCTTGCATAAAGAATTAGTAGGATGCAGGATGCCATGAAGCCCAGAGCCTGCAGAATTTGTTTTGCAGAAGACCTGGTTTTTGTTGCTATCAGTTTGAAGTAAGTAATCAGTTGCCTTTGTTTGTCTGGCATGAGGTAAGCCATCTGGGCAGTTGTATTCAAGCTTGCACCCAGGAATGTTATCTTTTGAGAGGGTAACAGTTGTGATTTATTTTTGTTTATTGTGTACCCAAGGCATGTTAGAAGCCTTTTCACAAACGCCAGGTGTCAAAGAAGAGTCTCCATGTTCTCTGCTTGAATGAGACAGTCATCCAAGTAAGGATATATTTGTATACTTGCCTGCAAAATGCAATTACTGGTGCCAGGCACTTTGTAAAGACCCTAGGCCCAGTAGATAAGCCAAAGGGCAGTACAGAGAACTGGTAATGCAATAAGCCAGCTTTGAATCTGAGGTATCTTCTGCATGATTATCTTATTGGGACATGCAGGTATGCCTCTTTTAGGTCAAAAGTCACCAGCCAAGCATTCTTGCCCAGCATGGGCAGAAGCTGCTGCAAAGTCAGCATTTTGAATTTTGGAATGTACAGGTATGTGTTCAAAATCGATAAACCCAGTATTGGCCGCCAGGCCTTGTCCTTTCTGGGTACCAGGAACAGTCTTGAGTAAAAACCTTGTCCTTTTTCCTGTTCTGGTACTATCTTGAATGGCCCCATTACCATGAGGAAGTAACCTGTTTCTGTGCCTCTGACCATTGATTTTTTTTGGCAGATCTGGCCAACCATTTGCCATTGGCAGAGTGTGGAAATGGAATCTGTATCCCTGTAATACGATGTTTAGTACCCACTTGTCCTGGGTTATTAACTGCCACTTCTGAGCAAAAAGTGCTAATTTTCCCCCTATGGGTGCTGCCAAAAGATAAGTGCTTGGTGTAGGCAAAGGGAAGTCATTGGGATTCCTTTCTGTAGATTTGGGCTTTATCTCCTCCAGATTTGGAAGTGGATGCACCCCACTGCTTTGACCTGTATGAATCTTGCGCCTGGTATCTGGAACCCTTAGGGCATCTGGAGTTGCCCCTTTGAGCTCTGTCTGACACAGGAAAGGAACAATTTTTTGTAGGCCAGAGTCTAAGGAATCTTGGTGGCTGTACTTGTAAAAAGTCCAACAGTTTGCACAGATTTTGCTTTGTCTTCCATTTTCTTTAAAACCTCTTCTGCCTTAATACCAAACAGAGAATCATGCTGTAAAGGCGCATCTAGCAATTTAGCTTTAACATGTTTAAGCAAATTTTGTTCCTTTAAACAGGCATGCCTCCTAATCACAGATCCAGTAACTGTGGCCCTGCAGGAGGCCTCTAAGGAATTAAAACCATATTGTAAAGTATGCTTTCCAACTTGTTCGGCTGCATGCAATAATCCCTGCAATTCTTTATTTTCTGCACATTCTGAAACCAACATCATTTTCTGTTTCAGCAATCCCATAACATGTTGTTGGTACTTAAGCATATGAAATTGACAGTTTAAGGCCATAACTGCCAAGGATGCAGATGTATAAACCATTTTCCCCATCTGTCCAGTGCCCTTGAACTTCTGTCAGAGGGGGTAGGTTTTTTTGCTGTTGAGGCCTTAACTCCCTTTGGACCCTGTGAAATAGTTTCAGGATCAGCAGCAGGGTTTCTAAATAAAAATTTATGCGAGTCAGAGAACCTGTAATATCTGTCAAGCTTACTGGGAGCTGGAGGTAAGGAGTCAGGGGTCAAGCTTGACTCTGAAAACACATCATCTACAATGTCTAAAAACAGGGGAATGGCTAAAGGTCTGTGCTGAGGGAGAAGGAAATCCCTGAGCCTCTTTTTTGATTCTGAGAAGTCTTGACTCTCCCAGTGAAAATGCTCCATCAAAGTATGCAAGGTTTCTCCAAATGAATAATCCTCAGGAGGAGATGCAGATGGAATAGACTCCTCAGCATCAGAATCCTCATAGGGAGGTATAGATAATTCCTGATCAGAAGAGGAATCAGAAGAAATAGAAAACTGATATGAAGATTCATAATCAGTGTCTTGCCTAGGCCTCTTATCTGGAGGGGGGTGGGTACCCCTGATCAAGGTAATACGGTCTTCAGCCATTTTGATTATCTGTTTTTTAGGCATAGAGGCCTGTGCATGTGGCTCTTGCATCGTTTTTTTAGTTTTAGAAGTTGCTTTTGTCTTTGGTTTTGCAGCTGTCGTCGGTTTGATATACAAATCTTGAGGTGTGAATACACCCTCAAAAGCCGGTGCCTGCTCAGCGGCTCCGGACCCATCGGAGGGAGATATTTCCGTCAGTCCAATACATTGAGTATCTTGTGGCATGCCAGACTCCACATGGGTGTCGGCAGAGGCCTGTGACTCGAAGGTATCGAGTATCAGGGGCTGCAAAAGCGCCTGAGTACCGGCGACTAGCTTAGGAGAAGCTTCGCCGTCGGTTTTGGATCTTGACTGCCTTTATCTGTCCTTTTCCTTGCATTTTTTTATTTACTCTGGTAGTCGGATAGCTATCAGACGACATTTCTAGGTAGTTAAATCTGTTTCCAAAATATTTTGATGCAAAAAAATATATCGACGCTTAATAGTGTGTTGATTAAATCTAGCACAAAACCGACAGCCAGGTATGTTGTGATCAGGGCCTAGGCAAGGAATACAGTATAAATGGAATCCTTATGAGGTATTTGCTTCCCACAAGTAATACAATTATTAACTTTTTCTGACATCGGTAAAAAGCAAGAGAAAAGTTTCCCCAATGGGGTACTTAGCTTTAATGAAGACTTTGGTTCTGAAACTCAAACTCGAATATTTCAGTAGTCGGCCGACCAGCACTTGCGAAACACTTCTGCTTCGGGCACCACACGGCAAGAAAGAATAAAGAAAATGGCGTCGGCTGTATGTTTTATACCCCTGATGTCATGGAAGAGAAAACAGCAACCAATGCAGAACCCAAGACTTTGGAATTTAGGCCGACTGAGGGCAACCTGCCAGCAGATTACCCAAATGTAATGACTGCAACAGTGAAACACGAAGAACATCAGTACAATACCAGGCCTTGAAACAGCCAGCAGGCAGAGAACAGTACAATACCAGGCCTTGAAACAGCCAGCAGGTAGAGAACAGTACAATACCAGGCCTTGAAACAGCCAGCAGGTAGAGAACAGTACAATACCAGGCGTGAAACAGCCAAAGGGTTGAAGCAGAAAAACTGCATTAATCAGCACAACTGGCTTTGACATAATTCATCATACAAACAGACAAACAGAGGAGGAAAACCTCTGGGAAGCTTCAAGAAACCAAGTTGGAACCTGTAGAGTACATTGGCAAAGTGTAGAGATTGGATCCAGATGGAGCAGGGAAATTTGGGACTGGATTTGTGGGATGTTTACAGGTGCCACTATAGCAATCTTTGGTGCTGTCTACTCAAGTACTTTTATACACCAGCAAGGCTAGTAAACCATTTTCAGGGACTAAAAATGCTGATGTGCGACACTGGGGAGAAAGAATTCAGAATCAATGTGTTCTGGGAATGCCCAAAATTGAAGAATTATAAAACTGAATTACAGTAGTTACTGGAAAAAAGCTTTCAGTGTGAGAATTAATTTATGTCAGGTTATATATTGTCTTGGGGGACACAATCAGAGACGTGCTGTACTGACAATGATGCAAAGCAAAAATGCAGCTATATGAAACAGTACAGCTAAACAAACTGGAAATGTAGGAGTTAAGGCAGCGGATAATACTGGTGGCAGATGTGGAAGAAGTAGAGGTTAAGGGGGGACACGGAAGCACTAATCAGTCAGTAGATACCACGGTTTATCTATAAACCTGCAGTGGCATCTGTACACTCCTTTCTACCTTTCTTCCAGCCGGCACTGGATTTTACAAGTACATACATGGAAAGAGAAGACATTATGGAAAAGGTCCCGTCAACAGGAGTAATAAAAGGGAATAAGGAAGAAGGGTGGCTGTGATACTTTAATGAGAGGGCATCAAGTGTTCTGAAGTGCAACTGTTTTAATGAGAGGCCATTAAGTGTTCTGAAGTGCGACTGCTTTAATGGGAGGGCATCAAGTGTTCTGAAGTGCGACTTTTAATGAGAGGGCATCAAGTGTTCTGAAGTGTGACTGCTTTAATGAAAGGGCATCAAGTGTTCTGAAGTGCGACTGCTTTAATGAGAGGGCATCAAGTGTTCTGAAGTGCGACTGCTTTAATGAGAGGGCATCAAGTGTTCTGAAGTGCGACTGCTTTAATGAGAGGGCATCAAGTGTTCTGAAGTGTGACTGCTTTAATGAGAGGGCATCAAGTGTTCTGAAGTGCGACTGCTTTAATGAGAGGGCATCAAGTGTTCTGAAGTGTGACTGCTTTAATGAGAGGGCATCAAGTGTTCTGAAGTGTGACTGCTTTAATGAGAGGGCATCAAGTGTTCTGAAGTGTGACTGCTTTAATGGGAGGGCATCAAGTGTTCTGAAGTGCGACTGCTTTAATGAGAGGCCATTAAGTGTTCTGAAGTGCGACTGCTTTAATGAGAGGGCATCAAGTGTTCTGAAGTGCGACTGCTTTAATGAGAGGGCATCAAGTGTTCTGTAGTGTGACTGCTTTAATGAGAAGGCATCAAGTGTTCTGAAGTGCGACTGCTTTAATGAGAGGGCATCAAGTGTTCTGAAGTGCGACTGCTTTAATGAGAGGGCATCAAGTGTTCTGAAGTGCGACTGCTTTAATGAGAGGGCATCAAGTGTTCTGAAGTGTGACTGCTTTAATGAGAGGGCATCAAGTGTTCTGAAGTGTGACTGCTTTAATGAGAGGGCATCAAGTGTTCTGAAGTGTGACTGCTTTAATGAGAGGGCATCAAGTGTTCTGAAGTGCGACTGCTTTAATGAGAGGCCATTAAGTGTTCTGAAGTGCGACTGCTTTAATGAGAGGGCATCAAGTGTTCTGAAGTGCGACTGCTTTAATGAGAGGGCATCAAGTGTTCTGTAGTGTGACTGCTTTAATGAGAAGGCATCAAGTGTTCTGAAATGCGACTGTTTTAATGAGAGGGTATCAAGTGTTCTGAAGTGCGACTGCTTTAATGAGAGGGTATCAAGTGTTCTGAAGTGCGACTGCTTTAATGAGAGGGTATCAAGTGTTCTGAAGTGCGACTGCTTTAATGAGAGGGCATCAAGTGTTCTGAAATGCGACTGTTTTAATGAGAGGGTATCAAGTGTTCTGAAATGCGACTGTTTTAATGAGAGGGTATCAAGTGTTCTGAAGTGCGACTGCTTTAATGAGAGGGTATCAAGTGTTCTGAAGTGCGACTGCTTTAATGAGAGGGCATCAAGTGTTCTGTAGTGCGACTGCTTTAATGAGAGGGTATCAAGTGTTCTGAAGTGCGACTGCTTTAATGAGAGGGCATCAAGTGTTCTGAAGTGCGACTGCTTTAATGAGAGGGCATCAAGTGTTCTGAAGTGCGACTGCTTTAATGAGAGGGTATCAAGTGTTCTGAAGTGCGACTGCTTTAATGAGAGGGCATCAAGTGTTCTGAAGTGCGACTGCTTTAATGAGAGGGCATTAAGTGTTCTGAAGTGCGATTGTTTTAAGATTTGCTGCTGCAAGTCTTCTGTAATGTCATCCATGTTTAAAAAAGTCGAAGCTGCCCTGAAACACAGAGAAAAGTAATGACTTTTGAATAGTAAAGAGAAAGTAGCTAAGTATCCTTTACATGTGCTTTAGCTGTAAAAAGAAAGATGAAAACAGTAAGCTCCATGGAGTACAGCGATAACATCCCAACTAAGCTGCAGGCGAGTTCAAATACTGACTCCAGCACCTGCAGAATCTGGCAACCGAGTGGCCACTATCAGCTTGCCCATATTAAGAAGAGCATGATGGCTCTGGCTTGACAAATGGGTGTCTCTCACACACACACACACACACACACACACACACACACACACACACACACACACACACACACACAGCAACACTAAGTCTTCTACGCTGTGCAGTTCAATCCCAGTGAGCCCATCCTGCCATGGGTAGGTCGTACAGTAAGCCAACAGGAATTTATTGAGCAAAGATATAACCTCCCCTTGGAGGGAAGAACACAGTGAACCTCAAAAGAGATGCCGCAGGGGAGATGGGAGGCCACCATGCAGGACCAGCATGCTATTTTGCTTCCTACCACATGACTCGCTCTATACAGTAGAAGAACTGATTCTCAGGCAGGAACAAATGGGGTGGAGAGCTCTCACCTACCTAGTGATTCCAGACCCACTCCTATGGAATAAAGGGGCCAACTGAGTGTATAAAAAATAAAAAGAAACAGTTTCTGAACACATGCTGCACAGCATTCCTCATGCTTTCCAGTACAGTAAAGCGCAATGATTGACGAGTTACAGAGCTATAGAATTAACAAATGCTGCACAGCATTCCTCATGCTTTCCAGTACAGTAAAGCGCAATGATTGACGAGTTACAGAGCTATAGAATTAACAAAGCACAATGTCTGGCAGAGTTACAGAGCTATAGAATTAACAAAGCACAATGTCTGGCAGAGTTACAGAGCTATAGAATTAACAAAGCACAATGTCTGGCAGAGTTACAGAGCTATAGAAGTAACAAAGCACAATGTCTGGCAGAGTTACACACCTACAGAAGTAACAAAGCACAATGTCTGGCAGAGTTACAGAGCTACAGAATTAACAAAGCACAATGTCTGGCAGAGTTACAGAGCTATAGAATTAACAAAGCACAATGTCTGGCAGAGTTACAGAGCTATAGAATTAACAAAGCACAATGTCTGGCAGAGTTACAGAGCTATAGAAGTAACAAAGCACAATGTCTGGCAGAGTTACACACCTACAGAAGTAACAAAGCACAATGTCTGGCAGAGTTACAGAGCTACAGAATTAACAAAGCACAATGTCTGGCAGAGTTACAGAGCTATAGAATTAACAAAGCACAATGTCTGGCAGAGTTACAGAGCTATAGAATTAACAAAGCACAATGTCTGGCAGAGTTACAGAGCTATAGAATTAACAAAGCACAATGTCTGGCAGAGTTACAGAGCTATAGAATTAACAAAGCACAATGTCTGGCAGTTACAGAGCTATAGAATTAACAAAGCACAATGTCTGGCAGAGTTACAGAGCTATACAATTAACAAAGCACAATGTCTGGCAGAGTTACAGAGGTATAGAATTAACAAAGCACAATGTCTGGCAGAGTAACAGAGCTATAGAATTAACAAAGCACAATGTCTGGCAGAGTTACAGAGCTATAGAATTAAAGCACAATGACTAGCAGAGTTACACACCTACAGAAGTAACAAAGCACAATGACTGCTAGGGTGGGAGGGCAGACTATGGTGTCAACACTCTCTCAAGTTTATAATGGCCATAGAGAAAAAATGCTGTAAACTTGGATTAAGACTCGTTAAATATGTAAAGGTAAAAACAGAAGTAAATCCAACCAAACAGCTACTACAGTTGCTTTGTAAATTCATGGATTTTATTCAAAGAAGGAAAATAAAACCATAAAAACAAGGCTAAAACACAGACAAGCACTTTCATGCCTTTCTAAACAGGCACCTCATCAGATGTAAAAACTATTACAAATAAACCATCTTTTAAATACATAGTTTCCTCACCAAGTCACGTGATTTAAGAATTGGTCTTAAGGGGACAGTTCCATTAAGTGTCTTCATACCATCTGCATGTAAATCTAGAATCCACTTCATCTCTTCACATTCTATTTTATATTCCTTAGATCACCTTTTCTATTGCTAGGTGTAAATAATCCCAAAACTAAAAACTTGAAAGTATGACTGGTGTCATTCTCCAGAACATACTTATACACTGTATTACGAACATCATTCTTCCTGTCATTTAAATGTTCTCTAATTCTGTCTTTGAAAGATCTGTCTTACCTACATAGTAGGACTCGCATTTCACAGAATGTAAAGAGATAAAGTGGATTCTAGAATTACATACAGATGGTAGAAGGGTTTAAAAGATGGTTTTGTTTGTAACAGTTTTTAGATCTAATGAAGCACCTGTTTAGAAAGGCATGAAATCGCTTACTTGTGCTTTAACCTTGCTTTTATGGTTTCATTTTCTTTCTTTGAATAAAATCCATGATTTTATACAGCAACTGCTGTGGCTGACTGGTTGGATTTACTGCTGTTTTACCTTTTCATATTTAACCAGTCAATCTGAGTTTACAATGTTTTTCTCTACATTTTGCTTTCTTCTCATATACTGTTTAACGGAACATGGCAGAGAAATGAATTACTGAATTGGACTAAAACCTGGGTGAATCTAATACCACTGGATTACAGAATTGCTTTGAACATGTACTTCAAGTTGGAGTTAATCCACTTCTTTCAATTGACTGCAATGAGGTTGACTGTGACAATGTTACAGAAGCAACAGGAAATGAATATGCTGACTTCATGTCACTTTTTAGGGACATGGAAAATAACCTCTACAGATTCAAACATCCACGAAGTGGATTCTCGAACTACATGCAGATGATAAGAAGGGACTTAATGGAACTGTCTCTCTTTAAGGGCAATTCTTGGATCACGTGACTTGGTGAGGTAACTGCATTTAAAAGATGGCGTCATTTGTAACAGTTTTTAGATCTGATGAAGCACCTGTTTAGAAAGGCATGAAAGTGCTTATCTACGTTTTAGCTTTGCTTTTATGGCTTTATTTTTCTTCTTTGAATAAAATTCATGAATTTATACAGCAACTGCCGTGGCTGACTGGTTGAATTTACTTATGTCGATTATGGTTGTGTTTACTATTAAAAAAACATGCAGTACCAGAATGGGACTAAACCACTTTCGTTAGTTATAAATCAATAATTAAATGCCAATCATTTACTAGAAAGCAGTCTTACCTTGATGACGTGTGATCTACATCAAGCAAAGGCTGGTTAAGGTTAGTCAGGTCCAGGTTGTACTTGGTTTTATAATACTCAGCAAATGTTTCATACTCTGGGGAAGGGAATTTGCTAAGTGGCGTTAGATCAGTGTACACATCAGCCACGTAGAAACGGTGAGGCTGATCAAAGTTACGATACCTAAACACAATCAGAGGTATGGAAAGTAAGTAAATTAATTTTCAATGTGGATAATTTAGAAGCATCTAGTCTGTGATTTGTCTTTTTGTGCAACACCTTTTGATAAATGCATAAAAGTGTGTTACAGACGTAAACACAAGTAAATCACATTTATATACAGCCAGCACAAGCCACTTGAACAAGGTTATCTGCTAGAGAGGTTATACTTCTAAACGGTTAGTAACAGTCTGCTTGCTTTAGACAGACGCTAATCCACATTATGTAAAAACTCAGACGTCAGTTTTAGGAACATTCTGGTTACAGTCATGCTATCAGTACATTTACAAGGAAACCAAAACTTACAGGCTTTCAGTTTAGTAATAGGTAAGAGACTGTTTCCCTAGACATGATCTGCCCATTTCGAAAATGGCTGTTGGACATATGAAGTAATCACAACTACAACTCATAACAAAAGCTGCAATTTTCTTGTAGTACCTGGATCTGATCAGTGCTTCACTAAAGCTTAAACCCTCATCAAAAACACCCAAAACAAGTAAGCATTACAAGAGATATTTACAAAAATGTTCAAATCAAGAACATGTCTACTGAAAAATGTTAATATAAGGATGCAACTGAACTGTGTTCCTTGTTAAAAATGGCACAGTGGTTAACGATGGGTTGAATCATTACACACCCTTACAATACGTTCCTCACTGTTCAGATTAAACAGTATTCATCCTACAATTCACAGATCACCATTCTGATTAAACAGTACTCAGTGTCCTAATGAATCCCACAATCACATCATACAAGCCCTGCTTTGCCAGGCACTAAAATGTACTCTTTTAAACCAAAAATGGCGGTCTCTGGCATTGAAGCAGATCAACAAGCATTAAATCACATGGAAAGATTCTTCCTGCACGTCCCTTCCCCAGAAATGGCCAGCACTACCTTCAGTTCTTTTCTGTTGGGAATACAGACCAGTCTGCCTATACTTCCTGTAGAACTGGGGTATGTAGGATGGAGAAATTACCCTGGTAAAACCACAGTGCCAATGTGCTCATGAAGAGAAGGGAAAACTACACAGAAGGAAGGTAAATGCCTCTACTTCCAACGCTGTAACTGTATAAAGAAAGAGTGGTCGTTGGAAGCTGGTCAGAGGAATGCATATACAGCAGCAGTAATCTGTTAACTGAATAACTGTGCGCGATCAAACGCCTGTGCTACATCCATTATTACAACGCTCACTACTGCAGCATCATACCTTATCCCTAGACCCTGACCACAGACCTAGGAGAGTACCGTAAACATGCCCTACAGAATGCAGTGGAAAAGCCTCCTCTTCTAGACTGTACCTCCAGGTTATAATGCCTAGAAGACATAAGAATATAACCCAAAGCAGATTCTTCACAAATGCTCTGTACAGGACACAGTTTTGAAAATGGCAGCTGTGGTAGCTGACACTCTAGTGGATTTGGCCTTAACCAGCCTCTACTAGGCTCTTCCAATGTGGTCACAACAAAAACAAAGTTATCTAACCATTTGGAAATTAAGAATGGTCTGCCCTACTTCACTCATATAAAGGAAATTAAAGCAGAAGTTATTTATGTATGTTTTTGGTGTGTGAGATGGTGTTAAAGGGTGGTTTAGTTAATTTATTAACTAAACCTGAAACTTTGGGTTCCATGTATTTATGTTTTCTTAGTTAATGGTTTCAGAATTTGTTTCTAAAGATTTTTGACTTATCCATGATGCATAACTTCATGAATTACTTCAAGTCATTATACTTAGAAGGTATTATTGATGTTCTAAACATAACTTTTAACAAATGATATATAAATGCTTATCATTAAATATTAATGGCTTAAATAATGTCAAATGAGCTGGGTTAATTAAATTCATTAAAATGCACAGAGCTCAGATAATCGTCTTGCAGGAAACCCACTTGCTGGAGAAGGATTTGCAAAAATTATCATTTAATGGTTTTACACTTCTCACGAATTCCTGCTTTAGAGCCAAAAGGAGAGGTACTCATACTATGGAACAATACTTATACACTACCTAAAATTTTAAACACCTTTTCAGATAAAGACGGAATGTTAAGCTTAGTAGTGCTAGAAGTTAATAAGAAATGCTTCACACTAGTAAACTCGCACTGGATTCCTGGTCTAGGAACTAAATATGTGAAGAAATACTTGGATCTCATTACTTTACATGCAAAGGGAGAAATTATTCTGGCGGGAAATTTCAATTGCTTATCAGATGAAGACACTTCTAAAAATAGTAAGGTTAAAACTAACGACACAAGCTAAAAAGGTAAACAGTTTTATAGCCTTAATGAATTTTACAGACATACATAATTTAAGAGTTCAAAATTCACTTCAATACATTCAGTATTATTTCCGATTTGGCACACAAACTAATATTGATAAGATTTTTGTGTCCAACACTCTTTACTCTAAATTAAGTGATGTTGCAATACAGTCATGTCCACTCTCTGACCACACCA
Source organism: Protopterus annectens (assembly GCF_019279795.1). Lineage (NCBI taxonomy): Eukaryota > Metazoa > Chordata > Ceratodontiformes > Protopteridae > Protopterus > Protopterus annectens. Next base: position 978,936,461 of record NC_056737.1, on the reverse strand, counting down.
CCTTTTTGTTCAGCTTGACTGTGAAAAAAGATAAAATTTTTCAAAGAATCCCAGCCTATGTTACTAAGTTAAAAGTTTTTAAGGAGTGGTTATTAAAAGAAATAAATGCATTTATGGAAAACAACAATAATGGTGAAGTAACAGATATCATACTCTGGGACGCATTAAAAGTTCACATCTTTACTGGAGTTAAAGCTTGGCATTTTCAAAGGAGAAAGGAATGGGACAAGGAACTTTCTGATTTACAAGCCAAAATAGAAAAGTTGAAACTAAATTTAAGATCAAATGATAAAGCAGTACTTACTGAAATTTCTAAGCTAAACCACAAATATTTAGAAATATTGAATCATAAAGTTGCTATAAGCTTAGAAAAGATTAAACTACAGTCCTGTTGAGTAAACCCCAGACATTTACATAAATTAGCTATCAGAGCCAAACAAATTAGTAAACAAAATCACATTAATGAAATTAAACACAAGAATAATAACACAGTAAAAAGAACAACTGATTTAGGAGGTATACTAGAAGCCTTTAGAAATCATTATCGGTCAATCAATGACATGCAATCACCACTAGATTCAGACGATGTAATAGATACATTTCTACAAGAAAACATCAAGACTAAACTATCAAAACAACAAAATAGTACCCTAAATAAACAAACAACCTTAGCAGAAGTGAAAGAACAAGTTAAAAATCTGAAGGATAATAAAGACCCAGGGGTTAGATGGGATAATCCCAGAAATATATAAAATTCTTCCAGAGCACACAATAAAGTTATTATTAAACACATTCTCCATGGTTAAACAAGACTTAATTTTCCCTCCCTCGTGGAAATACTCAATAATTTACCCCATTCTGAAACAAGGTAAGGACCCCCCCCCACCATGTGCATACTATAGACCCCTATCATTAAATATTGATTATAACATTTTCATGTCTATCCTGGCCAAAAGACAAAATAATCTATTACCCTATCTAATACACTTTGACCAAACTGGCTTTATCTTGCACAGAAAAGTGCACAGCAATATTATTAAGCTACTATATCCAATAGGCATTGCAAACAAAACCAAGAAACAATTAACTATTATTAGTCTGGATATTGATAAGGCATTCGATTCCCTTAGTTGGTCATACTTACAAAAAAATCTTTGAAAATTTTAACTTTACTTCAGATTTTACTAAACTGATATTAAGCATTTATAGTGATTCTAAAGCATTTGTTAAGATTGGTTCATGTCTATTATCCCCAGTAAAAAATCATAAGAGAACTAGACAAGGTTGCCCTCTATCCCCATTATTTTTCGCTTTATCAGTGGAACCTTTTGCTTCATTTATTAGAAATAATCCAAATATCAAAGGATTTCAAGTTAATGAGGGATACTGTCCAAAAGTTCAGCTTTTTGCTGACAATATTCTGCTAACATCCAGTGACAAAGAAGGCTATTTACAACACATCACAAATGCCATAACTCTATTTGGAAAAATCTCAGGGCTCAATTTTAATCAAAATAAAAGCAAAACACTTTTAATCAATAAGAAAATAAAGCACAATTTGCAAAAATACAATACATTCAATTGGGAAAATATGACAGATTATCTAGGAATAAGTATTAAGAATAAGTGGAATGAGACTTAAATTTAACTTCACTAAACTGGTAGCTATAATCAGTGACTTGACTAAAAAGTGGAAAGTACAGTTGCGCACACTTACCAAAAATGTAGATGCTCGAGTGTTATTCACTGTTGCAGTCATCACAATTGGGTTATCCTGCTGGCAGGCAGCCCTAAGTCGGCCTAAATTCCAAAGTCTTGGTCTGGCGTCAGTTGCTGCCACCTCTTCCCTGACATCAGTGCGCCAGGGGTATAAAAGATGCAGTCAACGCCATTTTCTTCAGTTTTTCTTGCCCCAGATGTCAGGTGCCCCCAAAAAACTAGGCTAAAAATATATGCCAATAAAGCATGCATGCACCAAAATAAATAATGCCCTCCTCTACAAGCAAATACACCACATAGGTTGTATAGATTAGATAAGTACAGATAAGTTCCAGGAAAGATATGGGGAATGGTGGGTGGTTAACCTAGACTGAAACAGTGAATACACATATACATTTATGGTAAGTGTACACAACGGTACTATGTTCTTCATGTTTCGCTGTTGCAGTCATCACAATTGGGTTGAATCCCAAAGCTATGGTTGGGAGGCTGGAGCTAAATAGCATTAGGGGCGGCTATGAGGCCCTGCAGAACTGCAGTGGCAAAGCCTTCCCTGGATTTAGAGTAGAGCAGTAAATTATAGTGCTTTGTAAAGGTGTGCACTGAACTCCAGGTAGCAGCCTCTAAAATGTCTCTGGCTGGTACTCCCCTGAGGAAGGCTGCTGAAGTGGCTGCTGCTCTAGTTGAATGTGGCCTAATGCCCTTACGTACTGGTTTGCCATGTTGTGAATAGCAGAAGCAGATGCAGTGGCCTAGCCACTTGAAATAGTTTGCTTTTTGATGGTCTTTCCTTGTGGTCCTGCTGCATATGCCACTAGTAATTGCTCTGTCTTCCTGAAAGCTTTGGTTCTGTTCAGGTAGAAACGTAGCTGTCTGTGTATGTCCAAAGAATGCAGAATTCTCTCCCCCTTATTCTGTGGGTTTGGATAAAGTAGGCAGATGAATAGTTTGGTTAAGGGCCACACTCAACACTACTTTAGGCATAAATGTCAGGTTTGTCCTCGGAGAAAACCTGTCCGGGTAAAAAATGATAAAAGGTTCCACAGCTATGAGTGCCTGAAGCTCTGTGACTCGTCTTGCACAGGTTATTGCTAGGAGCAGAGCTGTTTTCCATGATAAAAACTTTATATCAGCTGTAGTGGCTGGCTCAAAAGGAGGCAGGGTGAGCTTTTCCAAGACATAGAGGTCCCATACAGGTACTGGTGATCTCCTTGGAGGCCTTAAGTTTTTCACTCCTCTGAGGTACTGTCTTAATAAAGGATGAAAAAAGATTGGCGGCTCTGTATTGTAATGAGCTGAAATGGCAGAAGCATGAATTTTTATTGACGAAAAGGATAGGCCTTTGTCCAGCATCTCAGTTAAGCGTTGCAAAATATGAGGAATATTTGGTACTCTTGTGTCAATTCCTTGTACCTGGCTCCAAGCACAAAATCTCTTCCATTTCCCAGCATAAGATTTTCTGTTACTAGGCCTCCTGGCCTCCAGGATGACATCCATCACCTCTTTTGTGAGAGAAGTGTTTTGTATGACTACATTATCCGCCATGCTGCCTGATTTAAGTTCTTGAGTTGACTGTGCAGGATCTGATTGTTTTTCTGAGACAGTAGATGTGGTACTTGAGGTAAGTTCCAGGCTGGGCATTGCGACAGGTTCCTAAGGGTTGGGTACCAGAACTGGCGGGGCCAGTCTGGGGCAATCAGTATCATCTTTGGCTTCTCTTGTCTGACCTTTAGGAGTACTTTGGGGAGGAGAGACAGTGGAGGAAAGGCATATACTGATAAGTTTTTCCAGCTGAAAGATAGGGCATCCACTTTCCATGCTTGTCTGTGGTAAATCCTTGTGCAGAATCTCTTTAGTTGGCAGTTGTGGGGAGATGCAAATAGATCTATGCCCGGGCATCCCCATTTCCTTGTTATCATGCTGAAGACTTGTGGATCCAATTTCCACTCGTGGGGATCCATGAGGTTTCTGCTTAGTGTGTCTGCCAGAGTGTTTATCTTTCCTGGCAGGAATTGCGCCTGCAGATGTGCTGTGTCCCACAGAGTCATGGCTAGTCTGCAAAGGGGATAAGAGGGAGTGCCTCCCTGCTTGTTTATGTACCACATAACCGTGGTGTTGTCGATCTTTATCAATAGTTGTCCTGGAAGAAGCAGATCCTTGAAGGCAGTCAGGGCATTCAGAACAGCTAGCATCTCTTTTAAATTGATATGTAGATGCCTTTGGTTTGCTGCCCATGTGCCTTGAATACATCTTCCAACCATGTGGGCCCCCCAGGTGTAATCTGATGCATCTGTTGTTAATGTTTGTTTGGCAGGGGTTAGAATGAATCGCTGTCCCTTGTTCTGGTGACAGGCCTTTGCCCACCATCGAAACTCCTGTTGCAGGCAGGGAATGAGTGTAATTATTGTTTCCAGGCTGTGGTGATGTTGAAACCAAACACTTTTTAGGTACCATTGAAATTTCCTCATATGCAGTTTCGCATATGGAATGAGCAGGATGCAGGATGCCATGAAGCCCAAAGCCTGCAGAATTTTTCTTGCAGATAACTGGGCCTTTGTTGCCAACATTTTGAAATAAGTAGTCAGTTGCCTTTGTTTGTCTGGCGTGAGATAGGCCATCTGGGCAGTTGTATTTAAGCTTGCGCCCAGGAATATTATCTCTTGAGAGGGTACTAGTTTTGATTTCTTTTCGTTGACTGTGTACCCTAGGCATGTTAATAATCTCTTTACAAACACCAGATGCTGTAGTAGAAGGCCTTTGTTTTCTGTTTGAATGAGGCAATCGTCCAAGTAAGGTATACTTGTATTCCTCTTTGTCTGCAGAATGCCATTACGGGTGCCAGGCACTTTGTGAAGATCCTGGGTGCAGTAGATAAGCCAAAGGGCAGTGCAGAGAATTGGTAGTGACTTGAGCCAGCTTTGAACCCGAGGTATTTTCTGCATGTTGGGTCTGACTGGGACATGCAGGTACCTCCTTTAGGTCTAAGGTCACAAGCCTAGCCTTCTTGCCCAGCATGGGTAAAAGCTGCTGTAGAGTCAACATTTTGAATTTTGGTATATCCAGATAAGTGTTTAGAATAGAAAGGTCCAATATCGGTTTCCAGGTTTTGTCCTTTCGGGGAACCAGGAACAGCCTTGAATAAAATCCTTGTCCATGCTCTTGTTCTGGTACTTGTTGAATGTCCCTCATGTCCATGAGGGATGAGACTTGTCTTTGTGCCTCTGCCCATTGATTTTTTGGCAGATCTGGCCAACCGTTTGCCCTTGGCAGGGTATGGAAGTGAAACTTGTAACCTCATGATATGTCTAAAACCAATTTGTCCTGGGTTATTATGTTCCAATTTTGACAAAAAAGTGCTAGTTTTCCCCCTAAGGGTGCTGCTTGAAGATGAGTGCTTGGTGCTGGCAGGGGAAAGTCAGTGGGGCTGTTTCCTGTATGGTTGTAATTTGTCTTCTCCACTTTTGGGAGTTGAAGCACCCCATTGCTTAGGCCTGTATGAGCCTTGGGGCTGGGATCTCCCTCTAGGGCATCTATATCTGCCCCTTTGTGGTCTGTCTGACATTGGAAAGGACCAATTCTTTGAAGGCCAGTGCCTGCTAAATCTTGGAAGCTGAATCTGTAAGAAATCCTTCACTGTTTGCATAGATTTTACTTTATCCTCCATTTTCTTTAACACCTCTTCTGCCTTAAGACCAAACAAAGTATCATGCTGTAAAGGAGCATCTAATAATTTTGCTTTAACATGATCAGGTAGATTTTGTTCTTTTAACCAAGCATGCCTCCTGATGACAGAACCTGTAACAGCGGCCCTGCCTCCTAATGACAGAACCTGTAACAGCGGCCCTGCAGGAGACCTCCAGAGAATCAAAACCACACTGCAAAGTATGCTTTCCAACCTGTTCAGCTGCATGTAATAAATCCTAAATTTCTTTGTTTTCTGCACATTCAGAATTCATCAACATTTTCTGTTTAAGCAGTGACATAAGATATCGCTGATATTTGAGCAAATGAAACTGACAATTTAAAGCCCTTATAGCCAAGGTAGCAGAAGTATAAATCTTTTTTCCCCATCTGTCTAGAGCTCTAGAATCCTTGTTGGAGGGGGTAGGATTTTTTGCAGGGGAAGCCTTGACCCTTTTGGGACCCTGAGAGATAGTTTCTGGGTCAGCAGCAGGGTTTTTGAAAAGGAATTTATGGGAGTCCGGAACCCTGTAATATCTATCCGGCTTAACATGAGCTGGAGATAAGGAATCAGGGGTCAGACTGGACTCTGAGAAAACATCATCTATAATGTCTAACACAGGTGGAATAGCTAGGGGCCTGTGTTGTGGAAGTAAAAGGAAGTCTCTGAGCCTTTTCTTAGATTCTGAGTAATCTTGGCTTTCCCAGTGGAAATGCTCCCACATGGTATGCAAAGATTCCCTAAAAGAGTAATACTCAAGAGGAAAGGCTGAAGAGATAGATTCTTCAGCATCAGAATCCTCATAGGGAGGGAGAGAGTATTCCTGATCAGAGGAGGAATCAGAACAAAACGGAAACCTGATCAGAAGATACATATTCTGTCTCTTGCCTAGGCCGCTTATCAAGAGGGGGATGGGAACCCCTGATTAAAGTAATCAAATCTTCGGCCATCTTAAGCATCTGTTTTTTGGGCATGGAGGCCTGGCCATGTGGCTGTTGTACTTGTTTTTTTGTATTTAAAGGTGCTTTAGTCTTTGCCTTTGAAGCTGTAGTCGTTTTAACATATAATTGAGTAGGCCTGAAAACACCCTCAGAAGCCGGTGCCTGCTCAGCGGCTCCGGACCCACCTGAGGGAATAGTGTCCAAAGGTCCAGTACCTTGAGTTTCCAGAGGCCTGGTCGTCTCCTCGTGGGAGTCAGTATCGGCCTGCGGTTCTGGAAAGGCGGTTGTCAGGGGCTGTGAAAGCGCCTCACTGAGAACCGACAAACCGGTGACTGGCTTAGGAGAAACCTCGTCTGTTTTGGACCTTGGATGCCTGTCTTTATCTTTTTTTCTGCATTTCTTGTGAATTCCGGTAGTCAGATGGCTATCCGACGACATCGTATAATTAAATCTTCTGCCAAAATAGTGAAAATCAAAATCGTACCGATGCATAAGATTGCATTGGTTAAATCTAGCACAAAACAGACAACTAGCAACGTCGTGGTCAGGGCCTAGGCAAGGAATACAGTAAGAATGAAAATCCTTATGAGGTATTTGCTTCCCACAAGAAATACAATTATTAACTTTTTCTGACATCGGTCTGGAGCAACAAAAAAGTTTCCCCAATGGGGTACTTAAGTTTAAATGAAGACTTTGGATCTGAAATTCGAACACGAAAATCTCAGAAGTCGGCCGACTGGCACTTGTGAACTGCTTTTGCTTCGGGCACCGCGCGGCAAGGAAGACTGAAGAAAATGGTGTCGGCTGCATCTTTTATACCCCTGGCGCACTGACGTTAGGGAAGAGGCGACAGCAACCGACGCCGGACCAAGACTTTGGAATTCAGGCCGACTCAGGGCTGCCTGCCAGCAGGATAACCAATTGTGATGACTAACAGTGAAACACGAAGAACATCAAAATGTTTTTCACCATGGAAGACAGACTTACATTAATAAAAATGATTTTACCTCCTAAGAAATTCTTTAAACAAATACGATTCCCTACTACTAACTTTTCTATGGTTCCCAAAGAAACCATGAATAGCCTATAAATGGCATGTTAGAGCCTGGGACAGTAATTGATTGGCTTTCCCAACATATAATTATATTCCAAATCTGTTATTATTAACATATTACTACACTGGATTTCATCCATATACACCTCTAGCTGGAAACAACTACAATAAATATAACATCCTCTGAGAACTCAGAAACCCAATTTAAGGAAACCTTTGGAATTAAAAAAATATTTTGGATACTCCATGAAAAAAGTTACGTACTCACCGTAACGTTCCATGTGAGTTGTTCCATCTCACCTTCATTCTTCACTGATGAGTTCGGAGCCGATCCTCGGCTCTGACACGGACGACTAGCAAGCTCAAAGTTTTCCAGTAGCTCGAGACCCAACCCCCTTATCCCATAATGCACTGCTGAAATTACCTCAGTTCTTGCTTGCTGTGTACTATATAGAAGTACAATAATTATTCTGCCTAGGAATGAAGACACATTGAAAAACCAGGATGAAGATAGCCTCCAGGTCAACTGCCAGCCAGGAGGGGGGAAGGAGGGAGGGACGTGAGAATGAAGGCGAGATGGAACAACTCACATGGAACGTTATGGTGAGTACAAAACTTCTTTATGTGAAGTTGTTCAATCTCGCCATTCATTCTTCACTGATGGATATCGTCCCTAGCACCCTGATCATGGGTGGCTCAAGGAAATACACTCTTCAGAACCGTAGAACCAATGAAGCCCTGTCCCTGGAGGCCTTATCCACTTTGTAATGAGTTATAAAAGTGTGAGGTTTAGACCGTGGCTGCTACACAGATGTTGTCCAAAGGTAATTTGGCTTGAAAGGCTAAAGAGGTAGAAACTGCTCTGGTTGAATGAGCCTTTACCTTACTAGACAAGGGCATGTGATGACAAGAATGTGTGTAGGTGATAAAATCCGACAGCCACTTAGACAGGGTTGTTTTAGCAACTGGTTTACCTTTCCTGGCCTGAGAAAAAGACACAAAGAGCTGATCTGATTTCCTAACGTCTTTTGTTCTGTCCAAATAAAATCGAAGTTGTCTATGAATGAGAAGTTATGTACTTACCATAACGTTCCATGTTAGTTGTCTTCTTCTTGCCTTCTTTCTTGCTGGATGGGTTTGGAGCCGAACCTCGGCTCTGACTCGGCCTTTACTAAAGCTTGAGAGCTATTTTTACCGGCTCGAGGCTAAACTATGTCCCATAATGCTAGGCGTCATATACCCAGATCTCGTTTGATAGCTAACACTATGGACATACATGTCCTACCACAAGAAAGAATAAATCCAAAATTATGAAAATATAACCTGATCAACATATATCTCCTGCCATGGCTACCAAAAGGGGAGCAAGAAGGCTAGCTGAGGAGAAAAATCTGGTGACCAAAAGAAATTTATCTCACAAGGGTACTCTAGGTCTTCCAGGCTAGGGGAATGGAGGGTGGGACGCAACAAAGAAGGCGAGAAGAAGACAACTAACATGGAATGTTATGGTAATACATAACTTCTCAATGTTAAGTTGTCAATCTCGCTTTCATTCTTGCTGGATGGGACAGCGTCCCTAGCACCTTAGTCGTGGGTGGCTCAATGGAACAGACTCTTGAGTACAGTAGAACCAAAATCAGCCCGACTTCTGGAGGCAATGTCCAGTTTGTAATGAGAAATGAAGGTATGAGGAGAGGCCCATGTGGCCGCTGCACAAATGGAATCCATAGGCAACCTTGCCTGAAAATCAACTGAAGAAGCTAATGCTCTAGTTGAGTGAGCTCTAGGCTTGGTAGGGAGTTCCTCATGTCTCAATTGCTAGATTAACGTGATAAGAGAAGTCAACCATCTGGACAAAGTTACTTTAGAAACTGGAAGGCCTTGCTTCCCTTCTGCGTAAGACAGGAAGAGCTGTTCTGACTTTCTCATCTGTTTAGTTCTATACAGATAGAAACGTAGTTGACGGTGAACATCCAAACAATGTAATCTTCTCTCAGCTCTATCAGTATAATTTGGGAAGAAAACTGGGAGATCAATGGTCTGGTTAAGATTTTTTTCAGAGAGTACCTTAGGTAAAAAGAATGGATTAGTCCTAAGAGACACTCTATCTTTGTGAAAAACAAGATAAGGGGGGCACACAGATAGTGCTTGTAGTTCCGAAACCCTCCTCGCTGAGGTAATAGCTACCAAGAAAAGTGTTTTCCATGAAAGCAGTTTTAACGAGCAGGAAGCAGCTGGCTCAAAAGGAGGAAGAATTAAAGAAGACGGTACCAAATTTAGATCCCACGGTGGAGGAGGGTCTTTAACCGGGGGCCTAAGTAAAAGGGTTCCTTTCAGAAAGGCTTTGCAAAGCTTGTGGGACATGATACTGGTCTCTGACAAGCCAACGTGGAAATTTGCAATAGCCGCCAACTGGACCCAGATAGTGGCTGAGGAAGAGCCCATTTGGAAAAGTTCCGCCAAAAACTCTAGAACCGTTTGGACAGGAGTTGTGAAAGGGTCAACTTGATTTTTCTTTGCCCAAATAGAGAAACGTTTCCATTTACTAGCATACGTCCTTCTGGTGTTAGACTTGTGAGAGGCAAGGATAATATCACGTACTGACTGAGAAATTAAGGGAAGCCTGGCTAGGGTTGGAAGTGGAGCAACCAAGCTGTGAGGTTGAGAGATGGGAGGGATTGGTGCAGGCCACCCGCTGCTCCAGTAGATGACGTTGCAGGAACGGAAACCAAACTTGCCGGGGCCAGTAAGGGGCAATGAGGATCATCCTGGATCTCAAAGTAGTTGCTTTCTGGACTAACTGAGGAATTAAGGGAAAAGGGGGGAAAGCATACAGAAGACCCCGGGGCCAATCGTGGACTAGAGCGTCTCTGGGAGGGAGACCCAGAAGAGGAAAGAGGGTGAAGAAGTCCTGACACTTGCTGTTTTGAGGGGTTGTGAAAAGGGCGCAGCAAGGCTGACCCCACCTTCTGAATATCTGTTCCACTACCAGCTGGTTGAGAGACCACTCGTAGGGCATGAGAATGGCTCTGCTCAGCCTGTCCGCTATGACGTTGGACTTCCTGGGGATATGCGTTGCTACCAGAAACCTTTGAGAAGAGATCGCCCACTGCCAAAGTCTGAGCGCTTCCCGACATAGGGGGTAGGAACTGGTTCTGCCTTGCTTGTTGATGTACCACACTACAGACATGTTGTCTGCCTGAATTGCAATCGTCCCGTTGGGTAGAAAGTTCTGAAGGGCCTGCAACGCCAAAAGTACCGCTCTCATTTCCAAGACATTTATGTGCAAGTGGCGCTCGAAGGGTTGCCATGTGCCCTGGACTGTCCTGCCCTGAAAAAGCCCCCCCCCCAACCCGATCAGGGAGGCATCCGTTGTCAAGGTGGCAACCGGAGGGGGGAGAACAACAGGTCTGCCTTGGAGCACCTGAGGCGAGACCATCCACCAACAGAGATGTCTTTTGCATGATAGAGTGATGAGAATGCTGTGTGACATGGGAAGCTGCTGAAAGGACCATTGGGAAAAAAGCATCCAATGCAGTATCCACATATGAAAGCGAGCTAGGGGAAGCAAGGTGATAGTTGCTGCCATCAGACCAAGTGTTTTTAGTACAAGTCTGCCCTGGACCCTGTCCTCCTGTAGTAGGATTTGAACATGGCTGAGAATGTCTGAAACTCTTTGAATAGGTAGTTTTGCTGACAACTCTACCGTGTCCAACACGGCGCCTATAAAGGTAATATGCTGACAAGGCAACAAGGCAGACTTTTCGAAGTTTATAGAGATGCCTAGTGCTTTGCACATTTGTAGAGCATAATCCCTGGCTTGAAGTAGCTGGTGCCTGGTAGTGGCAGTAAGGAGCCAGTCATCTAAATATGGAAACACCTGGAGTCCTCGTAGTCTCAGGTGAGCCGCAACCACTGCCATGCATTTCGGAAACACCCTGGGGGCTGTGGTGAGGCCAAAGGGCAGGGCTCTGAATTGGTAGTGACTGGCTCCCAGCCGGAAGCGGAGAAACCTTCTGGAGTGCCTGTTCATTTTGATATGATAGTACGCATCCTGAAGATCTATAGAGCACATCCAATTGTCCTGACCCAGAAAGGATAGAATGGACTGTAGCGTGACCATCCGGAATTTCGTTCTTTGAACAGACTTGTTCAGCCTGCTGAGATCCAAAATAGGTCTCCAGTCCCCTGTCTTTTTTGGTACCAAAAAGAATTTGGAGTAGATTCCGGATCCTTGTTGGTCTGCTGGGACTGGCTCAATGGCTCTTTTTAATAGCAGCTTTGAAATTTCTGACGCTGCTTGATTTCTCAGACTGGGTGGAACGTCTGGAAGGGGCCCCTTTGGTTGTTGTGGGGTATGGATAAAGGGGATTTTGTAACCCTCGGATATGATGGACCATACCCATCTGTCTTGTGTAAGGGAATGCCAGGCTTCTGGGTACAGTGAAGTCTTCCCCCGACTGCCTCCGAAGACGGACAGTCGGGCAGCTCCTCAGGGTTGCTGGAAGGGTTTGTCAGAGAAATATTCTCGGCTACCCTGATTCTGCGGACCCCCTCTGCCCCTAGGGCGGCATCTGTTATTGTTCCCTCCTCTGCCACTGGAGGGAAGCTCACCACATGCGTCAGGCAGTACTCCCTGGGGTTTGCGGAACCACATTTTTCCGCCTTTTGACCCTTAGGGTACAGTCTAGAAGGGGCAAAAAAACGGACTCCCATGGCAGAGAGAGTCTTGCCATCCTGCTCACACCTGGTCAATGTATCCTTCACTTGAGGTCCAAACATGGCAGAACCGTCAAAGGGAGTGTTAGTGAAGGACGCCTTGAAGGGGTCAGCAAAGTTGCAAAGCCGCATCCAAGCGTGTCTCCTTAGAGCAACACCCGTGCCTGCGGCCCTACTCGCTCTGTCGGCTGCATACGAAATGAGCCGCATGGAGGAGTTGACAATAGAGTTCAGGGTCCCCAGCTGGGAGTTGATCTTATCCTGAAACCCCACTGCTGTTGGGTCCTGTAAGGTATCACCCAGTTCTTTAAGAAGGTCTCTCTGAAGACGGGTGAAATGGCACAAGTAATTCAGCGACCGCATGGCAAAGGTCGCTGAAGAAAACATCTGCTTGCCATACCTGTCCATAGTCCTAGATTCCTTAGGTCGGACAGGTACTGAAGGGTCAGCCAATTCCTTCTTAGTGGCTACTGCCACCACCATGGCATCAACAGGGACACCCTTAGAGAGAAACTGCTTGTCTGCAGGGGCTGTAATAAATTTTGTAGGTCTCCGGGGAGTTGGTTCCATAGAATCCGGAGCCGTCCACGCCTTCCGAGCCACCACCTCCATGAGTGGGTCGAAAGGCGGAGACACCCAGGAGGTGGAAGGGCGAGAACCGAATGCATCCAGGTACACCGACTCGTCCTCGGAAGGGTTGAGGGCGGACCAGTTTCCCCTCTGTTTAAGGATCTCTAGGATGTCAGAGAAGGAGATATCCTCAGAGGAGGACCTTGGGGACCCTTCCGAATCATCCAGGTCGGTGTCGGATGTGACTGACTCAGGGGAGTCAACATGCTTCCTCTTGCATGTCCTCTTTCGAGGGGGCTCCCCTGCAGGATCAGGGGAGGCCTCGGAAGAGAAGGAAACACCCAATGGAGCGTTCTGGAGTGTCGGTTCTCCACGCTTGGGTTCGGGAGGGTAGGCAGGGGCCGAAGCAGGCACCATAGAGGGAAAGGCCGACGAGGCCGACCGTGGCACCGGTATGGGGGCCAGCACACTCCTCATGACCTCAAAGGCGCCCCTGTCAGGCAGAGAAGAGGGACCCAGCTCCGAGAAGATGAGAGCTCCTCCCGGCACCGAGAGGGATGGCTCCGAGGCCGATGTCTGGGCCGAACTCACCTGTGCCGAGGCTCCAAGAGGGAGAACAGGGTCAGACAAGGGTCCGATGCCACTCGCCCCCTCGGAGCCGACGAGAGAGTCTTGGCGCCCAGACCCCTCCAAGGATGGAGCCAATGAAGGGATCGGAGCCGACGAAGGAACCAATAACAGAGGGATCAGTTCCGACGCCCCCACGGTACTAACCTCGACGACCTCCGGCTCCGAACTCAGCAGAGTGGTCAGAGGAGGAAGTTGAGCAGGCGTTGGGGTAGCCCCTGTCTGTTGAGATGGGCTATGCAATAACTGGGCCAGTGCCTGTGACTTCAAAAGCCTGCTGACTACCCTCTCGAGGTCATGGTCTGAAAGCCTGGAAGACGTGGAGGAGTGAGATCTATGGCTCCGCTCCGACAGCAAGGGGGACTTCGGAGCCGACCTGACCGACTCCAGTGAAGGAGACCTGGAGCGCTTTCGGCTTGGGGACGGCTCCGACACCAAAGTAGGGGCCGACTGAGGTCTCGATGTATCGGTTCCAGCCGGAACCGATGAGGCAGAAAGAGGACCGCTCGGCGCCGGCTCCGAACATGGAGCGGACGATTTGGCGGGCTTAGAAGGTTTTCCGGACATAGACTTGGACGGAGAACCTTTAGGCTTTAATAAGCCTCTGAGAATGAGCTTATTTCTGCGTTCCTGCAAGACTCTGGGGCTAAAAGCGTGACAGATGGAACAAGAGTCCTGCAGGTGCAGAGGGCCCAAACAATACACACAAGAAGTGTGACCGTCTGTCAGAGACATTTTCTGACAGCACGAGTCACACTTCTTAAATCCCGATACCTTGGTATCCTTGGACATGATACCACAAGTTCGAAACAAGTACACAAACACACCAGAAAAAGACACACTCAACAAAGAAAAAATTTTAAGTTAAAGCCAATAGTAAAAGGAAGACAGAAATTCCACACACACACACACACACACACACACACACACACACACACACACACTAAGGGGAATCTGTACTAACTACTATAGAGGGTTAGAGGCCCGTCCAACCTAAGGGTGGAAAAAGTAGAAAAACTACAGAAAAGGGTAGGGAAACTAGTCGCTACTCTCGAACTACTAATTAAATAAACTAAAGTGACAAAAATCTATCAAAAAACTAACTATAGATAAAAAAATTTTAAAATATGACCTGGAGCTGGTGAAAACGCAACCTCGTAGCTGAAGCGGCAAACGAGATCTGGGTATATGACGCCTAGCATTATGGGACATAGTATAGCCTCGAGCCGGTACAAATAGCTCTTGAGCTTTAGTAAAGGCCGAGTCGGAGCCGAGGTTCGGCTCCAAACCCATCCAACAAGAATGAAGGCGAGATTGACAACTTAACATCATCAAGTTTGTGCAACATGTATTCCAATTTGTTGGTATGATTAGGGAAGAAAACGGGAAACTCAATGACTTGATTGATGTTAATCTCAGAACATACTTTAGGCAGTAAGGATGGATTAGTCCTGAGAGATACTCTATCAGCATGGAAGACCATATAAGGGGGCTTGATGGATAGGGCTTGGAGCTCTGACACTCTGTGGGCTGAAGTGATGGCTACTAAGAAGATAGTTTTCCATGACAGAAACTTTAGTTCACAAGATGATGCAGGCTCAAACGGAGGAAGAATGATGCAAGACAACATAAAATTCAAATTCCAGGGGGAATAAGGTGTCTTCACTGGAGGCCTCATGTGAAAAGAACCTTTTAGAAAAGCCTTAGACAATTGGTGAGCCATAATATTCAAACCATCGATTCCTAGATGGAAATTGGATATAGCAGTTAACTGCACTCACACCGTAGCAGCCGCTGCTCCTTTGTTGAAGATTTCTGTCAAGAATTGTAAGATAGAAGACAATGGCGCTTGATAAGGGTCAATGTACATAGGTTCATAGGTAGATACTAGGCTATCTGCCCTAGGGCATTTACAAGCCTATCCAGAGTGTGTTTGGCTTTTAGATTAGATGACTGTGCCCCAGTACAGTAGGTCACAGAAGATAGCCCATATAGGTTAGTTTAAAGTGCCCCTGTCTAACAGTGACACAGAGGAGATCCCAGGGGCAAATCTACGGTCTTCCATCCAATCGTCAACATTCCTCTTGAAGAGGGTCAATGAGGGGCTCTGCCTAACATGGATTGGGATTTTGTTTCCGAGTGAGGGGAGCCTCTGGGATATGAATCTGTCTCTCCAGCATGTCCTATTTATTTCTGTGCTGAGGTTTAAGTCACTGTTGTGGGAAGAAGCCCAAATGGAAAATCTCTTCCACTTACTATGATACAATTTTCTAGTGGAAGGTTTATGGGAAGCCAACAAAATTTGACTAGTGTCATGGAAAAGATTACAGAGCCTGGCTATGCAGGGAATTGGAGCAGCCAAGCAGTTAGCTTCAGTGTCTGCAAGGATGGATGAAGATCCCCAGACAGATGGATGAAGATCCCAGACGGATGTGTTAACAAGTCCGGAACCGGGTCCAGGATCCATGGATCTTCCAGAATGTGATGGTAAAAAAACAGAAACCAAATCTGCCAAGGCTAATGAGGGGCTATAAGGATGATTGTCCGTCCCAGCGACTTTGCTTTCTGTAAGAATTTGGGTATCAGGGGAATTGGTGGAAATGCGTAGAGGAAAGCAGGGGGCCAATCGTGGACAACAGCATCCCTCTGGGAGTGACCTGGCATGGGAATCAGGGCAAAATAGCTTCTGCATTTGTTGTTGATGTGACTGGCGAATAGATCGCAGGAAGGCTGGCCACATTTGCAGAAGATCCTGTCCACAATCTCTTGTTTGAGGGACCATTCGTGGGGCAATAAAACTGCTCTGCTCAGTCTGTCCACTATGACACTGGATTTGCCCGGGATGTGCGTTGCTAACAGAAAGCACTGGGATGACACTGCCCACTGCCATACTCTGAGGGCTTCTCGGCAAAGGGGATAAGACTTGGTCCCACCTTGCTTGTTCAGGTACCAGACCACTGACATGCTGTCTGTCTGTATTGCAATTGTCCCTAGAGGAAGAGAGTCCTGAAAGTATTGCAACACCAGAGGTACTGCTCTCATCTCCAGGACATTGATATGCAGATGTGATTCTTGATCTGTCCATGTGCCTTGGGCAGTCTTTCCCTGAAAAAGCTGCCCCCACCCTATCAAGGAAGCGTCCGTGGTCACAGTGGAAACTGGAGGGGGGAGCATGAAGGGACGTCCTACTGTGGCATGAAGAGACCTCAACCACCAGTGAAGATTCTTCTTGCAGGAATTTGTCATCAGGATCATGTGACTCATTTTAAGTTCTTGGTAAGACCATTGCGTGAATAGAAGCCACTGAAGAATTCACATATGCATCCTTGCTAATGGGAGTGCTAAAATAGCTGCCACCATCAATCCTAGAACTTTCAATACCTCTGCAGCTGGAGCTCTGTTCTTTGATATCTGGGTCATGATGTGTTGGCGAAGAATACAAATTCTTTCTGGTGGAAGATGAAGAGTGGTGGTTGACATGTCTAATTCTGTCCCTATAAAAACGATATGCTGCGATGGCAACAAGGCAGACTTTTTGAAGTTGACTGTAATGCCTAGCCAATCCCAGAGTGTCAGAATAGCCTCTCTTGCTTGAAGAAGTTGATGCCTGGTGGGGCAGGTAAGGAGCCAATCATCCAAATACAAAAATACCTGGAATCCTAGATGCCTCAGGTGAGCCGTGACTACTGCCATGCACTTGGTGAACACTCTGGGGGCTGTAGTGAGACCAAAGGGCAGAGCTCGGAATTGATAATAATTGGCGCCCAGCCGGAAATGCAGGTGATCTCTGGATGGCCTGGCCATCTTTATGTGATAATACACATCCTTGAGATCGATCGAGAACATCCAATTGTCCTTCCCTAGAAACGGGAGTATGGACTGTAGCGTGACCATTCAGAACTTCTCTTTTTTCACAAATTGGTTCAGTCTGCCGAGATCCAAAATGGGTCTCCAGTCCCGTTTTCTTTGGAACCAAAAAGAATCTTGAGTAAGTTCCGAATCCTGACTGGTCTGCCGGGACTGGCCGGATGACTCTTTTCTAGCAATCGGCGTACCTCTATTGCTGCCTGTCCCATGTGAGTGGGTGGAATGTCCGGGATTTTTTTGACGGGAAGGGGCTGGGTAGATAATGATATGAAATACCCTCTGGAAATGATGCTTTGTACCAAACTGTTTGTTATACTTAGCCAGACTTTTGGGTACAATGATAAGCGACCCCCGACTGCCTCCAGAGTAGGACAGCCGGGCCTCCCTTCAGGAGCACTGGTAGGACTGACCAGAGAAGTGATCTCTGTCACCCTGGTGTTGTGGACCCCCCTCTGCCGCAAGGGTGGAGTCTTCCATTGAAACCCCCTCCTCTGCTTCTGGAGGGGGGCTCTCCACGTGTGTCTTGAAAGGCTCTTTGGACTTTCCGGAACCACATCTTTCCTCCCCCCTGACCTTTAGGAAAGAGTCGAGTGGGGATAGAAAAACGGAGTCAGATGGCAGACAGTCTTTACTTCTTGCTCACACATGGTCAAAGTCTCCTTCACCTTTGGCCCAAACAAAGATGAGCCTTCAAATGGGGTATTAGTAAAGCAAGACTTGAAGGGTTCCACAAAGGAACAGAGTCGCATCCAGGCATGCCTACGAAGAGCGATTCCTGTACCTGCAGCTCTACTCGAACAATCAGCTGCGTAAGATACAAGATGCATGGATGAGTTGACTATCGAATTGAGGGTAGAGAGCTGAATGGCAATCTTGTCGGATACACTCGTAGCTACAGCACCCTGAAGAGCATCTCCCAACTCCTTAAGGAGATCTCTCTGCAGTCTAGTAAAATTTGTCAAGTAATTCAGTGATATGAGTGAGAAAGTCGCTGAACTGAACATGTGTTTCCCATATCTATCTATGATCCTAGATTCTCTGTTACGAGGATGGATAGACGGGGGAAGTCTCAGACATTTCCTTTTTGGTGGCTGCCGCCACCGCCATGGCATCAACAGGGACTCCCTTGGTCAAAAAGGACTTATTCACGGGGGCAGAAATAAACTTATTAGGCCTCCTAGGAACAGGTTTCATAGATTCTGGTGACTCCCACAACCTACGAGAGACCAGATCCATAAGCTCATCGTAGGGTGGAGATACCAAAGAGGTGGAAGGTTGAGACCCGAGTGCCTTCAGGAGAACAGACTTATCCTCAGTAGGGCTCTTTGACTGCCAATCACCCCTCTCCCTAAGAATTTCAAGAATCTCTGCAAAGGAGATGTCCTCAGAGGGGGATCTAGGGGACCATTCTGATTCATCCAAGTCAGTGTCCGATGTGAGAGACTCCTGGTAATCTCTTCCTGGGAACATCTTCAGGGGGAACTTCTGGAGAGGTCTCAGAAGAGCAGGGAGTGCCCTGTGGGTCTACCTGAGGATCAGGGTCTCTACGCTTGGGATGACCGGAGGAGACAGAAACTGACACAGGCACTTTAGGGGAAGAAGAGGCCAGACCTTGAGATGAGGAAGTCTTAGGAGACAACACTCTCCTCATGGCTTCGAATGCACCTCGGCTCTGATAAGAAGGAGTCGACGGATCCAACGGGGCCACGATCTTCTCCTGCACCGAAGCCGTGGGCACCAACACCAAGATAGGAGCCAAGCTCACCTGAGCTGAGGCCCGAGAGGAAGAGTCGGCACTGACAAGTCAGTGCAGCTATCCTCCCCGGACCCGACCGGAGTGTCAGCTCCTAGAGTCCTCGGTCAGTGCCGAGAACATCCAAGCAGATGGAGCCGACGACACTGGAGCAGGTGTCGGCTCCAAGGGATCCACAATCATCAGGTCAGGCTCCGAAGGTCCAGTATGGCTCAGAGGAGCAGACAATTCAAGAATAGTGGTCTTCGGCTCCGACGGTTGGGTCTGAGCAGACAGCAATTTAGCTAGGCCTGGTGCCTTTAAGAGTTTTTGAACCAGCCGGTCCATATCCAGATCAGAAAGGCTGACAGACGACCTGGAAGAGTGAACAGATGGAGCCGACTGGAGCAGTATGAATGGAGGTTTTTCGGCAACTGGTTACAGCGCAGTGTCCCAGTTCTAAAAAGAACAGACTGTCGGCTCCAAAGGCAGTGGAGCCGAAGTCACCACACTTTGACCTTTTTCCTTTTTTTGGACCTAGATTCAGAGGAGGATTTAGATGATTTGCTGGCCCCATCCTGGTCAGACAATGCCTCAGAAAAAGGGCGTTTGGTAATACCCCCATCAATTAACTTCCTCTTCTTTTCTGCAAGCACTCTGGTGGAAAAGGAGTGACAGATGCTGCATGACTCTTGCAGGTGCGCCTCACCCAAACAATAAACACACTGCATATGGGCATCCGTGACGGACATTTTCTGTCCGAAGTCTGGGCATTTTTTAAACCCAGACTTTGGATGTTTATCTTTTTCTTCAGACATTTCACAATTTCCACTAAAATGGAACACTCTATTTAACTATGAGCTATTTTAGAATCTAACTAACTCACACAAAACACACACAGCCCAAAAGGGGCAACTAACAACTATATCAATATAAACAGGATTAAGTAATCCAATAACAAGAGTCCAGAACAGAGAACACTGACTAACAACTCTAGAAAGAGATCCTAAGGCCAAAGGGCCGAAGGCAAAGAAAGATTTTACTGAGGAAAGGGGGTTGAACACAGAAAGCAACTATCCACTAGCTAGTAATATCTAGTATTATAAAGTAATCAAAGATATATAAAACATTGAAATATATAACTTGCTGAAAGTTGAAAACTCCCAATAATAGTCTCAAACAACGCTGGAAACCAAGAGATTCGTGCCATGGCAAACTAGATCTGAGGTAATTCCAGCAGTGCATTGTGGGATAAGGGGTTGGGTCTCGAGCTACTGGAGAACTTTGAGCTTGCTAGTCGGCCATGTCGGAGCCAAAGATCAGCTCCGAACCCATCAGTGAAGAATGAGAGATTGAACAACTTCACATTACTGCTTATATAATAAGAAATTTAGCCACTTCTCACATGGTAGAATACAATGCCCCATTTGGCATATACCACTCAAGACACCTGCAACAACTGGAAAGACTGTAGAAATACTTCACTAAAAAAATCACAAGCCTAAAACAGATGCCCTATGTTGACCGCCTTAAAAAACTCCAGCTATTCTCTGTCACTTATCGTCTACTCAGAGGCAATCTCTGCTTAACATAGAAGGCCATGTCAAACCCAGAGCTCCTGGACATGCTACACTTAAAGAAATCCCAATCCTTCAGAGCCACATGCTCCAGGGAACGAAACCTTGTCATCACAATACACAAAACATGCTGGAGGGATAGGTTCCTGACCCAGAGACTCCCCAGACTCTGGAACAGACTGCCCATACATGTCAAGTAGAGCACTTCTTTGGCCCTCTTCAAAAGGAACCTTGACGATTGGATGGGAGAAAGGAAATTCACCCTGGGAATCATGTCGGTCGCCCTGCTAGACAGGGGTCCAGGAAGTAAATAGTGTGGGAAGAAATAGCCAGGGAATTGTTAATGGCTAGGCTTGTATAGGTCCCTAGGGCTGATAGCCTAGTACCAACCTATGAACCTGTGGTATAAACCAAACATTTTATATTTTCAAAAATATAATCAACAACAATTACAGTTTAAAGAACACCTTTTTCATTACATTTCCCATAGCTTATACACCAGATTGCCTAGATACATTCAATATCAATAAGATGCGGAATCTTAAAGAGAATAATATAAAGTTTTGGCACCAGTTTATAGACAATAAGAACATCCAACCATTGAACTTTCTCTTAGCCAAATATAATGTCTGTCAGTATAATTGTCTCTGTATTCAATCTTTAAGACAGTTTGTTGAAAATAAAGTGAGTGTGACAATAAATCTGGAAACTGATATTATACCAAGACTGATACAACTATTCATATGGTGTAGTTCAATGAACATCAAACATAAATGAAGCATATCACCTGTATATAAAATCCTACGAGAAGACTTTACTTCTGACCAAGCTTTTTGGAATTACTCCATAAAGATTAATGGTGAACCTTTATCTAATGATAATAAGAAACATTTATTAAATTCAATATAAAACACGTCATCATCTTTATATTGGAGACTATATACCTGGAGATTTATTCATAGAAGCGTTTACACTCCACGCAAAACTGACCTTATAACCAAGAGTAATGAAAGCAACTGCTGGAGGTGTGGTGATATTCTTGAAACCAATTGGGTTCATATGTTCATCGAATGTAGAGCTCTCATACAATAGCGGGGTGATTTTAGACATTTTGCAAAAGCCCTGTGGTCTGATAACTTGTCAAATTACTAGGTCTTTGATATTCAATGTCTCTACCCAAAGTGTAATTTCTAGACATCGGTTACCTGTTCTTTGGTTAATTCTAGCTATTGCTCGAAAAATAATCACATTGAACTGGAAAAATAAGCAAGATCTTACATTTACTGAGTTTATTTCAATAGCAAAATCTGTATGTAAAAAAATGCAAACTATTTATCAGAGATCATCAAATGTAACACACAAAAGACTAGCTTGCCAAAAATTGGAGAGATTGTTAGATACTGATTACCTTTCTTGGATGTTTATCATGGATGCTTGTACAGTGTAAATAGTTATGTTTTACATTGTTTATTTTTAATACTTTATGTCCATGTTTATCAACAGAATTTAATAAAAAAATGTTTTTGGAAAAAAAGGAAAGAAAGCCTGTCCATTTGTTAGAGATCGTTTGCTCTTTCAGTATAACACACCCACTACATCTGTGTTCTCTTTAGGTACAAAAACTTTCTTCTCTTACTTTAAAGTTTTAGGTATGTCGCCTCACAGCAAGAGGTTCTCCCGTTCGATTCTCGGCTGGAGCGCCTTTTGTGTGGAGTCTGCATGTCCTCCCCGCGGTCGAGTAGCATTCGAAAGACATGCGTGAATGGGCATGCCTTCACTGAAGGTTGGGCATTGAGCTGGCACTGTAAAAATCTACTGCCAATCATTAGCGGACCGGAGTTCTGCTGTGGCAACCCCAAACTGGGAAAAGCCGAAAGAAAAACAACTGGAGCCTGAATGGTTTGGTTCAAAAGCAAAATCTGCGACCACCTTAGCTACTGGTGGTGTGTGTGTGTGTGTGTGTGTGGGGGGGGGGGGGTTTGCTGGTCACAAGTGACTTGTCTCAAGACTGTGTGGAGTGGCTTACAAGGCAACACCCACAACTGTTACTCTAGAATCTTCTTACTGATGTAACAGCTTCCACAAACAGTGAACAGAACTTTGAATGGTGCAGGCTTTCCCAAAGGGGGTGCTGTCTGGTTTTCCTATTACAAAGTTAAAGTCCCAAGGAGGGAGGGAGGGAATTGCTTTCCATGGAGGTGTTAAATAAAGTACCTCCTGTGAATATTGGTCAACTGTAGGATGCACTTTCAGAGAGGAATAAGCCAGGCTTAAGTCAAATAGAGTCATTAAATAAAGCAAGCAATCCTGGAAAGAAAAAGAAGTTATGTCTTACCATAATGTTCCATCTGTATTGTTGATCCTCGTTCAGTCATTACGTGTGGGTATCGGTTCCGACCTCGGAACTGAGCTGGCCCTCTTCCAAGCTCGCGTCAGCTACAAACTCTCGAGCTAAAACTCTTACCCAGAATCTTCCTCTCCCTGTTACCTCAGACTGCATTTGCAAGTCAAAAGAAGGTAGAGGCTACCTCTGGTCAAATGACCAAACAGAGCCGGATGGTGAGATCCACTAGAAGCCACAGGAGGGGGAAGGAGGGAAGGTCGTAATGACTGAAGGAAGATCAACAATACAGATAGAACGTTACGGTAAGACAACTTCTTTATCTGATATTGTCATTCCTTACATGTAGGACAGAGTCCCCAGCTACCTTTATTCCTGGGAGGCTCTCATGGAAGGACATTCCTGAGCACCACAGAACCAAATGATGCTCTTCCCCTGGAGGACAAATCCAATTTGTAATGATTGATGAAGGTATGAGGAGTAGCCCAAGTAGCAGATGCACAAATGTGATGTAAAGAGGCTCTGGCATGGAAGGCAGCAGAAGTTGCCATCAACCTTGTAGAATGAGCCTTTATGGTAGTAGGTAATGGAATATTACGTTGTCTATAAATGAAGGTCACGCAGTCTTTTAACCATTTAGCCAATGTGACATTAGCAACAGCACATCCTACTCTAGGTCCAGAACAGGCCAAAAATAACTGGTCTGATTTATGAAAAGCTTTAGTCCTGTTCAAGTAGAAGCGAATTTGCCTGTGAATATCTAGGGTATGTAGGCAATACTTTCCTCTGTTTGAATGACGGGGGGAAAAAAACTGGCAATTCAATGGTTTGATTAATGGACATTTCAGAGATCACTTTTGGCAGAAAGGAAGGATTAGTTCTCAATGACACTCTGTCTCTATGAAAAATCAAATATGGACTTGATGCACAAGGCCTGAACCTCAAAGATGCTTCTGGCGGAAGTAATGGCGACCAAAAGCAAGGTTTTCCATGACAAATATTTGAGGTCGCAAGAAGAAGCTGATTCGAAAGGTGGCATTGTCAAAGCTTGGAGGACTAATGACAGGTCCCATGGTTGAGTAAGTTCTGTAAAAGGAGGTCTTAGATGATTCACGCCTTTTATGAAGGTCTTGCATAACTAGTGTGACATAAGAGAAGAATCTTGGACACCATCATAAAAAGTAGATATTGAAGCCAAATGAACTCTAATGGTAGGGGCAGACAGACCAGACTGAAATAGGGTAGACAGATATTCCAGTACTATAGACACTGGTGCTGAAAAAGGATCCACTTGTTTTTCTATCAGCCAAAAAGAAAATCTTTTCCACTTGCTGAGATATGTAATTCTGGTGGAAGACTTATGAGATGCAATAAGAATGTCAAGTACTGGCAAAGAAAGATCATTCTACCTGGCAATCAAAGGAATTGGAGGAGCCAAGCTGAGAGCTTCAGGCTGTTCAGGTTGGGATGAATCAGATTCTGCGGATGGGAGATCAACCCTGGGGTTGGATGGAGAATTCCCGGTTAATCTAGCAGGTGAGGACAAAGGAGGGGAAACCAAATACGACAAGGCCAATATGGTGCTATGAGGATACTTTGCTCTTCAACCGGCAGACTTTCTTCAGAAACTGGGGAATGAGGGGGAGAGGTGGAAATGCATAAAGCAGACCCAAGGGCCAATCGTGGACTAGAGTGTCCCTGGGCGACTGTCCCGGAGGGGGAATCAGGGCGAAATAGTTGCTGCATTTGTAGTTGTTTGGGGATGCAAAGAGGTCACAGAAAGGAAGACCTCAGCGGTTGAAAATCTCCTCCGCTATCAAGGGATTCAGGGACCACTCATGATGTTGTAGAATACACCTGCTGAGTCTGTCTGCTATCACGTTGGAACTCCCGGGAATGTGTGTCACTAGAAGAAAGCGGTTGGTAGCCATCGCCCATTGCCATATCTTCATGGCCTCTCGACAGAGTGGGTAAGATTTGGTCCCACCTTGTTTGTTGATGTACCAGACCACCACCATGTTGTCTGATTGTATCGCAATAGTCCCAGACAGCAGCAGGGGATGGAATGATTCCAATGCCAGAAGCACCACCCTCAGCTCCAGAACATTTATATGCAGGTAGGCCTCCATTTCGGTCGGACCAAGTACCTTGGACTGTCTGCCCCTGAAATAGCCCTCCCCCTCCCCATCAGGTAGACGTCTGTGGTCACTGTAGCCTTGGGCTGTTGGGTGGAGAATGGTCAAGACCATTGTGACAGATTGTACGCCATCCACCAATTTAGATCTTGTTTGCACCTGTGAGTTACCCGAATCTTGGCTGAAAGAGGGTACTGAAAGGGATAACATTGTGTGAGCAGTAGCCATTGCAGAAGCCTCATGTGAAACCTGGCCAAGGGGACAGTCGTAATGGAGGGTGACATGGAACCCAACAACTGGAGAACAGAATGAGCTGTGGATTTCTCCCTTGAAAGGATTGAAATCAGTTGCTGCTTTTTCGTTAGAATTCTGTGCTCTGGAATGGATGCTCTGCAATTCTTTGTATTCAAGATGACCCCTATGAATTCTGTGGGCTGAGATGGGGTGAGAATGGATTTTTGCCAGTTTATGATTATGCCTAGCCTTTCTGCAGTGAGGAGAGAGGATGCCAGGGCTTCTTCCAATATATGTCTGGTGGGGGCGGAGATGAGCTAGTTGTCCAGGTATGGAAACACCTGGAATCCTTGTAGTCGCAAGTGAGCTGCGACAACTGCCATGCACTTTGTGAACACTCTGGGGGCTGTAGAGAGTCCAAAGGGCAGTACTCTGAACTGGTACTGACCGGCTCCCGCATGGAAGTGAAGGAATCTTCTTGATGGTCTGTCCACTTTTATATGGTAGTACGCATCTTGAAGATCTATCGAGCACATTCAATCGTCTTTTTCCAAAAGCGACGGACAGACTCTACTGTGACCATCCAGAATTTCTGCACTTTTACAAACTTGTTCAATACACTGAGATCCAAAATTGGTCTCCAGTCCCCGGTTTTCTTTGGCACCAAAAATAGTCTTGAGTAGAATCTGGATCCTATCTGGTCTGGAGGGACTATTTTGATGACTCTTTTTCTTAGCAGTTTTGAAATCTCTAAAGCTGCTTCTTCTATTTGACTGGGTGGAAAGTACAGTTGTGTACACCTACCATAAATGTAGATGTTCGAGTGTCTTCACTGTTGCAGTCATGACTGTAGGGTTCTCCCCTGCCGGCAGGCAGCCCTCGGTTGGCCAGAATCCCAAAGTCTGGGTCCGGCGTCGGCTGTTCAACCATGCTCCCTGATGTCAGAGCGCCAGGAGTACAAAGCTGACAGCCGATGCCATCTTTTCCAGTTTTTCTTGCCCCAGATGTCAGGAGTCCCAAAATGGTAAAGGTCCCATACCCTTTGCAAATACACCTCAGAAGAATGGTGAAAAAAGGAACCATAAAAAAGTAAAAATAAGAGGGGACAGGTGGGAGGGAAACCCAGACTGCAACAGTGAAGACACTCGAACATCTACATTTATGGTAGGTGTACACAACTGTACTATGTTCATCGTGTTTCACTGTTGCAGTCATGACTGTAGGGTAGAATCCCAAAGCTGAAAGAAAGGGAGGTGGTCATAAAGAAGAAGAAGGGGCAGCTAAAAGGCCCTGCAAGACTGCAGAGGCAAAGCCTGCCCTAGACTTAGAGTAGAGAGGTAGATTGTAGTGCTTAGAAAAAGTATGCACTGAACTCCAAGTTGCAGCTTCCAAAATGTCTTTGGTAGGAACTCCCCTGAGGAAGGCCGCAGAAGTGGCAGCAGCTCTGGTGGAATGAGTCCGTATACTCCCTGGGATTTGCTTTCCATGGTGTGAATAACAAAATCTGATTCCATGAGCAATCCATTTAGAAATGGTCTGTTTTGAAATGGCTTTACCTTGGGAACTTGAAACATAAGAAACAACCAATTGTTCTGATTTTCTGATGTCCTTGGTTCTGTCCAGGTAAAAACGTAATTGTCTGTGTACATCCAAGGAATGTAAGATCCTTTCCCCTTTATTTTGAGGAGTGGGGAAAAAAGTTGGCAAGTGGATAGTTTGATTTAAAGCCACTTTGGAAACCACCTTAGGCATGAAGGTAGGATTAGTCCTCAAAGACACCCTGTCTTGATGAAAAATAATATATGGTTCCACAGCCATAAGAGCTTGTAACTGTAAAACTCTCCTGGCAGAGGTAAGGGCTAACAGGATAGCTGTCTTCCAAGATAAAAACTTGATGTCAGAAGAGGCAGCCGGCTCAAAAGGAGGCAAGGCTAGTTTTTCCAAAACATAGTTGAGATCCCAAGCAGGAATGGGAGGAGATCTAGGAGGTCTTAAATTCTTAGCTCCTCTGAGAAACTGTCTCATGAGCTGGTGAGAAAAGATTGGAGGGTCAGTATTATAATGAGCCGAAATAGCAGAGGCATGTATCTTAATAGAAGAGAAAGAGAGACCCTTATGCAAAAGATCTGTCAAGTAAAGTAAAATAGAAGAAATGTTTGGAAGAAGAGGATCAGAATCCTGAGCCTGCATCCAGGAACAAAATATTTTCCATTTTCCTGCATAAGATTTTCTAGTGCTAGGACGTCTGGCTTCTAAAACGACATCCATAACCTGCTTGGGTAGGAAAGAAGAAATCAAAGGCCCTGGATTAACCAGGCCGCCAGGCTGAGAGTGCTGACATGAGAGTGTAGAATCTGACCCTGATGTTGGGACAGAAGGTTCGGAGACTGAGGTAAAATCCAAGGGGGGTCCAGACATAGGTTTTTTAGAGTTGGGTACCAAAACTGCCGAGGCCAATTTGGGGCCAGCAAAATTATCATCTTGGGCTTGTCCTGTTTTATCTTTAATAATACCCGTGGAAGAAGATGAAGAGGCAGAAAGGCATATCCCGAGAGGTTCCTCCAAATGAATGATAGGGCATCCACTTTCCAAGCTTCTTTGTGGAAAGTCCTGGTGCAAAAATTCTGTAGTTGATGATTGAGATGGGATGCAAAGAGGTCTATATGGGGACATCCCCAGACTGCTGTTATCATCCTGAATATTTTGGTGTCTAGCATCCACTCGTGTGGATCCGAAAGGTTTCTGCTCAGACTGTCTTCCAGGATGTTTTGCTTCCCTGGTAGAAACTGAGCTTGAAGGTCCAGATTGTAAGCTAGAGCTGTGTTCCATAGATCCATGGCTAGTCTGCAAAGGGGGTAGGAATGAGATTCCCCCCTGCTTGTTTATGTACCACATAACTGTGGTGTTGTCTGTCCGTATTAGTAGTTGTCCTGGTTGTAGAGGATTCCTGAAAGCCATTAGGGCTTTCTGAACGGCAAACATTTCCTTTAAATTGATATGCAGGTGCTTGTGTTCCTTTGTCCAAAGGCCCTGCAGACAGTTGCCCCGAAAATGGGCTCCCCAAGCATAATCCGACACGTCCGTGGTTAGAGTCTGAGTGGCAGGAGGCAGACAGAAGTGTTTCCCTTTGTTTAGAGTACATGCCCTGGACCACCAAAGAAATTCCTTTTGAAGGCAAGGCAGGACGGAGATCAGTATGTCTAAACTGTGGTAATGCTGAGACCATACACTTTTTAGGTACCACTGTATTTTCCTCATGTGTAGTCTTGCATATGGTACGAGAAGGATGCAGGAAACCATGTAACCCAGAGCCTGCAGGAATTTCCTTGCAGATAGTTGAGTTAAAGTTGACAAGGTTTTGAAAGTTGAAGCCAGCTGTAATTGTTTCTCGGATGTCAGAGATGCCATCTGTGTTGTTGTGTTTAGAAGAGCACCCAGAAAGGTTACCTGCTGTGAGGGTGTCAAATTTGACTTTTTTATGTTTACAGAGAATCCCAGGAACTTGAGGAGGTGTTGTACAAACTCTAAATGCTGGAGTAAGACACCCTTGCTGTCTGCCTGAATTAGATAGTCGTCCAGATAAGGGTAAATTTGAATCCCCTTGAGTCTGCAGTAAGCTACTACTGGAGCCAGGCATTTGGTGAAGACCCTGGGTGCAGTAGACAATCCAAAGGGCAGCGCAGAGAATTGAAAGTGCCTCGATCCGACCTTGAACATGAGGTATTTTCTGCATTCCTGCCTGATGGGAATGTGTAAATATGCCTCCTTTAAATCCAAAGTTACCATCCACGCATCTTTGGATAGCATTGGAAGTAGCTGCTGAAGAGTAAGCATCTTGAATTTTGGAATTTCTAGAAAGGTGTTCAAGACTGACAGATCCAGAATGGGTCTCCATGAGTTTTGCTTCCTGGGAACTAGAAAGAGCCTTGAGTAAAAACCTTGTCCCATCTCTGCAAGTGGAACCAGTTCTATGGCTTTCATAGCCAAAAGTGCTTCCACCTGGTTTAAGGCCTCTGTCCATTGATGCTTTGGAAGGTCTGGCCATCCGCTTGGTCTTGGCAGGGTATAAAAATGGAATTTGTAACCTCTTAAAACCACATCCAGAACCCACTTGTCTTGAGTTATATGAGTCCAATTTTGATAAAAAAGAGAGAGTTTTCCTCCGAGGGGGGCTTCCAGGCAAGAAGTTCCTGCAGCCCAACAGAGGGAGTCATTGAGTTTGTTTCCTATGAGATTGTGACCTATCCTCTCCTCCCCTAGGGGTGGAAGCAGTCCACTGTCTTGGTCTATAAGAGGCTTGTGATTGATATTGGTGGCTGTACTTGTAAGAAATCTTTAACTGTTTGCATGGATTTCGCCTTATCCTCCATCTTTTTAATCACCTCTTCAGCTTTTGATCCAAACAAAACATTATGCTGAACAGGAGCATCCAATAATTTAGCTTTTACTTGTTCTGGCAAATTTTGTTCCTTTAGCCATGCATGCCTTCTAATGACTGTACCAGAGGGCAGCAGCCCTACAAGAAGCCTCCAAGGCATCAAATCCACAGTGTAAACCATGCTTTCCAACTTGTTCAGTGGCATGCAATACGTCATGTAATTCCTTATCATCTGCACAGGCAGAAATGGAAGTAAGTTTTTGTTTTAAAACAGACAAGAGAAATTGCTGGTATTTCAGCATATGAAACTGACAGTTTAAAGCTCTAATGGACAAAGTAGCAGAAGTGTACACTTTTTTGCCCCATTTTTCTAAAGATCTAGAATCCTTTTCAGTGGGAATGGGGTTTTTGGCAGAAGCGGCCTTAACTCCCTTAGGAACCTGAGAAATGGTTTCAGGGTCAGCAGAAGGGTTCTTGTATAAAAATTGGTGGGAATCAGGAACCCTGTAATATCTATCAGGCTTAACAGGAGCAGGAGGAAAAGAATCAGGGGTTAAGTTAGCCTCCGAAAAAGCATCATCCACAATATCTAAAACAGGAGGAATAGCCAGGGGTCTATGTTGGGGAAGAAGAAGAAAATCCCTTAGCCTTTTCTTAGATTCCGAATACTCTTGTCCTTCCCAGTGGAAATGTTCCCTCATTTCATGCAAAGTTTCCCCAAAAGAGAAATCCTCAGGGGGAGAAGCTGAAGGAATAGATTCCTCAGCATCAGAATCCCCATAAGGAGGGAAAGAATATTCCTGGTCAGAAGAAGAAACTGAAGAAACAGAAGCCTGATCAGAGGAATCATAATAAACATCCTGCCTTGGCCTTTTATCTGGAGGGGGCTGTGAACCCCTAATCATAGTAAGTAAATCCTCTGCCATCTTGAGTAACGGTTTCTGTGACTTGGGAGCCGGTTCAGAAGAGGCCTGTGTTGCAGTCTTTGGTTTTGAAGGAGTCTTTGCCTTTGTCTTTGGCTTTGCCTTTATAAGAAGCTGAGTAGGCCTGAAAACCCCTTCGGAAGCCGGTATCTGCAGAGCGGCTCCGGACCCATCCGAAGGAGCACTGTCCGAAGGTCCCGCCATTAAAATATTTAAAGGCCTGGTTGGCTCCTCATGAGAGTCCGTTTCGGCCATCGGTTCTGAAATGGCGGCGACAGGGCTGCAAAAGCGCCTCACTGACGACGGCCGAACCTGAAGCTGGCTCCGCTTGTGCGCTATCATCAGATTTGGACCTCGGAGGCCTGTCTTTATCCTTGCGACGTTTGTGAACTCCGGTAGCGGGAACTGTATCCGACGACATTTTGTAGTTAAAGCGCCTACCGAAGTAATGAAAAGCAAAATCGTACCTGCGTTTAATAGTACGTTGATTGAATCTAGCACAAAACCGACAACTAGCTACGTCGTAGTCAGGGCCTAAGCAAGGAATACAGTAAGAATGAAAATCCTTATGAGGTATTTGCTTCCCACATGAAATACAATTATTAACTTTTTCTGACATTGGAGTGGAGCAAGAAAAAAGTTTCCCCAACGAGGTACTTAGCTTTGAGTGGAGAATAAAGCCTTCAGACTGAAGTATATCAGGAAAAAATTGTCAGGAGTCAGCCGACTGGCACTTGCGAACTGCTATCACCGCACGGCAAGAAAGACTGGAAAAGATGGCGTCGGCTGTCAGCTTTGTACTCCTGGCGCTCTGACGTCAGGGAGCATGGTTGAACAGCCGATGCCGGACCCAGACTTTGGGATTCTGGCCGACCGAGGGCTGCCTGCCGGCAGGGGAGAACCCTACAGTCATGACTGCAACAGTGAAACACGATGAACATCGTTGGGTAAGCTTGTTGAGGGAGTGGGACAAAGATCGAAGGGAATATGATAACCTCTGGTTATTATCCTTTGTACCCAAGAATCTGTGGTAATGGTTAGCCAGGCAGGAGGGTACAAAGAGAACGACCCCCAACCACTTCCAGAGGAAAGCAGCTGGGCCACTCTTCATGATTGGCCAGGGAAGGAATCCCTGAAACCCTGGTTACGCGGACACCCTCCACCCCAAACAGGGCATCTTCCCTGACAGTTTCTCCCTTTGCCTCTAGGGGAGAACCGTGAGACTTTTTGTGTCATATCTTCTCACTCTTCTGGTTTCTGAAGAAAGCTCGTTGAGGGGAAGAATAACGAACACCCACAGCAGAAAGAGTCTTATCGTCCTGTTCACATCTGGCTGGTGTGTTTTTAACCTTGGGTCTGAAAGACGAGGCTTCAATGGGAGCGTTGAGAAAGGAAGCTTTGAAGGGTTCCGTGAAATTACACAAGCGTATTCAGGCATGTCATCTCAAAACCATGCCTGAACCCGCCGCTCTAGCTGCTCCTTCTGATGCGCGAGATATCAGGCGCATAGAGGAGTTAGATATCGATTCAATGGTAGCTAGATGAGAGGCCACTTTGGCACGGACCTCAGACACAGCTCAGGCCAAAGTTTCAGAGACCTCAGAAAGTAAGTCTCTTTGAAGCCTGATAAAATGTGCCATATAGTTCAGGGACCTGACTGCAAAGGACGCTGATGCAAAAGTACGCTTCCCTATTCTGTCCAGAGCCCAAGACTCTTTGTTGGGTGGATGGAAAGTCTGGCTTTCTTCATCTGCTAGGTCCTTTTTAGTTGCGGCTGCCACCAACAAAGCATCTACAGGAAGACCTTTGGACCAATGGGGATCGCTGGCTGGACAGAACATTTTATCTGGCCTCCAGTGAATGGCCTCAACGGTGTCAGGAGCCTTCCACGTATGCTGCAAGACGAGCCGGACAAGTTCGTTGGCAGGTGGAGTAACCCAGGAGGTAGGGGGCCGGGCACGAAAGGCCTGCAGGAACACAGACTCTTTAGAGGGCGGGTTAGAGGGCTGCCAGTCACCTCCCTGTTTAAGGATTTCAAGGATATTACCAAAGGATAACTCAGAGGGTGAGTGAGGGGACCCTTCCCCATCATCAAAGTCTGTGTCCTCAGTAAGGGACTCCTCTGGAGTCCATGTGCTTCCTCTTGCACGAGCTCTTTTGATCTTTGTCAGAGGGAGAAGCTGGGGAAGACAGCTCAAAAGGGGTCTCCCATGGGAGTATGCCCTGAGACCCTTGTGTCCGGTGTCTGCTAGGAGCGGCTTGTGAACATTGCGTTCCAGAGGAGGTCGGGCAGAGTGATAGCACAGGATCGCCAAACGACGACAGTACTTTCTCCATAAGCTGGAAGGCCAGTCCAACAGAAGCGGGATGGGGACCCAAGGCAGGGGTCACCCCTCGCCTAAGCGGCTCAGCCTGCCGACTCGGAGTCCCTGGATGGTTGTGAAATGCCAAAGTATGTACACCACAGCTGACATCCTGGGCCGTGGCAAGACTCTCCTGCCACAAAGGTAACTGTGACTCCTTAGTGAGGTCCATAAAAAGGAACCATAGTGGGGGAAGACTGTGCTATATCAAGCGGCTGCAAAGGCAATGAAGGAGAATAAGTAGGGGTCTTTGGTAAAGGGTGATCACCTCCAGAGGAAGGATATATCCTGGGGGGGTGGAATACCTCTGATCAGAAGCAGTTGATCCATAAGACGCAACACACAGTGTTCAGAGAGGCTTCTAGCAGATTTCACAGACATGGCTGAGGGAGAATCAGATCTATCCAGGGACGGAGCAAACTCAGTGCCCACCACAGAGGTGGTCTGCACTGAGAACAATGGAGCTGTAATGGACTGAATTACTGGTGTCTACACAGAGGAAATCATTGGTGCCGATGGCATTGTCTGCACCAACAATGAGGTCGGTACCGAAGCGGTTGTCGACGCCAAGGCCTGAGCCAAAAAAATCAGTGACTAAAGCTGAATGGTCGGTACCGAGAGGGTAGTCAGTGCCGGGTACGTTGTCAGAGCTGAAAAGGAAATGGGCGTCAAAACATCCATAGACGTCATGACACTGCATCGACTGGACAGACGGTGCCGTTAAGGGAGTCTGACCAGAGGAGCTCCTCGGTACTGACACAGTACAGGGCACACTAGTCGGTGCCAAGGTCACAGATGGCACCGACGGCCTCGGTGCCGAGGGTCTAGGCACCGCAAGTGCAGAAGCTGACAAAGTCAAATCTGAACTGGAAAGCTTAGCTTTCTTGAGTCTCGGTTCCTGACGGTCCCCAGCTGGGGATGAAGGAAGAGACTTGGCCCTTTTATGTTCATCCCTCTTTTTCTTATGGGATCTTGGAGGGGTTGAAGCCTCCAACCCAGAAATAGCCTCTGAAAAAGGAGATTTAAGTAGCTCCTTCAATATTAATTTTTCCTCTCAATTAACGCTCTGTTAGAGAAATTCTTACAAATCCCGCAAGGCGGGTCAACTGTTAAATGAGGCACACCCAAGCAAGACACACACAGGAAATGTGCATCTGAAGTAGGTAATTTATGGCCACAATCTAAACATCTTTTAAGCCCTGGGTACCTTTTTTGTGTCATGCTAGTTAAGGAAAGGAATGGTACAAGAAATACCCGAAGGTAAGAAGGAAAAGGGGTTTACCAAAGATGGTAAAAAAAAAAAAGGATTACCTTGCGGTAAAAAGAGAGGAAAGGAGTTGAAAAGGTTCGAAAAGGGGTAGTCGCTAAATGCGATAAGGTAAAAGATAACTACCTAATAACTTTTTTCTGAAAAAAAAGTTGTCTTAGAACTTAGTATGAAGAAAAATACTGTACTTGGCTCAAAAGAAGTAGCTTGACACGACCGAATGGCGATGCGGCAAATAAAATCTGGGGTAACAGGGAGAGGGGAATTCTGGGTAAGATTTTTAGCTCGAGAGTTTGTAGCTGACACGAGCTTGGAAGATGACCAGCTCGGTTCAGAGGTTGGAACCGATACCCACATGAAAGGAATGAACGAGGATTAACAATATCAGATGCAACTTTCACTACAACATGAAAAATATCTTGTCCATTTTGCGATGTAAGCCTTCTTAGTGGCAGGTTTCCTGCAAAAATTTCCTGAAAGAAGGCTTCCTGTAATAACTGCTATATTTTAAATGGAAGAGAGACCAAGCATGAGAGATCACGCTCCTAGCCTTGAGACTATGAAGTTTAAGTTTCATTACAGCTGGATATGCTAGTCTACCTTCTTGTTGTGTTTGCAGCATTTATGAGGAGGGGGAATGAGTGGTCCCTTCCATGCTCAACTGTACTACCTGGGTAGCATGGTTGCATTAGCCAAAATGGACTGTTAAGGTAAGGTATTCTCATTTTCTTTGTTTTGGCAAAAACACCGGAGAGGAGGAAGAGAAAGGAAAGAAAGGCGTACAGGATCGCCACGTCTCATAGCTTGAAAAGACACTCCCTGCCCAGTCCTTCTTATGTACCCTTAAACAAACTTTTACAGGGGGTGAAGCTTATAGATCTGTCTTTGGGGTACTCTGTCAAACTGTTGAAGCTCTTTAGGTCTAGCTGCCCATTCATGGAGACAGAGGATAAATAGCCTTGTCTGTGACTATTGTCAGGATTCCTTCAAATAAGGGAAATGTATAAATTAAGGATACTCTATCCTTTAAACTTGATGTGCTTGGCCTTGTGCAGGCTGTTATGCCTTCTTTCACACCTCAAAGGAAGCTCCTGTGTAACCCTCTCAGGCAAAGTCTGATGCATCTGTACTCAGAGCATGGAATCCCAGGAAGTCGAGTATGAATAGTTTACAAGGCTGGTCAAGAACCTGTAATGTTCCTGAATTCCTACTGAACAGCAAATATCACCAGCAATACATCTTCCAGAAGATGAAGGTGTTGGTGCCCTAAATTAATTACCACTGGATGCTGGTTAGGAGCCCTTGATGCCATAGCTTGATATATATTCCAGTGCCTTCAGATTAATTACCACTGGATGCTGGTTAGGAGCCCTTGATGCCATAGCTTGATATACATTCCAGTGCCTTCAGATTAATTACCACTGGATGCTGGTTAGGAGCCCTTGATGCCATAGCTTGATACATATTCCAGTGCCTTCAGATTAATTACCACTGGATGCTGGTTAGGAGCCCTTGATACCATAGCTTGATATATATTCCAGTGCCTTCAGATTAATTACCACTGGATGCTGGTTAGGAGCCCTTGATGCCATAGCTTGATATATATTCCAGTGCCTTCAGATTAATTACCACTGGATGCTGGTTAGGAGCCCTTGATGCCATAGCTTGATATACATTCCAGTGCCTTCAGATTAATTACCACTGGATGCTGGTTAGGAGCCCTTGATGCCATAGCTTGATATATATTCCAGTGCCTTCAGATTAATTACCACTGGATGCTGGTTAGGAGCCCTTGATGCCATAGCTTGATATATATTCCAGTGCCTTCAGGCCGACACTTGCTAGAATATAAGAGCAGCAAGTTCAGCAAGGAGACCTTTTCTGATGGAAGGAAAACCAACTGAGACAAACGACCGTCTCCGAACCTGTATTCTGAATTCTGTAATTTACAGATGAAAGTGCTTAACCGATGTCTTTGTGATTGTTTGAGGTTGGAATAAATTTTGTGATACTTGACTGGGTCCTGTTTCACTCGTATTGTCTTACATAGCAGAGACAGTCGTTTGTCTCAATTGTTTTTTCTTTCTGTAGTCGTTTTGGCTTTCTTGGTTCACATTTTCTGATGGAAGGACAACACTGCTTTCTCAGATATCCAGGACTGCTCCAAGGAAGGTCTTCCTGTGAGGTGAGGAAGCCAGACCTTCAGGTAACTGAGGAATGTCGTCATGATACTTATGAAAAAGGCAAAGTAGTCCAGAACCTCCTTAGGCCATCACCTACTTACGAAAATATGAACATTCATCCTCACATGGGCAAAGAGTGAAATTAATAATTTGGTAAGTATGACGGATGCAGTGGACAGACAAAGGGACAAGTGATGAAATGAAAACATTCTGCCCCTGACGCAAATCTCAGGAAATGGGTGTTCCTTGTGAATGGTGAAAAAAGTATGCTTCGTTCATATCAAACATGCCCATGTGGGTCTCCAAATGATTACCTGTGCAGCAACCGTAGCTAAAAGGGGTTAAATCCTGCCAAGGACATCACAGCTGGTTAGTTGGCAAAGCTTCAGGGCACCTTCATGAGCTAAGCTGACTAAAAAGACAGGTTTGGGCACCAAGCATTTCACAGCTTTCTAACCAAAAGGGAAGGGGAGGTTGAGCCCTGAAAGGACATTGCCAGGAGCAACACAAAATAAATGTCCACACACTGGTATAAAAGTACAGTTTTGTACCTACCATAAATGTAGATGTTCGAGGATCCACATTGCTGCAGTCCTAACTATTGGGTAGTCCGCTGTCCAGTCGGCCCGAATACCAAAGTATAAGGCTGGCGTCGGTCAGGGCGCATTAGACTGACGTCAGTACGTCAGGGTACTAATGCGCATGACCGACGCCATATCCTCAGTCTTTTCTTGCCCCAGATGTCAGAAGACCCTAAAAAGACAAGGCCCAATATACCTGCACCAAAAATATGTACAATATATACAAAAATATCAGCATATAACCTCACCTACACAACCACCCCTAAACACAGAGGGAAGGAGGGAGGGTAAATTGGACTGCAGCAATGTGGATCCTCGAACATCTACATTTATGGTAGGTACAAAACTGTACTATGTTCTTCGCTCCACATTGCTGCAGTCCTAACTATTGGGTAGAATCCCAAAGCAGAGGTAAGGGAGGCTGGCAAATCATAAAGAAGCAGGAGCTGACAACATGCCTTGCAAAATAGCTGTGGCAAAACCAGCCCTAGACTTAGAGTAGAGAGGAAGGTGATAATGCTTAGAGAAAGTATGCACTGAACTCCAAGTAGCTGCCTCCAAAATATCCTTAGTTGCCACCCCTTAGAAATGCTGTTGAAGTGGCAGTAGCCCTAGTGGAATGAGGCCTAATCCCAGCTGGAATCTCCTTGCCATGATGGGAATAACAAAATGCAATGCAAAACCCAATCCACCTAGAAATAGTTTGTTTTGACACAGGCTTGCCCTGTGAACTCAAAGCAAAAGAAACAAACAACTGCTGAGACTGCCTAAAATCCTTAGTCCTGCTTAAATAATAACGCAATTGCCTGTGTACATCTAAAGTGTGCAAAATCTTTTCCCCTTTATTTTGGGGGTCTGCATAAAAAGTAGGCAAATGAATAGTTTGGTTTAAAGCCACACTAGAAACCACCTTAGGCATAAAGGAAGGATTAGTACGTAAAGATACCCTATCCTTATGGAAAATCAAAAAGGGCTCTACTGCCATAAGGGCCTGCAACTCAGACACCCTTCTTGCAGAAGTAATAGCCAACAGAAAAGCAGTCTTCCATGACAAGTATTTCAATTCAGCAGTAGCTGCAGGCTCAAAAGGTTGTAGAGTAAGTTTTTCCAACACAAAATTGAGATCCCAAGCAGGAGTAGGAGCTCTACGTGGGGGTCTTATATTCTTTGCCCCTCTAAGAAACTGCTTGAACAAAGGATGCGAAAACAATGGTGGGTCACAATCATAGTGAGCTGAAATTGCTGCAGCATGAATCTTAATGGAAGAGAAGGACAAACCTTTGTCCAATAACTCAGTAAGATATTGAAGAGCCACACTCAAATTAGGCTCAGAAATCTCCAAATTCTTTGCTGTACTCCAAAATAAAAATCTCTTCCATTTTTCTGCGTACACTTTCCTTGTACTAGGTCTTCTAGCTTCCATAATCACATTTAAAACTTGTTGAGGAAGTAGAGACCTGCTGTGGTTCAAAACAGAATATGCCAGGCTGTTAGATGAAGAGAGTGGAGCTTGACATTGAGCAGGTGACCGTCCCTCTGAGACAAAAGGTGTGGAATCAAAGGTAAAGGCCATGGAGGCTTCCTTACCAGACTCCTTAGTAGTGGGTACCAGTGTTGCCGAGGCCA
Organism: Protopterus annectens; assembly: GCF_019279795.1. NCBI lineage: Eukaryota > Metazoa > Chordata > Ceratodontiformes > Protopteridae > Protopterus > Protopterus annectens. The sequence continues at coordinate 978,897,942 of NC_056737.1, read as the reverse complement.
ATCTGGAGCTATTAAAATCATCCTTGGCTTGTCTTGTCTGACCTTTAGGAGCACCTTTGGGAGAAGAGGCAGAGGTGGAAAGGCATACACATGAAGATTTTTCCAACTGAAAGAAAGAGCATCCACTTTCCAAGCTGTGTGATGAAACCCCTTTGTGCAAAACTTTGGCAGCTGGTGGTTTAGTGGAGAAGCGAACAGATCTATGTCTGGAGTTCCCCATGACACTGTCAATTTCTGAAATACATGAAGATCCAGTTTCCACTCGTGGGGATCCATGATTTGTCTGCTTAACACATCTGCTAAGGAGTTCTGTGCTCCCGGCAGAAACCTTGCCTGAAGAGTTAGTTGCAAGCTGAGCGCAGTCTCCCATAAAATCATTGCTTGCCTGCATAGAGGATAAGAATGTGTTCCCCTTGTTTGTTGATGTACCACATGACAGTTGTGTTGTCTGTTAGAATCAACACCTGCCCTGGAAGAAGTAACTCCTTGAAAGCCATTAATGCAAACTGGACTGCTAACATCTCCTTCATGTTGATATGTAGATGCTGTAGTCTGGCAGGCCACTTGTCTTGTATCCACTTTCCATTTAGATGAGCTCCCCAAGCAATGTCCGAGGCATCTGTCGTTAAAATCTGACTCGCCTCTGGCCGGGTCACAGAGAGTCCCTTGTTTAGGTGACATTCCTGAGCCCACCACAAAAATTCTTTTTGAAGGCAAGGTATTATTTGAATGACAGTGTCCAAATCCTGGCAGTGCTGTGTCCATACATTTTGAGATACCATTGCAGCTTCCTCATATGCAGTTTGGCATTGGGAAGCACCAGAATACAAGATGCCATGAACCCTAATGCTTGAAGGACTGTCCTTGCAGTCAGCACGGACTGATGAGATAGTTGATGGAAGTAAAGGGATAGACTCTTTTGTTTGTCCGGGGTTAAAAGGCCATCTGGGCTGCTGTATTCAGTCTCACACCCAGAAAGCACATGTCTTGAGAGGGTACTAGACTGGACTTTATTTCGTTCACAGAATACCCTAGGCATCTTAGCACTGCTATAACATATTCCAGATGCTGTAGAAGGTCTTCCTTTTCTTGAGCCAGAATCAGGCAATCGTCCAAGTAAGGATAGATTTGAATTCCTTGTAGCCTGAAGTAAGCTATCACTGGAGCCAGAACCTTTGTGAATACTCTGGGCAGTAGATAAGCCAAAGGGCAATGCAGAGAACTGATAATGAGAATTTCCAGCTCGAAACGCAGATACTCCTGCAACTTAGTCTTATAGGCACATGAAGGTAAGCTTCCTTGAGATCTAAAGTTACCATCCAGTGATCTTTGCCCAGCAGAGGTAAAAGCTGTTGTAACGTCAACATCTTGAACTTCGGAATGTCCAGATAAGTGTTGAGGATAGATAAATCCAAAATTGGTCTCCACGTGTTCCCCTTCTTTGGTACTAGGAACAGGCGAGAATAAAATCCTAGGCCCCTTTCTGATACGGGGACTGGCTGAATGGCCCCTATTTGGAGTAACAGAGAAATTTGCTTGTGAGCCTCTGTCCTTTGTGGAGGAGGAACGTCTGGCATGCCTTTGAAAGGGGCAATGTATGGAAATAAAACCTGTAACCGTGGTGAATGATATCCAACACCCATCTGTCTTGAGTAATTAAATCCCAATTTTCTTTGAAAAGAGACAGTCTTCCTCCCAAAGGAGCTGCCAGACGAGAATCTACTGGCAGCTGAAAAGGCAGGTCATTGGGTCTGTTTACGAAAGGACTGACCCCTGCCCTCACCAGAAGTCTGAGCAGGTGAACTCCTGTTCTAGGCCTAAAAGAACCTTGAGCTCTGCCCCTACCACGTCTAGACCTACCCCTAGACTGGGAATCATAAGCAGGATATGTCCATCCCTTAGTAGGCCAATTTCTACTAAACTTCGGTGGCTGCACCTGCAAAAAATCTTTAACAGTTTGCATAGACTTAGCTTTGTCCTCCATTTTCTTTAGAACTGCTTCCACAGGTGAACCAAACAACACATCAGACTGTAAAGGAGCATCCAAAATCCTTGTCTTAACATGCTCAGCTAAATTCTGATCCCTCAACCAGGCATGCCTGCGAAGAACAGAACTAGTGGCAGCCACCCTCGAGGAGGCCTGTACAGCATCAAAACCACATTGCAAAGAATGCTTACCCACTTGTTCAGACACATGAACTAAATCCAGCAACTCTTTACACTCAATACCTTCCGCCAAAGCATCCACCTTAGATTGCAATTGTGAAAGGAGATAATTTTGATATTTTAGCATGTGAAACTGACAATTCAACGCCCTCATGGCTAAAGTGGAAGAAGTATACACTTTCTTTCCCCATCTATCCAAAGCCCTTGCCTCTTTATCAGTGGGAACAGGGTTTTAACAACAGAGGCCTTAAGACCATTACCTCCCTGAGAAACAGTATGCGGGCCTGCCCTAGGACTCATAAAAAGATACATATGAGCAACAGGCAGCCTATAGTAGCTATCAGGTTTAACAGGAGCAGGAGGCAAAGAATCAGGATTCAGGAAGCCTCTGCAAAACATCTTCCACCACATTCAACACAGGAGGTATAGCTAAGGGCCTATGCTGGGGTAAAACAAGAATTCCCTAAGCCTTTTCCTGGAATCAGAGTAATCCTGGCCTTCCCATTTAAAGTGCTCCCTCATGGAATGCAGAGTCTCTGAAAATGAGAAATCCTCAGGAGGAGAAGCTGTAGGAGTGGAATCATCCACATCAGAATCAGAATAAGGAGGATACTCTTGCAAATCTTCCGCAGAAGACTCAGAAGCCTCTGAACACTGTTCAAAACTCTCAAACTCAGGTTCCACCCTAGGCCTCTTATCAGGAGGGGCATAGAACCTCTAATCATAGTAATCAAATCTTCTGCCATTTTAAGCATATGTTTCTTAGGCACAGAACCTGAAGTGCTAGGAGAAGCCCCCACTGAAGCTAAACTTGGCCTACCTCTCAAAGAAGTTTTGGAAACAGAAGGAGAGGCTCTAACTACCTTGGGAAGAGAGGGAAGAACAGTTACCTGAGAAGCCCCTTCAGCCTGGCCTACCTCCTGAGAAGGCACATCCTGTAACAGTAAAGTCTCTGCCTGAGACTCCAAAGAAATTCCTGGCAAAACCTCTGGCTCCACTGAGCCTTCTAAAGAACCGACGTCCAGGACTGCCGGTTCATCAACCCTAGGCTTTGCTGTTTTGTCCTTGCGCTTTTTGGACGAAGCGGGCGTCGGAGCATCCGACGGCATTTTATAATTGCAACGCTTCCCAAACACTAACCTGGCACAGTCTAACCTTCTCTTAATAGTGCGTTTGTTAAATCTAGCACAAGAGCGGCATCCAACAACGTCGTGCTCAGGCCCTAAACAAGGTATACACAAGGTATGGTAATCCCTATGAGGTATCTGTTTCCCACAAGAAATACAGTTATTCACTTTTTCTGACATCCGGTTAAATACTGAGGCAAGAAAAAACCAAAATGTTCCCCAACGGGGTACTTAGCCAACTTTGATTCGGTCTGAAACTCCGACTTCAGAAAATTTCAGAACGCCAACCTGCACTCGCAAAACTGCTTCGGCATCGGACCATGCGGCAAAAAAGACTGAGGATATGGCGTCGGTCATGCGCATTAGTACCCTGACGTACTGACGTCAGTCTAATGCGCCCTGACCGACGCCAGCCTTATACTTTGGTATTCGGGCCGACTGGACAGCGGACTACCCAATAGTTAGGACTGCAGCAATGTGGAACGAAGAACATCAACACACCAAAAGAACATGGGGATGGGATGGAAGGAGCAACTATTGCGACAGTGATCATTCAAACACCTAATACTATGGTACCTTTACTTATAAAAACATACTATGTTTAGCATATTGATCACTGTTGCAATAGACTTAGCTATAAGGGTAGATTACCCTAACTTAATACATTTGTGAGGTGGAAGGAAAAAGGGCCTTGCAAAGCCTGATTGAGACCTAGAAGAGAAATCAAACTATCAGTGCATTGTAAAAGTATGTACAAAGGACCAAGTTGCAGATTTTAGAATACTTCTAGAATCCAACCCTTTGCAAAAAGTCATAGATGAAGCCAAGGCCCTGGTAGACTGGGCATTGGCACTGGCTAGTATAGTTTTACTGTGACAAAAATAAAATGTAATAGCCTTAGACAACCATGTGTAAATGCTCTGTTTAGACACAGGTTATCCCTTCTTCTTACCTTCAGAAGAAATGAACTGATAAGATCGGAAAGATTTTGTTTTGTCAAAGTAGTACTTGAGTTGTTTGTGGACAGCCAAGGTATACAGTATCCTCTCCATCATTTTTTGGATACAGAAAAAAAAAAATGGGAGATGGATAGCATGCCTTAGAGTACAAGCAGATACCACTTCAGGCATAAAAGAAGGATTAGTTCTCAAACAAACCCTCTATTTGTGGAAATGAGATGGAGTTGACTCAGCATAAGAGCTTGTGACTCGGATACCCTTCTTGCAAAGGTCGAAGCAATCAGTAAAACAGTTTTCCATGTTAAGAACCTTAAGTAGGCTGGTTCAAATGGAGCAATGGTTAGCTCCTCTAACACAAAATTAAGATCTGAAGGTGGGGACACTGTTTTACTTGGTTTCTTACGCAAATTACCCCCCCCCACACACACACACACACACACACACACACACACACACACACACACACACACACACACACACACACACACACACACACACACCTCACACCAAACTACTGGGAGTTTAAATCGATTGCAACCTGAGATCTGAAATCCACATAACCCAAATCGTAAAAATAGTGCAGAAAAAACCTGGAACACTGTATAGGAATAAACATTTAATTAAATAAATAAATAAATAAATAAAGCTACGACTGCCCAATCCCACCTGACTTCAACTCTGCTCTATGCATCCCCCAAACTCACAAATCTAAGAAGATCCAAGTTAACAAAACTTAAATCCTGTTACAACAAAATTGCCAGGTATGCTGCAAACTCGTCCTTTAGATCACACCGCCGTACAGCATTCAAACAACTCAACTGGCTGGAATTCCTCCAACTATTACTCTTTAACCAATTAACCATGGCTCACAACATCTTCTATCAAGCAGAGAAAACACTTGCCCTGCAAAATGAATAAAGCCACACTCCGGTGCTGGAGCTCTACGGTCCACCAACAAACCTCTCAAAGATAAATGCAGTCAAAAACCTAACTGGGGAATCCCTCATCAAATTACGTAGGCAAAATCTGGAACCTCCTAACATTACATCTACTATAGCATTGTCTCAAAATAAAAAAAAAAGCTAAAATCTCACTTGTACAAGTGGTTGTGTCTACCCCTATAGTGCCTTTTTTAGGCAAGGTTCAAATTACAAATTCACCACCTTAACAGGTACAAGCAAGCAAAATATGAGGGTAATGTTAATCAATGCTAGAAGCCTAAATCTCAAAAATGCATTCACTCGAGACACTCCTTAAAATGGAGAACATCGACATCTGTGCAGTGACAGAGACCTGGTTCAAGGCTCCAGAGAGCACCCCTGCATTACCAGGCTATAATTCATACCACACCTTTCGGCTACCTAACCTGAACCGAAACACTACAGGCGGAGGCATGTCCATATTCATTAAGGATATCCACACCTCCAGGCTAGTTGCTCAGCATAATGCATCCGAGATTATCCAAGTGCAACTAACTCTGGGCAAGACCGCAATTCAAATTGTAACTTGCTACAGATCCCCGACCATGCCCCAGGATTCCCACTCATTTCTTGATAAACTGGAAAAAATATTAGGGTACAACCCAACACACTAACAATGGGTGATTTCAAATACCCCACCATTAACTTGGAAAACTACTCATGTACCAACTCTTTTGCTCAATGTTTTCTGGAATTCATAAATTCCAATGCCTTGGATCAACTTATCCACACCCCCACCAGGGACAGCAATATCCTAGACCTGGTCATTACCAACATGGGCGACCAGCGTTCCACACCAGAGGTCAATTCCTCATTGGTCAGATCCGACCACAAGCTAATTACCCTAGACATCCACATCCCAGCCCCACCCTCCATTAGGGAAACCACCGTAAAAATTTCTCCAGCGCTAACTTCACACTTAAGAAAGAAGTGGCAAGCTTCACAACACCCATGCAGATGGACTACAGAGGTACAACTGCTGAATCCTACACAAATGCACTTTACAAGCACTTACACTAGTGCATGTATCATGCTATCCCTAACGGAACCAAGATGCTATCCTCCAAAAAAAGGAGGCCAATCTGGTGGTCCCCTGCCATAAACAAACTCTACAACAGAAGAAAGAAACTGTTGCAAAAAAGATTAAATCCCATGATTGGAGGATCTTCCTGGACAGCCTCAGTAAGAAGCTGAGATCCCTCATAAAATCCTCCAAAGCTAGTTACAAAAACAAAACCACCACGGATTCTAAGGACAACTACAAAGCATTCTACAGCTATGTCAAGAATCCCAATGGCAACACTCATATCTTCTCTGAGTTACAGCACAATGACAATAAATATACAGAACCAACTGCTATTGCCAACATCCTGGCAGATAGGTTCAGTGCTACTTTACTCCCCTCTCACCCCCTAAAGGGCCCAATCTCTATACCAGATAAATGCAAAGCTCCTGTAATCATGGCTGCACAGACAAAAACCACACTCTCCAAAGTCAAGAACACAGCATCTATGGGACCTGACAAAATCTCAGGCTGCGTTCTACACAGACTGCAGAAAGAACTGGCACTCCACCTAAGCACCATGTTCAATCATAGCCTCAGCTCAGGCATTGTGCCCACTGAATGGTGCACAGCAATGGTTATCCCACTCCACAAAGGGGGAGCCACCACGGACCCTGGGAACTACCACCCCGTTAGCCTAACAAGCCTGGTCTGCAAGGCCATGGAATGCATCAACATGGATCTTATACACAAAGACATTGATAATCTCCAAACTCTGGACCCCACCCAGTTCAGGTTTGTGAAAGGCAGATCATGTCTCCTAAACCTGATAGACTTCTTTGAAGCAGTCACCAAAGCCGTAGACGAGGGTAAGGTGGTTCACACAGCCTATCTAGATCTCGCCAAGGCTTTTGACACCATCCCCCACTCTGGAATTATAGATAAACTCACTAAACTAGGTATAAATCCCTATGTCATAAGAAGGGTTGCCAACTGGCTCACTGACAGAACCCACACTGTGAAAGAAGCAGACTCCAAATCCGACTTCAGAACACTGACAAGTGGTGTACCACAGGGTTCAGTCCTGGGTCCTCTCCTGTCTGGTATCTACTTTTCTGAAGTACAAGCTAACACAGAAGGTCTTTTGCTAATGAAGTTCGCAGATGACTGCAAACTAGGAGCAATAATCAAAACTCTTAATGATGTGGACATCCTACAAAAGGGCCTCACAGAGACAGATGCCTGGTGTCAAAGACATGGCCTCAAGCTCAATGCCAAAAAGTGCTTTGTCATCCCCTTTGGTAAAAACTCTGGACCCATGAGCTACCACATATGTGGTAGTCTACTTAACACCAAAATTGTGATAGGAGACCTTGGGACACAGGTGGACAGTAGTCTCTCCTTTGATAATCACACTGCCACAATAATCAGGAAATCCTTCTATGTGGCACACCTCACCATTATAGAGTAGTTCGGGTTTGTGAAAGGCAGATCATGCCTCCTGACCATGATCGACTTCTTTGAGGCAGTCACCAAAGCCATAGATGAGGGTAAGGTGGTTCACACAGCTTATCTTGACCTTGCCAAGGCATTCAACACAATCCCCCATTCTGTAATTATAGCTAAACTCATGAAACTAGGTATAAATCCCTACATCACAAGATTTTTATTTATTTATTTTTATTTATTTTACATTTGTTGACCGGGCTAGTCTAACTGGATATGTCCATTTTCAGTAGAGACCTGGGGAGAAAAGCTCCACTACAGCAATTATACAAATATACAGAACTGAAAGAAAGTAACATAAAAGAAAAATATTTAAAAACTAGTACATCATAGTTACCACTTTAAGTAGATAACCAATAGGAAACAGAGTGGCTTGAAAAAGTAAGTACATATATGTAATGTATGAGAAACTTAAACAACAGAAGAAAGAAGGAAACATTTATACATGTAAAAATTGATCACTGATCATATTAGAAAAACTAAATTTTAAAAATATAACGAAAAAATAATGAAAAAATTATTATTTTTTTTTTAATTAGAGAATAAATGTTATGGTCATGTGAAGGTGGTGAGTAAGAGAAGGAAATATCCGTCAGAAGATGGATTTGCCAACTGGCTCACTGACAGAACCCACACTGTAAAAGTTGCAGACTCCAAATCTGACCTCAAAGCAGTGACTAGTGGAGTACCACAGGGTTCAGTCCTGGGACCTCTCCTGTTTGGTATCTACTTCTCTGAAGTACAGGTTAACACAGAAGGCCTCTGGCTAACGAAGTTCGCAGATGACTGAAAACTAGGAGCCATAGTCAAGTCCCCCAAATGATGTGGACATCCTACAGAAGGGCCTCACTGAGACAGATGCCTGGTGCCAGAGCCATGGCCTCAAGCTCAATGCCAAAAAGTGCAGTGTCATCCCCTTTGGTAAAAACTCTGCACCCATGACCTACCACATAGGCAACAATCTACTTAACACTGAATGTGTGATAAGAGACCTTGGGACCCAGGTAGACAGTAGTCTCTCCTTTGATAGTCACATCGCCACAGTAGTCAGGAAGTCCTTCTATGTGGCACACCTCATCATAAAAGGGTTCTCATCCAGGAAAAAAGAGGTCATTGTCCCTCTCTACTCGACACTATCAGCACTCATAATATAGATTCATAAAGCTCTGATTATAAAGAAGAATAGTTAACCTAAAAATACGTTTGTACTCTACAGAAGTTGTATAATGTTGTATTTGTCTCTCATTCTCTGCTCTATGCACTATAATTGAATTCTTGTTGTTTAATGTCTATCTCACTATGTACTATAACTGATTCTTTAGTAAAACTGTACAAATATCCTATTTAAACTTTGTACTGTTGTTCCTGTAACACACTGTACATACAAATATAATCAAATATTTTGAAACTGATGTACTATGTAGAGTTTTTCTCCTTGGGCCTCCGCCGAAAAAGGACTCGAGTCCAGTACGACTCTCCTGGTAAGCAAATGTAAAATAAATAAATAATTTCCCTTCTTGCGGTGATGGTGCTAAAGTAGCATTGTCGCCTCACAGTAAGGAGTTGTCCTGTTCGATTCTCAGCTACAGCATCTTCTGTATGGAGACATACGTGAGGGGCCAAAAACTAAATAAATCTCTATCCAAAAGAATATTTAAAACCTCATTTTCATCATCATCCATGAGGTTTTTGAGAATGCAGCTACTCAAACCTCCTCAAAACTGTACCAGTGGCCACAGCCTAGAAGAAATATCAGTCCTGCACTTACTGTATACAATGAGTGACATGAACAATAGAAGAAATCAAATTAAGGCAAACATTTCCAAAAACTGCAGACAAAACATTCCTAATACTTTTACAATTTGGCAGGCCAAACTAACATATGAACCTGACAATTAAAAATTCTGGAAATCAAAGCTGCAGAACCATACACCTTTCCCCACACTTATCAATAATCTTCTTATTATTGGAAAGAGCAGGACTGGACTTAACTAAGTGCTGAGCAGCAGAAGCATTAACTACAGCTATACTTGTTGCATCATGTCTGGGAAGAATGTAAAAAAACGTAAAAGTTTGAGGAACTTTATACATCCTAACTGCCTTTTTAGGGGCAGCTGGTTGGCTATCAGGAAAACTGTAGGCAGTCGGTGACACGAGCACACACTACAAAGCTGACAAAACCGGAGAAATGGGTGCAGGTTGTGGAGCAGGTTGTGTGAGAAATCTGAGTGTTCCTCCACTGAAAACACTGGCAAATTCTACAGACAGTCTTGGAGAAAGAGACCCCTCCCCACAGGACAGTCAGAAAACTAATAAATCTGAGGAGAAAACCCTGTATCTATTTATACATCCTCCTGTCCAAACTAAGAATTTCTTCAGAAAAGAGGTTACCTCAGTGTCTTTTACCATAAAGTACTGTATTTATTTATTTATTTATTTTACATTTGTTAACTAGGTTAGTCCAGCTGAGCTTTTGGCTCCTTTTCAGTGGAGACCTGGGGAGAAAAGCTCACCAGTGAGATTTAAAAAAAGAAGAACATTTACAAAAAACAATTAGCAACATATAATTTACATTCTAGAACATTACATTTGGATGCTGTCAACAAGTAGCTGGTATTAGCTTAGTTACTGCTAGACTAGGTCATTATAGTATTAGTATATGAAAAGGGAGAAGAATATTGCAAAGGGACAGAGCGGTTACAGCCAGAGACACTGCGGGTTAAGAGCAGGGAATGAGATCGACTGGGGTGTAGAGGGAAAGACAGAGGTCATAGCTTAGGAAATAACAAGGACTGGAGATAGTTGAAGATCAATGAATAGTATGTAAGAACTGGAGTAGGAAAGGCTAGGGTAAAATAGTTTCGGGGGGATGGCTACAGTGGCAGGACTATTTCTTCATCAGGTGTTTTTTTGTGGCTAGCCTGAAGTGTTTGGTATGGTTAAGGGACCTACTTTCCAGGAGTAGGTTGGTTCCAAGCCACAGCAGGGTTATAATTATAGAGTAAATGGCCTGTTTTGGTATTAGGTTTGCAGATCTGCAGCACGTCTTGGTCAGAGCTGCATAGTGTCCTGTTTGGAATATATTTAGTTATTATAGAAGACAGGCTGGGGCAGAAAGAGGGTAGATAGAGGATTGAGTGAATAATCTGTAACTGATGTAGTAGGAGCAGATGGGGGAATTCTAGCCAAGTCAGTTGCTTGAGAGATAAGCAATGGTGAGCCTTGTATGTGTGACTGGCTGCGAATCTAGCCACGTTATTATAGGTAGTTGTGAGTTTTGTAATGAGTGAGGTGTTAAGATTAGTGAATAAGTGGCAGCTATTTAAGGGGGTGGGAAGAAGAAATGCATGGGAGAGTGTTATTCTGGCTGTGTTGGTTAGATACCTTTGACTCCGGTAGAGCAGACCAAGTTTCTGGTGTGTTTTTTTTACAGTATTGGTAATGTGTAGATCAAATTTAAGCTGATCATCAATTGTAACTCCCAGCAGTTTAGTACTGGGTTTGGGTATGATGATATTATTAATAGCAATGAATAGTAGAGTGAGATACCAACCACGAAGGAGGAATGCAAAGATATTCAATGTAGGTCACTTCTAGCTGATCAAGAAAACTCCGATGACATAAAAAATCCAAAAAGCTTTATTTTAGTGAACAAAGAATGAGCGCTTTCGCGTGGTCCATCCATAGATCCATAGATAAGATGGTAAATGTGGTTTTGAGATTAGAGAGGTTCTCGGGGAGGAAGAGGAGGAGCTTTGTTTTCTTTGGATTGAGAATTAGTTTATTGTCACCAAGCCATGCCTCAATGGTGTTGAATGATACCTGTGTGGCAGAGTGAAGGTCTGATGTATTATCTGCAATAGTGATGACAGTAGAGTCATCTGCACATTGTACAAGTGTAGAGTGTGAGGCAGAGGTGTGTAACAGATTTGTGAAGATATTAAAGAGGAGTGGCCCAAGTATGGATCCTTGAGGTACTCCCATAGACACACTGAGTGGAGGCGATGGAATAGACTGCCATTTTACAGCTTGCTGTCGATTGGAGAGGTAGCTAGAGAACCAAGAGATAGTGGAGAGAGAGAAATTCAGGCAGGAGAGTTTATCCAGTAGGAGATGATGGGAGACGGTGTCAAAAACTTTGGAGAGGTCTAGGAACAGACAGGAGACAAGTTTATTGTTGTCACGGGCAAGGACTGCAGTATTGATGAAAGATATTAGTGCAGTAGAGGTGCTGTGTTTGGGACGGAAGCCATGTTTAGTATTTGTGAGAATGTTTTCTTGTATGAGGTAATGCATTACTTGCTTGTGGATGCATTTCTCTAGAATTTTTGAGAGAGGAGAGAGCATGACAATTGGTCTGAAGTTAGCCATATCAGAGGAACTGCCACCTTTATGTATGGGTAGTGTGAAGAATTTCTTCCATAATGCTGGGACATGGGATTCAGTGATACAGCAGCTGATGAGTATAGAAACTGGATAGGCTAGGGGTTCAGCAGCAATCTGTAGGAAATAGGAGGAGAGACTGTCAGCTGAGGGGGAGCAGGGTTTAAGTTTGGATAGTAAGGATTTTATGTAGTTAGTAGAAACTGATGTAAGAGAAAAAGAGTTTGAGGGATTGGTAGGAGAGGATGGGAGTGGGGAGTCCCTGTCTTTTTTCCTGGTGGAAAGAAAACTAACTATGACTGTTAAAGAGTCAATAAGGTTCATAGATTAGTACTAAGCTAACTGCCCTTGCAAGCCATTTTAAGCCTAGCCAATTATCCCATGTGAGACTCAAACTCCACACCTTGTGTTTGTAAGGCAAACACCTTAACCATTAGGCCACCCTCCCAACCCAAACAAGGGATTATTAAATGTAATGGCTGTTTCTTCTGGAGTCAAGTTTGGGCATGGACTTGGAGGATTAGGGCTTTCTAGGTGCAATATGTGGTTGATAAGAGTTCTAGAACTTTTGGGGGTCAGATTTTAGGGAAGTGGGAGGATTAGCATAGAGTCTTTGTGGATAACTTTCTTTATTTTATTCCTTAGTTCTTTGTATGACTGTGAGAGGGAAGAGGTCTTTGTTTTAGTCCACAATTTTCATATCCTATCTCGGTTTTTCATAAGGGTAAGGGTAGATTTGGTAAGCCAGGGAGCAAGTCTTGGAACTGATTCTAATTGTGCGAAGCAGAGCCAGAGAGTTTAGAATGTTGAGAAAGGTGGTGTTAAAGGACTAGACCTCTGTATCGAAGTGGAGAGTGGTAAGATGAGACCAGTCAATTCTAGAGAGTTGGTCAATGAAAGAGTCTGGGCTAAAGGATGAGGTATTCCAGGAGGAGATAAGCTTGGAAGGTCTGGAAAAATGGGATTTTTTGTCACTGTGATAGGACAGTGGTCACTAAGGGCATTTGGGAGAGTCTGAAGTTTATGGTAGTTATGTGGGTGGGAGAGCAGAATCCAGTCTAGAAGTGAGCTAGGGAGGTGTGACTTATTAATAAAGGTTTGAGTATTAATAAGCTGCTCAAATCCATGTAGGTTGATACATGGGGTTGTGTTGGGGTTTTGTATTGTGAGTCAATCAATGTTTACGCCACCTAGTATGATTGTTTCATTATGGATGGCCTGAGAGAGGAGGGATAGGATATTTTCGAGTGTTTATATTGTCTCCGGGGGGGGGGGGTGCTATAAAGAGCTACAACAGTTATGATAGTAAACTTCTTAAGTTTAAGACTGGCAAGTAGGTGTTCAGTGTTTGGAAAAAGAGGTAGTTGGAGGTTTGGACTGGATAGGGAGAGGTGATTAGGGTAGAGTATGGCTACTCCTCCTCCTTTTTTTTGTCTATCCAGTCTTAGGATGTTATAGCCAGGAGGGGTGATTTCACTGTCTTGGTAGTGAGGTTTCAGCCAAGTTTCAGTTAGAATGACTATGTCTGGAGTATAGGTAGCCAATCAGGTATGGAATTCCTGGACTTTATTTATTATACGTCTGAGGTTGATAGCATAGAATACTTGCTTTTTAAGGGCAGAGAGATTAGGTGCGTTTGTTACATGAGTATTATCTTTTTGGGTAGGGTGCGTTGGGCCAGGATTGGGATGAATGTCCCCAGATTGAAGTAGGGGTCTGAGGCAGTGTACTAGTTTGAGAGGGGGGACTTTTCTTTTTTGTTTTAAGGAGGTAGAGAGATGAAGATAATTTTATTTTTGGCAATGGAGTATTACAGGTTAGGATGGAGGGACAGATATGTAAAGTAGGATGGGTATTTGTGCTTACATTTATATTGAGATTAGTGGGGCAGAAGTGGTGTGCAGGTAGTTGTGAGTGGTAGGAGGTGAGAGAATAGACCCAGTGTAGTACTGGTATCAGGAGCAAAAGTAGAGGTCTGAAGGACATGATGTAAGGTAGAGTATGTGGAGGAGGAAGAGTAGTGGAAGTGAGACATACTAGGAGGTGTGTGGGTTGGTGGTAGAAGAGGAGGGGAACATGTGGGAGCGGATATGGAAGGAGGTGGGAGGGGTATTACATGAGTTAGGGAGGTGTGGTTTGCAAGGAGAAGTATAAAGGAAATGATATGTGGGGTGGGTGGGATAAGGGGCTGGGAGAAGAGCGGAGTGAGCCCGCAGGGCAAACCCAAGAAGGAGATTGTTGTGAAAAAAAGTATCAGTGACTGGAACACTGGTAAGATATTTAACTACTTTCCTGCAGGAGATTCTGTTTGTTTTAGGGTAGGATTTCAGTAGAAAGTGGGAAAAAAAGACGCAAGAATGTAGTGGGTATTCCACAGATATACAAAGGTGGGGGAGAGAGATAGTTATAGTAAAACAGTAGTGGAAGGACATGGTAAGAATATACCTTAACCCTCTAGAAGTGGGTGTATGCTGCCCTCTAGTGGCACAAAATGGCAACAAAACTAGGGAAGAACTTGTATAAATATATCGGACAGTTTTTCAGCTGCGGGCAATGTGAGTAAGCAATGAAAAACTGTAATGGGAGGATTTCAGGGAGTGGACTATGGTAGGCTGCTTATCATGCTTGCTGAAGGTGGAGAATATTAACTCATATAAGAACTTGTATAAGAAGGATTAATAGCCCGAATTAAACTCTGTGACAGAACCACTAAACTACCAATCTAAGAAAATCTGAGGAGTACATACATACTTAGTTTTCTCTCTCTTTTTGACAGGAAGAATGAGTCCAACAGTGTTATTAATGGCAGCAGTGACTTCTCCAGGGATGGGCACAACATTCTGACAAAACAGGAAGGTCTTCCCTGTTCCGTCCTGCAGAAATGATTAGAGTGGCTCTCTCCTCTGCCCAATGAGGGGACGCCAATGGCAGCAGAGGATGTGGCTAACCCCAGTCCATACTGCCTATAGGTGCTACACCAAATGGATCCAGGGTAAAAGACGAGTGGCCCAATGTCCAACAAATTGTCACAGCAGTGTCACCCATCACCAATTAAGGCAAACTGCTAGCCTGCTGTGGTGGCAAAGGCTGCTTAGCTTTTTCTTTTTTGTGGATGGAAGAAGGAAAGTACAGTTTTGTACACTTACCATAAATGTAGATGTTCAAGTGTATTCACTGTTGCAGTCATCACCTATTCTTGCTGTGGTAGCCCCCGACTGGCCCGAATACCAGACTCAATGTTTTTTCTTGCCCTACCCATCAGAAGCACAAGGAAATAAGGTAAAGTGGCCCTGGGAAGCTTATGTCCACTTAGAGGAAGAGGCTATATGGGAGATGGAGGGAAGAAAACCAGGACTGCAACAGTGAATACACCTGAACATCTACATTTACGGTAAGTGTACACAACTGTACTATGTTCTTTGTGTTTCACTGTTGCAGTCATCACCTGTGGAAGGATTCCCAAACCTGAGGAGAGGGGTGGAAGGATAGGTTAGAGACCTAAGCATGGGTCAGCAAGCCCTGCAGAACTGCAGAGGCAACCCTGCCCTAGACTTAGAAAAAGAGGTACGTGGTAATGCTTTGTAAAGGTATGGACAGAGGTCCAGGTGGCAGCTTCCAAGATGTCCCTGGTGGGGACTCCTCTGAGGAAGGCTGTGGAAGTGGAGGCTGCCCTAGTGGAATGAGTATGAATAGACTTAGGGGGGTTCCCATGTAGACTGTAGCTGAAATGGATACACTGTGATATCCATTTGGAAATGGTTTGCTTGGAAATGGGCTTCTCCTCTGCCCTTGGGGCAAAGCTGACAAGCAGCTTGTCTGTTTTTCTAAGGGTTTAGTACGGTCCAGATAGTATCCAAGTTGTCTGTGCAAGCCTAGCAAGTGCAGAATTCTTTCCACCTTGTTTTGAGGGTTGGGAAAAAAAAGGTGGGTAGGTGTATGGCCTGGTTGAGGGTCACATCAGATACCACCTTGGGCATAAAGGAGGGGTTAGTCCTCAAGGAGACCCTGTCTGCATGGAAAATGATGAAGGGTTCAACAGCCATGAGTGTCTGAAGTCCTGGAACCCTTCTGGTGGAGGTGATGGCTAGTAGGAAGCAAGTCTTCCAGGAGAGGTATTTTAATTCTGTTGAAGCATCAGGTTCGAAAGGAGGCAAGGATAGGTTTTCTAAAACATAATTCAGGTCCCAGGTAGGCGTGGGAGGCCTTTTGAGATGTCTGATATCAGAAGCTCCTCTGAGGAATTGCTTAATCAAAGCACGAGAGAAGAGGGGTAGCTATGAATTGTAATGGGCTAAAATGGCTGAGGCATTAAGTTTAACAGAAGACAAGGAGAGACCACGTTTGAGCAACTTAGCTAGGTAATCCATGAAAAGAGGGATGGAAAGATGTGAGATACTGGGCCCTCTGGACTGGCTCCAGGAGCAGAATACTTTCCATTTCCCTGCATAAGATTTTCTGGTGCTGGGCCTTCTAACCTCTGTGATAATGTCTAGGACCTGTTTGCTTAACGGGGACTCCTTGCTAGCTTTTAAGGTATAAGCCATGCTGAAAGATTGAAAGTCTGCATGTCTGGGTGCAGTATCGCCCTCCTCACCTGGGTAAAGAGGTCTGACATCAGGGGAAGCTGCTTGGGGGCTGCAAGGTCAGGCTGCACAGTAAAGGGTACCAATGCTGTCTGTGCCAAGCTGGAGCAATGAGGATGGCCTTTAGTCTCTCCTCCCTTATTTGATCAGTATCTTGGGAATAAGAGGCAGAGGAGGGAGCAAGTACACAAAAAGGGAGTTCGAAGGGAAGGCCAAGGCATCCAATCTTCCGCACTAGGAGGTGATACTCCCTGGTACAGAACTTTTGCAGCTGGTGGTTGAGGTGCGAAGCAAAGAGATCCACCTCCGGAGTCCCCCACTCCTGAGGGATTTGCAGAAAATTTTCCATGTGGAACTGCCATTCATGGGGGTCCAGTAAGTTTCTGCTTAGGTTGTCTGCCAGGGTGTTGTTGACCCTAGTAGGTATTGGACAATTAGGTCCAGACCCATGGAGGCAGCTGTCGGCCATAGGTTTATGGCTAGTCTACAGAGGGTAAGATTGGGTCCCCCCCCCCCGTTTGTTGATATACCACATTACTGTGGTGTTTTCTGTTTTTATAAGGAGGATCCCTGGCCTGAGATGGTGTTTGAAAGATGTCAGAGCCTTCTGTACTGCCATCATTTCTTTCTGATTGATGGGTTAAGTGAAGATGCTGGGCATCCCAAAGACCTTGGGTGCACCTGCCTGCTAGGTGAGCACCACAAGCAATACCTGAGGTGTCGGTGGTGATGGTCTGGCCAGTAGGGAGGAGGATGAAGGGAAGACCCTTGTTCTTGGCACAGGCCTCTGCCCACTAGAGAAACTCTGCCCTTATACATGGGATCAGAGGGAGAAAGGTCTGCAGAGAATGAGAGGTCTGCCACCAAAGGTTCTTTAGATACCATTGAAGTTTTCTCATGTGAAGCCTGGCCAAAGGAATTAGAAGGATGCAAGATGCCATGTATCCCAGGGCTTGCAGGAACTTCCTCACGGTGAGGTGACTTCTGGAAGCCAGCTGGGTAAAGTAGAGAGGCAGGAAGCTCTGCTTTTCTGGGGACAGGAAGACCATTTGGGATGCTGTGTCTAGCAGAGCTCCCAAGAAAATGATCTTTCTGGTGGGGGTTTGCTTTGATTTCCTCTCATTGATGGTGAACCCTAGGGAAGTTAGAAGGGATTTGACAAAGTGAAGGTCCTGCAGCAGCTTTTCTTTGCACTCTACCTGAATGAGGCAGTCATCCAGGTCAGGGTAAATATGTATATTTCTCGGTCTGCAAAATGCTATGGCTGGGGCTAAGCATTTGGTGAATACTCTGGCTTCAGCAAATAAGCCAAAGGCAGGGCAGAGAACTGAAAGTGCTGTGATCCTGCTCTGAAGCACAGGGATTTCCTGCAGGATTCCCTTATGGGGATGTGGAGGTAGGCATCTTTTAGGTCTAGGGTCACTAGCCAGACATTTTTTGTTACCAAAAGTAGCAGCTGCTGCAAAGTTAGCATTTTGAAACTAGGGACCACCAGAGAGGTGTTCAGAACGGATCGTAGCTCTCAACCTTCCATCTCCAAAATCTGGAACACTAGCCCTCGTAATGTGGAACAAATGGGCAAAATGTGGAACACATACTAATGGCTTACTAATAGCTTCAACTAGGAAGGTCATACGATGGTTAAAATATGCTGATTTTAATTATAAAGATCTTTTAATGAATTAATATGATTAACTTCTATTTACCATGGATTTCACAAAACTTCCTAACACTGAATGTGTGACAGAGTCTTTCAATGTGGAACTTCGAGGAACATGAACTTTTTAAGACCCCAAATGAGGTACGTTCCTCGTAATGACGTATACTTGAGAGGTATGTAACGGATAGATCCAGGACGGTGCGCCAAGTGCCATCTTTTCTGGGAACAATGAATAGTCTGGAATAAAAGCCTTTGCCTGTTTGATCTAAGGGGACAGGTTTTACTGCCCCATGGGATACGAGAGTTTGTACATGTTTCAATGCCTCTGCCCACTGATTTTGGATGTAAGTCTAGGTATCCTCTTGGAATTGGGAGTTCAATGAAAGAGAATTTGTATTCCTGAAAAATGGACCCACTGGTCCTTTGTTACAGAAAGCCAATTTTCTTTGAAGAGGGAGAACCTTCCTCCTAGTTTTTGGTGAGTGAAGGGAGGGCAGAGGGAGAGTCATTCTGAATTTTTGCCCTAGAAGGGTGGCTTAGAACTCCCTGCTTTTGGGGCAGAAGTAGTCTACTATTTGCTTCTCTGCTGGCCTGGGATAGGAGCCTGGATGAACTGTCCCCTGCGGGGCTACTTTGGCCCTGTCTGCTAGGTGCAGGGAAGGACTAGTGCTTAAAGTGAAAGTTCCTGCTGAACCTGGGAGGCTGAACCAGAACAAAATATTTTACTGTTTGCATAGATTTTGCTGTGTCTTCCATCTTTTTAAGCAACTCTTCTGTTTTTTTCTCCAAACAGGCATTCCTTATCTAGAGGTGCATCAATAAGTTTAGACTGGACATGATCAGGGAGAGGTTGTTCCTTCAGCCATGCATGTCTCCTAATGACAGATCCTGTCATTGCTGCCCTGCTAGAGGGTTCTAGGGCATCATATCCACAGCTTAATGAATGTTTGGCCACTTGACAAGCAGAGTGCAGTAAATCTGCTAACTCTTTTGAACTGGCACAGTCAGGAAAGCTTAGAAATCTTTTGTTTTAATAGTTTCAAAGTGTGTTGCACATATTTTAACATATGGAAATGACAACTGAGTGTTCGGACAGCTAAGGTTGCACAGGTATACACTTTTTTACCCCACATGTCCAGAGCTCTGGAGTCCTTGTCAGAAGGAATAGAATTCTTGGCAGAACTAGTCTTAGCTACTTTAGGTCCCTGTGTAATGACCTCTGGATCTGCAGCAGGATTTCTGTACAGGTATTTGTGAGAATCCGATACTCTGTAATACTGGTCAGGTTTACTGGGAGCACATGGGACGGCGTCAGGGGCTAAGCTGGATTCATGGAAAACATCATTCACCACTTCTGAAATAGGGGAGATGGCCAGGGGTCTGTGCTGGGTCAGGTCCAGAAACTCTTTTCTTAGACTGGGGGAAGTCCTGAGATTCCCACTGGAAATGTTCCCTGAGGGTGTGAAGGGTTTCTCCGAAGGAAAGGTCCTCTGGAGGGGAGGTGGAAGAGATGGATTCCTCTGCATTTGAATCCTCATAAGCAGTCAGAGGTTGCTGTTCCTCTTCAAAATCTGAATAGTCAGATTCCTCAGAATCCTGTTCTGTTATAATTTCTAGAGAAAGGTGCCTTTTCCTTTAAGAATTTGTGGCCTGACTACCCTGGATAAGGGAGATGAGATCCTCCACCATTTTAAGCATTTGTGCTTGGGGTGGTGGAGCAGGACCAAGATGGTGGCTAGAAGCAGGATTTCTAGGAGTGGCCTGGCTTCTAGGCCTGAGAGAATTTGTCGGTCTGAGAGAATCGGTAGTTGATGAGAAGACGTCTGTTTTTGTCTAGATTCGGTAGTGCCGAAAGGCCTCATCGGAAGCTGGTGCCTGCGCCTTGGCTCCGGACCCAACCGAGGCAGACTCTGAAAGGGTCTCGGTAGAGGACTGCATAGATATCGAATCGGGCATCAGGGGCTGCAAAAGCACCTCACTGAATTCTGGAGAACTGATGACCTGCTTAGCGGTTGTGTCGTTGGAAGGCTTAGCCTTGTGTGGTCCGTCTCTCTTTACCTCTGCGTTTTTTTGGAATTTTCATGGATCGTTGGCTGACGGACGCCATATTGGAATGAAAAAAAAAATTGCATTAAAGAGGGCACAGAACCGGCAACAGGGAATGTCCTGGTCTGGGCCTAAACAAGTGACTCAGTAAGAATGGAAGTCTCAATGTGGGATCTGTTTTCCACAGGCAAGACAATTAACTTTTTCGGACATCGGTTACTGCAAGAAAAAAGGTCCCCAATGGGGTACTTAGCTTTAGACGTTTTCAGCTGAAATTCAAACTCTGGTAGCGACCGACCGGCACTCATGCGAACTGCTTCTGCTATGGGCTCCACGGCAAGAAAGACTGATGTAATGACATTGGCTGCCCTGCTTTATAGCACTAACAACCTGACTTCAGACTACAGGTGACTGCAGGCGATGCAGAAAAACAAGGACTCCAGTATTCAGGCTGGCCAATGGCTACCACAGCAGGGATAATCCACAGGTGCTGACTGCAACAGTGAAACAGGAAGAACATCAACCATGCGACTGACAGTCTGCTTCATGGTCAAGCCAGAAATGCTGGGAGAAAATTTGCAGCAAAAGCTGGTAACATTTAAAGTTTTTAAAAGTCTCTTTTCACAAACAAATACAGTAAAAAACACTTTAAAACAATTTGCCAACCCCACAAAGTAAAATAAACAGAATTTCTCAACAGACAAAATGTTTTTTCTGTTACTTTAAACAAGTTTTTAAACTGAATGGAAAACAGTGCACTCCCATTAAAAAATACAGTACAATCTCATGACAGTCCATTAAAACAAACTCCTAGCTTTAAAATTACTTTCCTGAAGAGAAAAGTATCAATAATGAATAAAATTATTAAATGGATTTTTTTTTCCCCAAATGGAACTTCTCTGCCCAGTAAAGGAACAGCACAAGCCGACTCTCAATCCTAGAAAAATACATCCACTCCTTTCCCTGCAACATCTGAAAAGGGGAATTAATTTTGGTTTTCTGTTTTTTTTTTTTTTTTAATTCTTTGGTGTGACATCCGCTTTAACAAGACACAGCGGATCTGACCCCTGGCATACCTCAATTAATAACCCAGATATTTCAGTCCTTACTAATATCTGAGGAAGATCAATCATTTTCAATGCATGTGAATCAGATGCCATACTGGTCTCCTACAAGGGTTATGGTAGTGGGAGTCAGAGAACCCACTGAATGTACCACAAATTCCGAAGGTCTAACTAGGCAGTCAAAATATCAGGCCTACACCCTTTGAACTTCTTTGGGACAGCCAGGATATCAGGAATGGAAGGATCTGCCATTTTAGCTTCAATGAGGTACTGGTGTCCCAAGCAAGAGCTAAAAGGTGACAGATGCATCTGTAAGGTTTTAGGTAAGAAAGACCAACAGTTTGTAGAACTTTTACAATTGTGTAAAGGGTGACAGATGCATCTGTAAGGTTTTAGGTAAGAAAGACCAACAGTTTGTACAACTTTTATAATTGTGCTCTGCATCTAAAGGAATTGCAGACATCAAAACTTTTAAGAAAAACAAAGAAAGCTCCCTAGAAGAGTACTTGATCTTAACCAGTGAAGGCCAAAGATGACAGCGACTACACACACAGCAGATAGACAGATGCAAAACCTGCATTACGAACAGGCAGTGAGACAGTCTGGGATTTTAATGCTCATTTGTCAATTTATGCATCTCCTTAACCCGTGGGCTTAGGTCATACGCCGGGTGCATAGATCTATGGAAGGTTTTGGCTTTGGTACTGCAGGTAGATGTCCAGATTATGTAGCAAGGCATCCCAACAGTCTGAAATACTGCAACACTGATCTAAGGAGGACATCTAAAGTTACCATGACACTCAAGGGAGACATGAAAGGTAACAGTGTTTGAAGGGTCAGCATTTTAAAATATGGAACTTTCACATACAGACTGAGAAAGTAAAGATCACAAATTGTTCTTCAAATAAATTCTTTCTCTGTTACCACAAACATTCTGGAATAGAAGCTTCTACGCCTTTAATTTAAAAGCACTGTTTTTATAACTCATAGGGTCAGAGATGAAGAACCTGAGGAAAAAATCTCTGGTCTGAAGCATGGGGAGGAATTCTGAGTGACGACTGCAGCCTCCTGAACTACTCTGAGCACTCAAGAGTCTGAAACCATCTGCTGCCGAGTGAGAATGTAGAGAGAGTTGCTGGGACAGACTTTGAGAGATAGAGGCAGGAGTGGAGGGGATGAGAGATGGGAAGCTGGGATTCTCATTGTGAGGTATTTAGACAATCTCTTTTTGGAAAAGATCCACGTTTCTGCTGTTCCCTTTCTGCAGTCCATTTTGTTGCTCCATATGCCCTGCACTTCAGTGTTTTTTTTTTTTTTTGTTAAATGGAAAAGAAGATTTGGGAGCTCTGTAAAGGGGGAGTGGGGTGGTTGAAAAACTTTTGCCATTCCTTGAATTAACTTTCCTCCGTCATCAAACTGCTTGAGAACCTGAGTAGAAGGGCCAAACGACTTCTCATCAACTAGAGCGGAATTCAAAATGTCAATCAAATTTTTGATCACGTACCTATGCACATCTCCTCACAACTGTAGCAGTTGCACTGGCCAGAGAGACTTTACACAGTCATATACTCTCTTCAAAGCATATTTCGAGATACTTGGAAAGAGTAAGAAACCACAATTTCTGAAGGAACTATCCCATCTATCTGGAAAATCTCCCGTATTATCCCTTTAAATAAGGGTGGGAAGTCCACTGACCTTTCTAACTTTCGACCAATTGCTTTACTCTCTCCCTTAGTAAAAATAATGGAAAAATGTATCCACCGACAACTACTCAACCACCTTCTTCAAAATAATTTACTAGCTAGCTGTCAGCATGGATTTAGGCCATTCCATAGTACCACCTCTGCTTTTTTATCCTTTTCTGACTGCATCAATAAAAATCGTAATAACAACACTATCTTCTGCACTTTTCATTGTCCTCTCAAAAGCTTTCAATATGGTTAACCATCAGCTTCTTATTGATCTACTTAAATCTCTCTCTCTCTCGATACACTTGCACTAAAATGGTTCTATTCCTACCTGGAAAACCGTCAACAAGCTGAGCTGTGGGATAACACACTATCCACAAATCTTCCTGCCTCCCTAGGTGTCCCTCAGGGCTTTACTTTGGGCCTCCTCCTAGTCTCATTTTTTATTAATGACCTCAACTTAACGATTTCTCAAGCTACCTGCAGACAATATGCAGACGATTCAACATTAATATGCTCTGCTACTTCATTATCAGAACTCTAATCCCTCACCCAAAAGGTACTGAACATTGTGGAGTGGTTCCTACAGTGCTGCCTATTCCTGAACCCCCCCCCCCTAAAAAAAACTAATTATTGCTCTTTAATCCTACAAAAAAGTCCACACAAATAGACTTCATAGTGTTATCCAGTAATGGTATTGCTATATTTCCTGACCCAATTACCAAACTCTTAGGAGTAACAACTGATAACAATGACACACACACAAATAACACAACAAAATCAGTGAACAGAAAGCGAAGCTAACTTTATAGGATTAAATCCTTCCTTACTCCTACAGCTAGAAAAAGAAGTTATGTCTTACCACAGCGTTCCATCTGTACTGTTGATCCTCGTTCAATCAATACGCATGGGTATCGGTTCCAACCTCGGAACCGAGCCAGTCATTTTCCAAGCTCGCGTCAGCTACAAACTCTCGAGCTAAACTCTTACCCATAACCCCCCCTCCCTGTTACCTCAGATTGAGTTTGCAAGTCAAAAGAAGGTAGAGACTACCTCTGGTCAAATGACCTAAGAGAACCGGATGATGAGATCCACTAGAAGCCACAGGAGGGGGAAGGAGGGAGGGTCGTAATGACTGAATGAGGATCAACAATGCAGATGGAATGTTATGGTGAGACATAACGTCTTTATCTGATATTGTTAATCCTCGTTCATTCCTTACACATGGGACAGAGTCCCCAGCTACCTCTATTTCTGGGAGGCTCTCATGGAAGGACATTCCTGAGCACCACAGAACCAAAAGATGCTCTTCCCCTGGAGGCCAAATCCAATTTGTAATGAGTGATGAATGTATAAGGCGTAGCCCAAGCTGCAGCTGCACAGATGTCATGTAAAGAAGCTCTGGCATGGAAGGCAGCAGAAGTTGCCACTGACCTTGTCGGACGAGCTTTCATGGTAGTAGGCAACTGGATATTACATTGTGCATAAATGAAGGTCACACAGTCCTTCAACCATCTAGCTAATGTGACTTTAGCAACAGCAGATCCTAATCTAGGTCCAGAACAAGCCAAAAATAACTGGTCAGATTTACGAAAGGACCTAGTCCTGTTTAAGTAAAAATGGATTTGCCTGTGGATATCTAGGGTATGTAGGCAATACTCTCCTCTGTTTGAATGATTGGGAAAGAAAACTGGCAATTCAATGGTTTGATTAACAGACATTTCAGAGATCACTTTTGGCAGAAATGAAGGTTTAGTTCTCAAAGACACTATCTCTATGAAAAATCAAGTATGGACTCTTGATACATAAAGCTTGAAGCTCAGAGATATGTCTGGCAGAAGTAATGGCGACCAAAAACAAGGTTTTCCATGACAAAACCTGAAGTCGTAAGAAGAAGTTGGTTCGAAGGGTGGCATTGTCAGAGCTTGTAGAACTAATGATAGATCCCAAAGCTGAATAGGTTCTCTAAAAGATGTCTTCAGATGATTCACACCTTTTATGAAGGTCTTGCACAATTTGTGAGACATAACAGAGGAATCTTGGACATCCTCATGGAAATTAGAAATTGCAACCAAATGAACTCTAATAGTAGAGGCCGATAGACCAGACTGGAAAAGGTCGGCAAGATAGTCTAGTATTATCGACACTGGTGCTGAGAAGGGATCTACTTGTTTATCCTTCAGCCAACAGGTAAATCTTTTCCACTTGATTAGATAATTAATTCCAGTGGAAGATGTATGAGATGCAATGAGAATGTTACGTACTGGTAAAGAAAGATCATTCTGCCTGGCAATCAAGGGAATTGGAGTAGCCAAGCTGTGAGCTTCAGGCTGTTCAAGTTGGGATGAATCAGGTTCTGTGGGTGTGAGATCAACTCCAGGGTTGGATGAAGAATCCGTGGTCAATCTAGTAGGTGAGGCCAAAATAAGGGGAACCAACTCTGACTAGGTCAATATGGTGCTATGAGGATCACCTTGCTCTTCAACCGACGGCTTTCTACAGAAACTGGGGAATGAGGGGAAAGGGTGGGAATGCATAAAGAAGACCAGAGGGCCAATCATGGACTACAGCGCCCCTGGGTGACTGTCCTGGAGGGGGAATCAGGGCAAAATAGTTGCTGCATTTGTAGTTGTTGGGGATGCAAAGAGGTCACAGCCAGTACAGCCCCAGCGGCGGAAGATCTCCACGCTATCAAGGGATTCAGGGACCACTCGTGAGGTTGTAGAATGCACCTGCTGAGTCTGTCTGCTATCACGCTGGAACTCCCAGGAATGTGCATTGCTAGAAGAAAGCGGTTGGTAGCCATCACCCATTGCAACATCCTCATGGCCTCTCGACAAACAGGGAAAGATTTGGTTCCACCTTGCTTGTATGATTGAATCACAATTGTCCCAGATGGCAGCAGGGCATGGAATGCTTGCAATGCCAGAAGCACCGCCCTCAGCTCTAGAACATTTATATGTAGATAGGCCTCCATTTCGGACCAAGTGCCTTGGACCATCTGCCCCCAACATAGCCCCCCCCCACCCCATCAGGGAGGTGTCCGTGGTCACTGTGGCCTTGGGTTGCTGAGGGGAGAAGGGGCGAGACCATTGTGACAGATTGTGTGTCATCCACCAATTTAAATCCTGTTTGCACCTGTGGGTTACTCTAATCTTGGCTGAAAGAGGATGCTGAAAAGGATACCACTGGGTGAGCAGTAGCCATTGTAGAAGCCTCATATGAAACCTGGCCAGGGGGACAATGGTGATAGAGGCTGCCATGGAACCCAACAGCTGTAGAACAGAGTGAGCTGTGGATTTCTCCCTTGAAGGGATAGGAATCAGTTGTTGCTTTATCCTTAAAATTATGTGCTCTGAAATGGCAACTCTGCAGTTCTTTGTATCCAAGAAAACCACTAAGAATTCTGTCGACTGAGATGGGGTGAGATTGGATTTTTGCCAGTTTATGGTTATGCCTAGCCTTTGTGCAGCGAGGAGAGAGTATGCCAGGGCTTCTTCCAGTAGATGTCTGGTGGGGGTGGAAATGAGCCAGTAGTCTAGGTATGGAAACACCTGGAATCCTTGAAGTCGTAAGTAAGCTCTGACGACTGCCATGCACTTTGTGAACACTCTGGGGGCTGTCGACAGTCCGAAGGGCAGTACTCCGAACTGGTAGTGACTGGCTCCCGCACAGAAGCGCAGAAATCTTCTTGATGGCCTGTCCACCTTTATGTGGTAGTATGCATCCTGAAGATCTATACAGCACATTCAATCGTCTTTTTCCAAAAGCGGGAGGACAGACTGTATTGTGACCATCCGGAATTTTTGTATTCTAACAAACTTGTTCAACACACTGAGATCCAAAATTGGCCTCCAGTCCCCGGTTTTCTTTGGCACCAAAAATAGTCTTGAGTAGAATCTGGATTCTATCTGGTCTGGAGGGACTATTTGGATGACTCACTTTTTAGCAGCTTTTCCATCTCTAATGCTGCTTCTTCCCTTTGACTGGGTGGAACGTCGGGAAGGTTTTTTGAAGGGACAGGATAAATATCGAAGGGGATATAATAACCTCTGGTTATAATCCTTAGTACCCAAGAATCGGTGGTGATGGTTAGCAAGGAAGAAGGGTTCAAGGAGAAACAACCCCCACCCACCTCCAGAGGAAAGAGTCCTTGGAACCCTGGTTACGCGCATCACCTCTGCCCTGAAAGGAGTGTCTTCCCTACGAGTTTCCCCCTCTGCCTCTAAGGAAGAACTTGGCCTGTAAGTCAAGGAAAGGACCCTGAGATTTCTTGAACCATATCTTCCCACTCTTTTGGTTTTAGGAGAAAGCATGTTTAGGGGAAGAATAATGGACACCTACGGCAGAAAGGGTCTTACCGTCCTGTTCACATATGACCAATGTGCATTTAACTTTGGGTCCAAACAACGAAGAGGCCTCAATGGGAGCATTAAGAAAGGAAGCCTTAAAGGGTCTGCAAAACTACACATGGGCATCCAGGCGTGTCATCTCAAGACAGCAGCTGAACCCACCGCTCTAGCTGCTCCTTCTGATGCACGAGATATCAGTCGCATAGAGGAGTTAGATATTGACTCAATGGTGGCTAGCTGAGAGGCCACTTTGTCAAGGACCTCATCAGACACAGCACCAGCCAAGGTTTCAGAGAGCTTGGAAATAAGATCCCTTTGAAGCCTGGTAAAGTGTGCCATATAATTCAGGGACCTGATAGTAAAGGTCGCTGATGCAAAGGTGCACTTTCCTATCCTGTCCAGGGCCCAGGACTCTGTTAGGCGGATGGACAGTCTGGCTTTCTTCTTCTGCCATATCCTTTTTTGTTGCAGCCGCCACCACCAGAGCATCCACAGGAAGATCTTTTGACCAATGGGGATCCATAGCAGGAGGGGACAAAATCTTATCTGGTCTCCGGGGAATAGCCTCAACGGGGTCAGGAGCCTTCCACGCATGCTGCACGATGAGCTGGACAAGTTCATTGGCAGGTGGAGTAACCCAGGAGGTAGGGTGCCGGGGCACGAAAAGCCTGCAGGAACACAGACTCCTCAAAGGTCGGATTAGAGGGCTGCCAGTCACCTCTCTGTTTAAGGATTTCAAGGATATCACTGAAGGATACCTCAGAGGGTGACCGAGGGGATCCTTCCCCCTCATCAAAGTCTGTGTCTTCAGTGAGGGACGCCTCTGTGGAGTCCATGTGCTTCCTCCTACACAAACGTTTCCGTTGGACTTCCTCAGAGGGAGAAGCTGGGGAAGACAGCAGAAAAGGGGTTTCCTGCGGGAGTATGTCCTGAGGCCCTTGTACCCAGTGTCCGCTAGGTGCGACTTGTGAAACCAGTGTACCAGAGGAGGGCAGGGGGATAGACAGCCTAGTATCGCCAGCAGAAGCAAAAGCCTTCTCCATCAGTTGAAAGGCTGGTCCACCTGAAGAGGAGTGAGTGTCCAGGACAGGGGTCACCCCTCCACTAAGTGGCTCAGCCTGCCAACTCGGAGTCCCCGGATGGCTGTGGAGCAGCAAATTACGCATGTCACAACTGTCATCCTGGGTCGTAGCAAAATTTTCCTGCCGCGAAGGCAACTGCAGTTCCTTAGTGAGATCCATAAAGGGAACCGCAGAGGGGGAAGATTGTGCTATATCAATGGACTTCAAAGGAAATGAAGGAAGAGAATAAGAAGGGGTCTTTGGAGATGGGTGATCACCTCCCAAGGAAGGATAAGTCCTGGGGGGTGGGATACCTCTGGCCAAAAGCACTTGATCCACAAGACGCAACACATTGTGTTTGGAAAGGCTTCTAGTGGACCTCACGGAGACTGAGGGAGAAACAGGCCTGTCCACAGAAGAGACAAACTCGGTGCCCACCTCACCAGTCCGCACCAAGAATAACGTTGCCGAGAGAGACTGGACTATGGGTGTCTACACCGAGGAAGTCATCGGTGCCGAGGTGACGGTCTGCACTCACACAAGGATAGGTGCCGAAGTGGTTGTCGGTACCGAAGCTGGAACCAACAAAACTGGAACCAACAACTGAGGCGTTGGTTCTGAGTAAGATGTTGGAGCCGACGTGGTCAAGGTCTGTGCCGACTGAGCGGTTGGTGCCGATACAGTAGTCATAATAGTCTGAACCGAGGAGCCCCTCGGTGCCGATATAGTGAAAGGCTGCAGGAGAAGACGGAGCTGAGATCACTAATGGAGCCGAAGGCCTCAGTGCTGAAAGTCTAGGCACCGAAAGCACTGGGGCTGACTGAGTGAGCTCCAGAGCGGAAACTTTAGCCTTTTTAGGTTTTGGTTGGCAGGAGTCCCCAGCCGGGGACGAAGGCAAAGACTTGGCCTTAGTTGGGACATCCAAAATTTTCTTATGGCTCTAGGAGAGGTTGAGGCCTCCGACCCAGAAAAAGCCTCTGAAAAGGAATATTTAAGAAGTCCCTTCAGCAACAACTTGTTTTTCCTTTCTAACAAGGTTCTGTTAGAAAAATTTTCACAGATAGTACAGTGGGAGTCAACAGATAAATAGGATCCCCCCAAACAATAAACGCACAAAGAGTGTGCATTAGATGTAGGTAATTTGTGTGCACAATCAGAACACCGTTTAAAACCCGGACTACCTTTCTTATCTGCCATGATAGAAAAAAAAAGGGATAGTAGAAAGGGTACCAGCAATGGTACAAAAGAATACCCGAAGGTATGAAAACAGGAAGATTACCAACAATGGTAGGGGAAAATACCCCGCGGTAAAAGCTGTAGAGAAGAGAGAAGAACTCAAGAAAATATGGCGGCTAGATGCGATAGGGTAAGAGACAACAAAATAGAAACTTTTCTGACAGAAAAAGTTATAAATGACTATTCTGACAGCAAATAACTATACTTAGCTCAAGAGAAGTAGCTTGACATGACCAAATGGCAACGCGGCAAACGAAATCTGAGGTAACAGGGAGAGGGGGATTATGGACAAGAGTTTAGCTCGAGAGTTTGTAGCTGACTCGAGCTTGGAAATGTCTGGCTCGGAACAGATACCCATGTGTAAGGAATGAACGAGGATTAACAATATCAGATCTACTATTGCCCACACCCATCTTATCTCTACCCTCCTCTATGCCTCTCCAATTTATACCAATCTTTCCAAAAGCAACCTCAACAAACTCTTACAACATTATTGCCAGATTTGCCACAAGTTCCCCATTTAGAACCCACCACTGTCACAATGTAAAACAACTGGGTTGGCTGGAACTCCATAATCAACTTCTCTTTTACCAACTTACTATCGCGCTCAAGATCCCCTACCATCCTAGTAACACACCTATACTCACTAGCCTGGTTACCCCCTACATAAATCTATCTACCCTACGCTCAGCAAATAAACTGCAAGTATCAATACACAAGTCCTACAATAAGGATGGGGGCTCTTTACCAACACCGTAGGGAAAACTTGGAACCTGCTCCCAAGAGAGCTCTCATCTCTTTCCTCTGCATCACTCTTCAAGAAGCAACTCAAAGAATACCTTAAAATAACTATGTCCATGCACCAACCCAGATTAACCACTTCCTTCCTTCATACTTGTGCTAAACTGATCTCACCACTGCTTTGTACGTACTCCTTCCTATTAACCTCTGAATGTATTCGTTATCGGCTAATAAAGTTATGTACTAGATTAGAGTATCGTACAAGATACTACAGTAGTTTGTCCTTCTTAGCAAGCTCTCTATACTCTATAATATAATATTTGTCTATACCTCTTGTATACATTATTTCACCATTTGTCTTGTAAAACTTTTGTTGACTCATTGATGTTTAGCTATCATCTAAATAACTTGTACTGCCAAGCCTTAAAAATGTACTGTATCTATATTTCTAGTAACTGTTAATGAAGCTTTTCTTCCCGGGCCTCTACTGAAAATGGACATATATCCACAGCTGGACTAGCCCAACCAACAAATGTAAAATAAATAAATAAATAAAAAACAAAAATACAAAAAGGAGCTATCCTGGTACGGAAGAAAGTCTAGGTACTCCCTTACACTGTGTGTAGAGCTACCCCTTGAAGGAAGATAGGTGGAGTACTCCCTCATACTCTCTAAAGTGCTATCCTCTGAAAGAAGAGAGGCATGTTACACCACAAACTCTCTGCACAAAATGTAACAAACCTCCACATAAGGGCCTAGTAGTTGAGAATGCCATATGCCAATATGGAAGAAGAGCAAACTATCTTACTAAATCTGCCTTAGCACACCTTGCCTTCTTTGTCCAGTAGGAAGGAGTTGATCGTAACTAATTACCTTTTGCCAGCTGTTGAATAGATAACTATTGCAGCTGGATCTGATCTACGATGAGAAATCAAAATTTTGTTTCTTTGAGGTACTCCAGTCTGTCGTTTTGGGGACTGAAGACAGAAAGCCAGAATAATTACAAAAAGCATTAAACACATCCTTCAAGGTTGGCACAGTGGGAGGGGATGGGTATAGAACAAGGTAATTCCAACTGCAGCATATCACAACTCCATCTCAATTCAGGGGGACAACATCCACCTGTTCCTACAAAAAAAATATCTCATTAATTCTGGAAACTGTCTATGAGAAAGAAAATTCATAAAAGATGGAAAGGAGAAAGTTTCCACTAAGTCAGAGTTTCGGGTTTGCAAATCACCAGAAAAAAGAGACTGTCTCTGTATGTCAGAATCAGAAGAAACCCTTTCTGTCTATGTCAGAATTCTCAGAAGGGGTTTCCTGAGGAATTACCTTAGTAATACTGCCCTCGTGTATGGATTTCTAAGCATCAGGATTAACAGCTTGTAATAATTGCCTTATTAAGGCAAAATAAATCATCTTTTCTAAGAGATAGCATATCTAACCTGTTTTTTTTTTCTCTGCAGGTAGCACCCTGACTGAGGACAGACAAATAGATGCAGTTTAGCCTCATCAAGAGGCCTCTTTCACCGTAACTTGAGAAGCATCCCCTAGAGTCTCTCTCTCTCTCTGACCCAAAGCAAATGGTTCTTCCTTACCCTTAATGAACAATGGAAGAGCCGAAGTAGATGCGGTTGACCCCTGGTCCATGGTTATCAAAAACAATACACCAGAGGGATTATGATAAGAATGCGAGAGGTCTAGACTTCCAAGATGGCTTCACATTGAGTAACAGCTTAATTCTAGCTCTCCCAGTGCGAAACCTGAAACTCAGCAGAGAAGGCCAGATAACTTGTTTCAGTAACTGACTAGTAAGCCCACTGCCTGGATTCCAGGAAAAGAAATACTGAGGATCTGGGAAAAAAAATCAGCTACAAAAAGTGAGGAAAAAACACTGACTGGGGAAGGGGTTCTGTAGATGTTCAACAAAAACCAATGCAACCTCCAGACTTGAATTCCAGTAATCGACAGGAGGATACAAGACAGCTGCACACAGAAGTGGTTAAAATAAACGAAGAACTGCTGGAAGTACGTCAACAAACAACAAAAGGTTGGAAAACATGGAAGAAGCTTTAAACAAATATTCAGATGAGATGACAATGCTGCAAAAAGTAGAGTTTGAATGAAGGAATGACTGGTTGAATATTAGACTGCTCAGGAAAAGATGTTTATAAAAATAACAGAATTAGAGGACAGAGCACATAGGGAAAACCTGATTTTCACCGATACCAGAGAAACTGGAAGTAACAGACTGCATTCATTTTACGAAAGTACAAATAAGCAACTGGACTGGTATTCCACAGCAGTTGTTAGTTGAAAGGTCAATGTGTGCGTATGTTCCAAATCTGGCTATGATAAAGCAACCTAGACCTTTAATATTAAAGATGCAATCCTACCAGCAGAAGGAGTTGATTTTGACAAAACTCTAAGTACTAAAAGTGGGAGAAGCAGAGTGTTTGCGGAGAATGATTACTCAATGTACACAAGGCAGAAGAGAAGCAATTTTATTCCACTATTCAGGGAATGTTGAGAAGCAGATGTGAGATTCAAACTGCTGTACTAGGATGCCTTCAAAGTATTCTTTTCCCTGGAGGGACAAAATCGTTTTCTGATGTACAAGAAGCAAGCTATGAAGCAGAAAGAGATTCTGCTTCTTGTTCTTTGAGTAATGAAGACCACAGAGAGACTGTACTTGTGAGACTTTTTCCAGCCTTTCAATGGAAAATGTTGGAGTGAAGGAAGGGAGCATGAGAGCAGACTACAAGAACTGAGACTACATTGGAAATAAAGCAGTGACAGGATCTGGGAGATGGAGATGAACAGTAATAAAACCAGTAACTTACTGGAATTAACAATGCAATAATTATATCTGTGAAATATGACAGAAGAAAATCTGGAAATACTGGACTTTTTCAAAATCTGTTGAACTTGTGGGGGACTCTAAAGCATATGCCCTACTTTATGTCATTAATGTTCAAAAATAACTTTGGGGAGGGGAAAAGGAAGGAGAAAGTCAACTGTAAGTAGAGACTTTTTTATTAGCATTATTTTTGCGGTGTATCGTTTTCTTTATATGCTAAAAATTAACATTTTCTCAGTTATTTTTAAGTGTAATGGGAACTGTAAACAGGTGCTGCTGTTCTTGTTTTTTTCTTTTCTTTCTCAGTTTCTTGTTCAGTTTTATGAAATGCAGGCAATGCAATAAAAAGTCTAGTTATAAGAGCATGGCAAAAGAAAAATTAATGTGCGTTTCCTCATTTTTTTGCATGGGAAAATGCATGGATTAAGGACCTTAGACTGATTTAGTAACAAGTTTTAAAAGTAATCAAGTACATGAAAAAGAATATTGAATATTATGAGGCTTTTTTTTTCCTAGTAAAAAGATGTAAGCTCAGTAGCAATTCTGCAGCTGGTCTTCATGTTTCTATGGAAACAATCTGATAAAGAGAAACTGGCTGTCAGATTTTTGTGTCTCCATGGAGACAATCTGATAAAGAGAAATGACTACTTGGCTACAGGCTGGTGGAGAGTGACTGGCTGAAGGAAAAAATAAAAAGGGAAACTGGCTAGGACACAATGTTTTCTGAAAGCATTCAGGGGTTTTCCCAGCTGTGAGAGCTATAAGAAAAGAGAAAACCAATTGGTACTTAGTGGCACAGGCTGCACCATGCATCACAGCATGTTTAACCTTTCTTTTAGGTTAACTCAAGTCTCAGTGTGGCTGTCAGTTTGGGACTTTTGTTCCTATTAGGAGGGTAAAACTTCAGTATTTGAAGATGTACATAGTTTTGTGTGTTAATATTAAGTCAATAGGTTCTAAGGGGTGCGCT
Source organism: Protopterus annectens (assembly GCF_019279795.1). Classification (NCBI taxonomy): domain Eukaryota; kingdom Metazoa; phylum Chordata; order Ceratodontiformes; family Protopteridae; genus Protopterus; species Protopterus annectens. Next base: position 978,863,557 of record NC_056737.1, on the reverse strand, counting down.
TGTTTTTCTTTGTTTGAGGGCTTTCAATAAAGCCAAAAGTTTTGTAAGATGTGACATAGGCTCATATGGGTATAACAAACATCTGTATAACAGCTGAACCTGTCAAACAGTGTATGCATGTAACACAAAAGCTGGAACTAGACATTTAACAAAAAGGTGTTGTACGTAAAAAGTGGGAATAACCTTTTAATGCAATGATGCTTTTTGTAATGTCTTTAAATGTCAACTGTCTCACAGATAAATACAAAAAAGAATAGTGAACTTTATTAAAAAAAATGTAGAGTGCAAATAGATATGTTACTGGAGACACACTTAGAAAAAACTGAACATGTGAATTTGATAAAGAAAGGCTTTCAGGATGGCTATTCAGCAGAATACCTGGGACAAAGGAAAATAGGAGTACTTACATTAAATGCAAGAGGAGCTCCAATAGTGACAGGAGAGGATAAAAAAGATAATAATAGCAGAATTGTACTGCTAAAGGGCTACTGGCAAGGGAGGAGGATTACACTGGCATGTTATTTATATTCCACCTAAATCTCCTAAAATGGACCTCAAGAAAATTCTTGGAGAAAAATCAGTTTTCAGCAAGAAATATTACTTACAGGTGGGGAATAGAATGTGATTTGCAACAGTGAAAATGCATCTGGAGGGCCCTGAAGGGAAAGTATAACAAAGAAGCATACATTTTAAAGACATTTATGAAAATATTTGGCATGGAAGACGTGAATTCAGTAACAGAAGTTCAAACTGAATTTGCATATTATTCCACAAGATATAAAAACTGGACTAGACTACATATAATTTACATTTCACAGGAACATCTGCATTTATTTGAGGGTCTTGATACGCACCCAATAACTCTTTCAGAACATGCACCAATAACAACTAAAATGAAAACACAGAATAATGAAATAACGATGAGACACTGGCACTGTCCCACCTATCGACTTGAACAGTGAAATTTAAGGAATGGGTAGTGGAGATTATTCATGAGCTATTAGAGAAAAACAGAATTTTTTTTCTAAAAATATAGCCAGGGAGTGGCATAAAATTAAGCTGCAGTTTAAAAATAGGGTGGAAATAAAAAAAAAAAAGGCAGCTATGGTTAAGAATTAATAAGAATTATTTAGATGGACTGACAAATGTTAAAGTATTGCAGAATAGGCGGAATCTCACAGAACAAGATCAACTGCAGAATGCTAAGCAAAAAATAAAGAACTACTTCAATAATATGCACAAGTTTAGAAAGATTGCTGTTAATCAACTGTTTTTTGATAACTGTAGAGTACAACAATTGTAGCACAACTCCTCATGTAACAGAAAGTAGAAAGGGGTGTCGCCAAGTTAGGGAACCTAAAACAATGAAGGTAACAAGAGATCCTGTACAGGTATTAGAAATATTTCAGAAAGTCTGTATAAAGCAGAGAAATATGGAAATCAGGAAAAAAAATTAAATTTTTATGGAAGAATTAAATATGCCAAGGTTACAAGTGGATGAGCCTCAATTACTAACGGTTAGGATAGTATAGCTGGGACTTTAAGAGCAGGGCAATGGAAGCATTTCATTTCCTGAAAAAAATATAAGGTTGACTAGGAAGATATATGAAGGATTGGAGGTAAAAATTAAAGTGGGTGGGGTCCTCTCTGATAATTTCTGCTTGAGCAGAGGAACCAGGCAGCGGTGCTTCTTTCATCTTTGTTATCTGCATTATATTTAGAACCACTGGCAAAGAAAATAAGGGACTCAGAAATTCAAGGATATAACTGGTATGACAGTCAAGAAAAGCTGTCTCTAACTGCAGATGATATTTTATACCTAACAAAACCAGGAAGAGATATTACATTGTTGTGGAATATTTTGTGACAGTTTCAAATCTTTTCCAGATGCAAAATTAATGAAACTAAAACAAAGGCAATAGTGGTAAATCATGCACCCACACAAACTGGTTCGCAACATCCGTATTTATTGGGACATGATAAAAATGAAATATTTAGGAGTACGGATTAAAAATGAGATTCTGGTGTGGCAGCTAAGGATAATGTGGTAAGAGACTAAACAAAAGATCATACAAAAACTGAGAAAATGGAAGCTTTGTTATATGGATATAGATAGGAAGATACAAGCAGTCAAAATGTTTTTAGTCCCTTTAGTCTTATACACAAGGTCAGGCATATTTTTATCAACCACAGGAGAAGTTGTGGACAGCAATTAATAACGAGCTGAAGGACTTTATCTGAGAGGGAAGATGGCAACAGTCAAGTGGGATAAGTTGATTCTTCCAGTAGAACAGGGTGGACTGGGATTAACCAATTTGAAGGGGTATTTCACAACGGGTTCCTATCACATCATCGAACGTTCATATGGTCGAGACCATATGTTTGAATTTGTAAAAGTTTGAGCGTGTGAATGGAAATCTCCATAAGTGGAGGTTTCCATTCATTTCAATGTGGTGCAATCTCGGAGTTGGTATATTTAAGTAGCGGGGTGTGTGGGAGGTGCAGGGGGGCTTGCCCCCCAGCATACAACAGTTTATTTTGTTGTCCGTTGTGGTTTTTTTTTTTAGGGAGTCGAAGTTATGTAACTTTGAACATAATGGTTCGACCATTAGGTGTTTGAGGTTATGTAAATTTGGCTATGTGATACAGACCCTTTCAAAACTACACAGTTAACGCTCCTATACACAGCACAAACAGAAATCAAAGTGGAAAGAGATGATGTTGAAATGGGGGGGGGAGCGCAAGAAACAAGGACAGACAGGGATTTTGGATGCATGCCTTTAAGAACAACAATAACCATACAAAATATTATATCCTTAAAGTAGCAGAAAGTATTCTAAGAACTAAGCCAACACACAAATGCAGAAAGAGGATTCTGCCAATAGGGATAACTGCACAATAGGCAAGAAAGGGCTGGAATTTATTGGAAAAAACTGACAAAGGAATCAAGATATTGGCAGTAAACTAGAGAGGGAAAGATAACAGAATTGGAAGAGGCCACAAATGTATTTGGACTGCAGGTTAGAGATTACCTTCCCTATCAGGGATTGATAACAGAGTATAGCCAAAGAGAAAGACATAAGGGGATCCTACATGAAAGACCAGCACTGGTAGAGTTACTAATAGAATCTATAACAGAAGTTGCCATTAAAAAAGGAATGATTGCACAGCATGGCAACTATAAGAATCAATCAGTGGATGTTAGAAATGATTGGGAAGAGAGACTGGATAAGCAATTCAGAAAGAAACAACGAGAGGACATATGTATGTCTCCCAAATATGCAACAAAATCTAGGAGAGTTTGGATTTGTTTGGAAATGTTTACATATATACTTTTATACTGCAAACAAACTCCAGGGAATTTTTCCTTAGGTATACAGCAAATTCTGGAGGTGTGACAGGGAAGAAAGAGGTATTTGGGAACACACTTTCTGGGAGTGCGGTGGGATGGAGGACTTTAAGGATTCCCTGCACCATCAGAGATTCTTGGTGGGTGGATTGGTGCGACGAGGGAGATGATTTTTCTGAGCTGTGACACAGAATCGGAACTGCCTACACATGGTAAGGCCTCGCTAAATTATGGTGACTGCCAAAAAAGCAGCTATTAGAACATGGAAATCAAAATCGAAACCAACTATAGCAGAAGTACTGAATATAGTAACAAAGACAAAACAACTGGAAATGAGACCTTTAGAAAAGGGTAGGAGTAAACTACATAGGAAAAAAATGGGAACTGTGTGAACAATACATACAAGGAGGAATAAAGTTTAAAAAATGACAAGATTTCGATGAGATATATAACATTTGACCGAAAATTATTGGGGAGATTATATGTGATGTATAATGTCTGCAACTGAGTGTGTGTCAGTAAGGTTTTTGATGCAAAATGCTTGCAACAAGGATTGTGCTGGTGTGGTTCTATTTCATTTATATAAATATATGATTGCCTATGTCGTAAGGGATGGTTTAATGAAGATGATTACTGTTTAAAAAAGGGGTAAAATTGAATAATTTATGTAACATGGCTGAGGTTATATGATATATATAGCAACATATGTGAAGTATACTGCTTGTTAATGTTAATTTAATACAGTTTGATTACTTCTGTATAAATGTAGTGATGATTCAATAAAGCTGTTTAAAAAAAACAGAAAAGAATGTCAGAGGTCTGAGAAACAATGGAAAGCCATTACAGGTACAGTGACCAATGGCTGAGGCACTCACTGCGCCCTCGGTAGTGCTAAGCTCTTTTTCTGTGTTGTTTCTTCTTTTTATGTGCAGTGGGATAGGAGTCTGTAGAAATGGGCTAAGTATCCAGTCTGCAGTCAAAGACGGGCACTGAAAGGCGCTAAGCAGTGCTGGAAAAAGTCAGTTGAAAATTAGCTGTCTCAAAAGTGCTTGCAAGCAGCATACACTTATACTTAACCCTACAGTACCTTTTTCCTGAAAATTTAACAGAATAGGAAAATCTTTGCCAAAACTAAAGCTGCTGTCTGCAATGCACAGACGGCAAATATAATACGCAAACAGTCAAAGCGTACACAAGCACTAAATACACTGAAAATGTTTTCTGCCCATTTAAAACACTCCCGGTCATTTATTTCTCACAAATCTACTAAAAGTTTACATGTGAAAGCAGGCACATGATGTGCAAGTTTAACACAGAGCCTGTGTAAACAAGAAAGACAACAAGGCCTTTGAGGTTAATATCTTGAGGAATTATGAGACGCTGAAAAAACAAACAAGTCATCTTTGGTAAGTCCAGAACAGGTCTCCAATGTCTTTCTTTTTCTGGAAACTAGAACACATCTTTAGTAGAACCCTCTTGAATTTTTTCTTTAAGGGTAATGAACCTATTACTGCTTAGAATATAAGCTCCTGCAGCACTGGAAGGAATTAAACATTATTTGTTCCTTCAATACAGGAAGGGTATCTGGGAGCTTTGGTATCATAACAAATTGTAAACTGGAACCTTTGGAAATGATTCGCAACAGTTAGTTGTCCTGTGTGATGCCCTTCAACTTTTTTGGAAGTATGATGGTTCCCACATTAATATTATTAGAGGAAAAAGTGGGAAGTGGACAGGGACAGAGTGGATATAGTACAGTTGTGTACACTTACCATAAATGTAGATGTTAGTGTGTATTCACTGTCGCAGTCATCACAATTGGGTTATCCTGCTGGCAGGCAGCCCTCAGTCGGCCTGAATTCCAAAGTCTTGGTCCGGCATCGGCTGCTGCCACCTCTTCCCTGACGTCAGTGCACCAGGGGTATAAAAGATGCAGCCGATGCCATTTTCTTCAGTTTTTCTTGCCCCAGATGTCAGGTGCCCCCTAAAGGGTAGGCTAAAAAAGATATGTCAAAAAGGCACGCATGCACCAAAATATACATAATGCCCTCCTGTACAAGCAAATACACCACATAGGTTGTACAGATTAGAGAAGTACAGACAAATTTCAGCAAAGAAATGGGGGATGATGGGTGGGTAAAGTACAGTTTTGTACCTACCATAAATGTAGATGTCCGAACTGGATAGCATCTGCAGTCATAACAACTGGGTTGTCCTGTCGTCAGGCAGCCCTTCAGTCGGCCGGATTCCAAAGTCCGGGTCCGGCTTCGGCTGATGTCGCACTCCACCCGACGTCATCTCTGTTGGTCTTCGGGTATAAAAGCATCAGCCGACGCCATTTTCCTCAGTGTTTCTTGCCCCAGATGCCAGAAGCCCTCTTGCAGGCTAAAATTTGGATAGATGCCAATGTTTCCAAATAGATAGAGGTAAATACAACAATAAGCATGTATGTACATATATACAAACAAATACACCATAAAGACTCCCCAACAGCTAGCTATTAGGAGGGTAAACACCCTAGGAGTACCACAGAGGGAAGGAGGGAGGGTAATCCTGACTGCAGATGCTATCCAGTTCGGACATCTACATTTATGGTAGGTACAAAACTGTACTATGTCCTTCATGGATGCATCTGCAGTCATAACAACTGGGTAGAATACCATAGCCAACTAGCGGAGGAGGATAAAAGTAGATTATGGTGTGTTTAGGATCCCTTGCAGTACAGCAGTGGCAAACCCTGCTCGGGATCTGGAATATAGAGGCAAATTATAATGCTTGGCAAATGTATGCACGGAGGTCCAAGTAGCCGCCTCAATAATGTCTTTGGTTGCCACTCCTCGTAAGAAGGCTGTGGTAGTGGCTGTTGCCCTTGTAGAATGAGGTCTTATGTTCTGTGGAATTGGTTTTCCATGGAAGGAGTAACAGAATCGTATGCAATTTCCTATCCATTTGGAGATTGTCTGTTGGAAATAGCTTTTCCTTCCCTTCCTGTTGCATAGGCTACAAAAGGTTGGTCAGTCTTTCTGCTATTTTTTGTTCTGTCCAAGTAGTAGCGTAGCTGTCTATGTACATCCAAGGTATGCAGTATTCTTTTCCCTCTGTTTTGTGGGTTGGGAAAGAATGTAGGTAGGTGGATTGCCTGGTTTAAAGACACTCTGGATACCACCTTGGGCATAAATGTAGGATTAGTCCTCATGGACACTCTATCTTGGTGGAAGATTAGGAAGGGTTGCACTGCCATTAAGGCCTGTAGTTCTGAAACCCTCCTTGCTGAAGTAATTGCCAGTAGGAAAGCAGTTTTCCATGACAGGTGTTGTAGGTCTGCTGTTGCTGCTGGTTCAAAGGGTGATAGTGTCAATTTTTCTAGCACAAAGTTTAAATCCCAAGCTGGTAATGGTGGTTTCCTTGGAGGTTTTACATTCTTGATTCCTCTGAGGAACTGCCTGAGCAAAGGGTGCGAAAAAACAGGTGGATCAAAGCTGTATTCTGCTGAAATAGCTGATGCATGTATCTTGATGGAGGAGTAGGACAGGCCTGAATGAAGAAGTTCCCCCAGATACTCCAGAATATTAGGCATATCTATGTTTGACACATCTTTTCCTCTTTCCGTACTCCAAATGACAAACCTTTTCCATTTTCCAGCATAGTTCCTTCTTGTTGAAGGTCTGCGTGCTTCAAGAATAATGTCTTTTACTCTTTGGGAAAGTTCTGGATTAGCTGCTGCTATGTGATGTTCCATGCAGTCAGTTGCAACGTTTTAGGTTTGGATGTATGATGCTGTAGTTGTTCTGAGTTAACATCAAAGGCATCAGGGGTAATGGCCACATATTGTTCCGAGACATGCTCCTCAGTAGTGGGTACCAGTGTTGTCTTGGCCAGTTCGGAGCTATCAGGATTATCCTTGGACGTTCTTCCTTGATTTTCAGTAGTACCTTGTGTATCAAAGGAAGAGGTGGGAATGCATATGCTGTTAGGCCTTTCCAGTTGAAGGAGAGCGAATCCACTTTCCATGCTAGTGGGTGGAATGTCCTTGTGCAGAATTTTTTGAGCTGGTGATTGAGAGGTGATGCGAATAGGTCTATCTGTGGCATTCCCCATTTCTTTGAGATGGTCTTGAAGATGTCCGGGTGCAGCTTCCATTCGTGGGCATCCGAAGTGGTTCTGCTTAATATGTCTGCTAGAGTATTGTCTTTCCCCGGTACAAATATTGCCTGTAACTGGATGTTGTAGCTGAGTGCCAGGGTCCACAGCTCCAAGGTCATTCTGCATAGGGGTATGAATGAGTGCCTCCCTGTTTGTTGATGTACCACATGACTGTGGTGTTGTCTGTCCTTATCATCAACTGGCCCTCTTTGAGAAATGGTTTGAACTTTTTGATTGCCAGTTTTACTGCCAGCATTTCTTTTAGGTTGATGTGCAGGTGAAGTTGATCCTGTGTCCACAATCCTTGCACGCATTTGTCCAGCATGTGGGCCCCCATCCTAGGTCTGAAGCGTCTGTTGTGATGGTCTGGCTTGCTTGACATCTGCGAAAGGGTAGGCCTGGGTTTGACTGGCATGCCTGAGCCCACCATAGGAACTCCTGTTTTAAGCATGGAATTAGTGGGATTTCTGTTTCTAGACTGTGTCTGTGTTGGGACCATAAATTCTTTAGGTACCACTGTAGTTTTCTCATATGTAGTCTGGCAAATGGAACCAAGATTATGCATGATGCCATGAAGCCCAAGGCCTGCAGTACTTTTCTTGCTGTTAACTTGTTCAGTTTTGTTAGTGCCAAGAAGTAAAGAGGAAGTTCTTTTTGTTTTTCTGTAGTCAGGAATGCCATTTGTTTTACTGTGTCCAATTCAGCCCAAGAATGTCCTTGTTTGGGATGGTATCAGCCTTGACTTTTGTAAATTGACTGTGTATCCCAGTGCTTGTAGCAAGTAAATGACCCTTTGTAAATCTGTTGTCAGCTTGCTTTTGTTGTCCCCTTGTAGCAGGCAGTCGTCCAGGTATGGGTAAATTTGAATTCCTGTAGTCTGCAATGGGCGATTACTGATGCCAGGCATTTTGTGAATACTCTGGGCGCAGTAGATAAGCCAAAGGGCAATGCTGAGAATTGATAGTGCTCTGATCCTGCAAGAAATCTGAGGTATCTTCTGCAGATTGGTCGAATGGGGACGTGCAGGTATGCCTCCTTGAGATCTAGAGTTACCAGCCAAGACTCCTTGCCCAGCATGGGAAGAAGTTGCTGTAGGGTCAGCATTTTGAATTTTGGGACAATGATGTATGTATTTAAGGTGGACAGGTCGAGAATTGGTCTCCAACTTTTTTCCTTTCTTGGAACTAGGAATAGTCTGGAATAGAACCCCTTTCCTTGCTCTGCTGTTGGCACTCTTTCCACAGCTCTCATGTTTGCTAACTCCATTATCTGGCGTAGAGCCTCTGTTTTTTGAATAGGAGGTAGATTTGGCATTCCTCTTATGACTGGTAAAGTGTGGAAGTGAAAGCCGTAACCTTGATCTATGGTTTGTAAAATCCACTTGTCTTTTGTTATGTAGTGCCAGTTCTTTGAAAATAAGGTTAACTTTCCGCCTAGAGGAGCTGCTATTTGTTCCCTGGTAGGCGGATTTAGGTCTAAGTCACTGTGGTTGTGCTGATGTAGTGGCAGTGGCTGTGTCTGTGCCTCTGTTGTTACCTTGCCACTGTCGTCCTCTGTAGGCACCTCCTCTGGATTGGTTTCTGCCTCTGGAACGTCTATTCCTGCCCCTTTGAAATTTTGTGGAGTCAGGAAAGGACCAATTTTTGGCAGGCCAGTTCCTGCTAAACCTTGGGGTTGAACCTGCAAGAAATCTTTAACAGTTTGAACAGATTTTGCCTTTTCTTCCATTTTCTTCATAACCTGCTGGGCAGGTGTACCAAACAAACTTGTCTTGTCCATAGGAGCATCTAGCAGCTTAGCTTTAACATGATCCGGTAAAGCTTGTTCCTTTAGCCATGCATGCCTTCTTATCACTGTGCCTGTCATGGCTGATCTAAATGAAGCCTCCAGTGCATCATAGCCACATTTTAAGGAATGGTTGCTAACCTGTTGTATGTTATTTACCATCTCTAATACATATTTCTTATCAAGAGATACATCAGTGGTTAGTTCTTTAGTTAACTGATCAAGCATAAACTCTTGGTATTGTATCATGTGAAACTGACAGTTTAAAGCTCTAGCTGAGAGAGCAGCTGAAGTGTAGACCTTTTTACCCCATCTGTCTAATGACCTTGCTTCCCTTTCAGAAGGAGTAGGGTTTTAGCTATGGTCGGCTACTGCCTTGGGACCCTGGGATATAGTTTCTGGGTCTGCAAGTGGGGCCTTGTAAAGGTGGTGATGAGTATCTGGCACCCTGTAAAATCTGTCTGGTTTGGCAGGGGCTGGGGGTAAAGAGTCTGGAGCGGAGCAGACATCATTGAAAGCATCATCCACCACAGAGAGAACAGGAGGTATAGCTAAGGGCCTGTGCTGTGGGAGGTGCAGAAAGGTCCTAAGTCTTTTTCTGGAGTCTGAAAAATCCTGTTGCTGCCATTGGAACTGTTCTCGCATGGCATGCAAGGTTTCTCCAAAGGAGAATTCTTCTGGTGGGGAAGCAGCTGGAATGGATTCTTCAGCATCAGAATCTTCAAAATTGGAGAAGGGAGCCTCTGGCTGGTCAGTTATGTCTGATTCATCAGCAGATTCATCAGAGGACACTGGCTCAGGGGGCTCTGCCCTAGGTCTCTTCTCTGGGGGCTGAGAGGCCCTGTCTGGGTGAGATTGAGATCCTCTAATTAAAGAAATTAAATCTTCTGCCAAAGTAAGCATTTGAGAACTAGAAGAGGGCCTGGATGTGGGGGTTTAACAGGCACTGTTTTAGTAGTCTTGGCTGCTTTAGCCCTGGCGAAGGCCTTAATGGACATGGCTGCTGGAGGCCTAGCAGCACCACGTGCTGGGGTAGAGACATCCAAGGGGATGGTGTCTGATAAGTCAACCACCGTAGTGGGTAAAATTTCTGAGGTCGATTCAAGAATTGTAGCAGGGGCCTCAGTTGTAGGAATAGGTTCAGCTGTACTTAGATCAGTTTTCTCGGTTTCGGCCGAAACCGAGACACTCGCGGTTTGCTTAACCATGGTTTCGGCCGAAACCGCGGACCGCGAGTGTCGGTCTTTATCTTTGCGTTTTTTGGTAGATTGGGTAGTCGGAGGATCCGACGGCATAATGTACGCAAAATCAGAACCGAAAAACTGTTCTGCAAACTCCGATCGACGCCTAAGCGTTCGTCGGTTGAAAGAAGCACAGGCCGAACAGGCTGCTACGTCGTGGGCTGGGCCTAAACAAGGCAGACAGTAAGAGTGGAAATCTTTATGAGGTATTTGTTTCCCACAGGTTAAACAATTGTTAACTTTTTCTGACATCGGCTGAGGCAAGAAAGAGTCCCCAACGGGGTACTTAGCTTTAGAAGTCTTGAAGTAGTATTCGGTAGAAGTAATCTCTGGATCCGACCGACCGGCACTTGCGAACAGCTTCTGCTTGAGCGCCACGGCAAGAAAGACTGGGGAAAATGGCGTCGGCTGATGCTTTTATACCCGAAGACCAACAGAGATGACGTCGGGTGGAGTGCGACATCAGCCGAAGCCGGACCCGGACTTTGGAATCCGGCTGACTGAAGGGCTGCCTGACGACAGGACAACCCAGTTGTTATGACTGCAGATGCATCCATGAAGGACATCCTGGACTGCAACAGTGAATACACTCAACATCTACATTTATGGTAAGTGTACACAACTGTACTATGTTCTTCGTGTTTCACTGTTGCAGTCTTCATAATTGGGTTGAATCCCAAAGCTATGGTTGGGAGGCTAGAGCTAAATAGCATTAGGGGCGGCTATGAGACCCTGCAGAACTGCAGTGGCAAAGCCTGGCCTGGATCTAGAGTAAAGTGGTAAATTATAGTGCTTTGTAAAGGTGTGCAGTGAACTCCAGGTAGCAGCCTCTAAAATGTCTTTGGTTGGTACTCCCCTGAGGAAGGCTGCTGAAGTGGCTGCTGCTCTACTTGAATGTGGCCTAATACCTTTAGGTACTGGCTTGCCATGTTGTGAATAGCAGAAACGGATGCTGTGGTCTATCCACTTTGAAATAGTTTGCTTTGCGATAGCCTTTTTCTGTGGTCCTGCAGCATATGCCACTAGCAATTACTCTGTCTTTCTGAAAGCTTTGGTTCTGTTCAAGTAGAAGCGTAGTTGTCTGTGTATGTCCAATGAATGCAGAATTCTCTCCTCCTTATTCTGTGGGTTTGGATAAAAGGTAGGCAGGTGAAAAGTTTGGTTAAGGGCCACACTGGACACTACTTTAGGCATAAAAGTCGGGTTTGTCCTCAGAGAAACCCTGTCCGGATAAAAAATGGTGAGAGGTTCCACAGCCATGAGTGCCTGAAGCTCCGAGACTCGTCTTGCAGAGGTTACTGATAGGAGCAGAGCTGTTTTCCATGATAAAAACTTTATATCAGCTGTAGCGGCTGGCTCAAAGGGAGGCAGGGTGAGTTTTTCCAAGGCATAACTGAGGTCCCATGCGGGTTCTGGTGATCTCCTTGGAGGTGTTAGGTTTTTTGCCCCTCTGAGGTACTGCCTGAATAAGGGATGAGAAAAGATTGGTGGCTCTGTATTGTAATGAGCTGAAATGGCAGAAGCATGATTTTTTATTGATGAAAAGGATAGGCCTTTGTTCAGCATTTCAGTTAAGTATTGCAAAATCTGAGGGATATTTGGTACCGCTGTGTCAAATTTTTTTTATTTATTTTATTTTACATTTGTTGACCGGGCTAGTCTAACTGGATTAAAATCCATTTTCAGTAGAGGCCCGGGGAGAAAAGCTCCAACACAGACACAATAGTTACAGTAAAAATATTCACAAATTCAAAGAAGTATAACAGTAGTTAAAAAGTTATAAACAGTTACAGCCATACACAGACACAATAAATACAGTAAAAATAAACACAATTCTTGTGCCTGGTTCCAAGCACAGAACCTCTTCCATTTCCAAGCATAAGATTTTCTGGTACTAGGCCTCCTGGCCTCCAGAATGACATCCATCACCGCTTTAGAGAGAGGCATGTTTTGTGTGGCTACATTATCCGCCATGCTGCCAGATTTAAGGTCTTGAGTTGACTGTGCAGGATTGGATTGTTTTTCTGGGACAGTAGAGGAGGAATGTGAGGTAAGGTCCAGGCTGGGAATTGAGACAGGTTCCTTAGGGTTGGATACCAGTACTGGCGGGGCCAGTCCGGAGCAATCAGTATCATTTTTGGCTTCTCTTGTCTGACCTTTAGGAGTACTTTGGGAAGGAGAGGCAGTGGAGGAAAGGCATATACTGATAAGTTTTTCCAGGTGAAAGATAAGGCATCCACTTTTCCATGCTTGTCTGTGAAAAGTCCTTGTGCAGAATCTCTTTAGTTGGCAGTTGTGAGGAGAAGCAAATAGATCTATGTCCGGGCATCCCCGTTTCCTTATTATCATGCTTAAGACTTGTGGATCCAATTTCCACTTGTGGGGATCCATGAGGTTTCTGCTTAGTTCGTCTGCCAGAGCATTTATATTTCCTGGCAGGAACTGTGCCTGCAGGGTAAGTCAATGCTGTGTCCCACAAAGTCATAGCTAGTCGGCAAAGGGGGTAAGAATGAGTTCCTCCTTGCTTGTTTATATACCACATAACCATGGTGTTCTGCCTTTATCAGTAGTTATCCCGGAAGAAGTAGGTCCTTGAAGGCTGTCAGGGCATTCTGAACAGCTAGCATCTCTTTTATATTGATATGTAGATACCTTTGGTTTGCGGCCCATGTGCCTTGAATACATCTTCCTGTCATGTGGGCCCCCCAGGCATAATCTGATGCATCCGTTGTTAATGTCTGTTTGGCTGGGGTTTGAGTGAATGGCTGTCCCTTCTTCTGGTGACAGGCCTTTGCCCACCATCGAAACTCCTGTTGCAGGCAGGGAATGAGTGTAATTATTGTTTGCAGGCTGTGGCAATGTTGATTCCAAACACTTTTTAGATACTATTGAAGTTTCCTCATATGCAGTCTTGCATATGGAATTAGTAGTATGCAGGATGTCATGAAGCCCAAAGCCTGCAGAATTTTTCTTGCAGATAACTGGGCCTTTGTTGCCAACATTTTGCAATAGGTAGTCAGTTGTCTTTGTCTGGCATGAGATAAGCCATCTGGGCAGTTGTATTTAAGCTTGCACCCAGGAATATTATCTCTTGAGAGGGTATTAGTTTTGATTTCTTTTCATTGACTGTGTACCCTAGGGATGTTAATAATCTGTTTACAAATTCCAGATGTTGTAATAGAAGGTCCTTGTTCTCTGCTTGAATTAGGCAGTCGTCCAAGTAAGGATATATTTGTATTCCTCTTTGTCTGCAGAAAGCCATTACTGGTGCCAGACACTTTGTGAAGACTCTGGGCACAGTAGATAAGCCAAAGGGCAGTGCAGAGAATTGGTAGTGCATTGAGCCAGCTTTGAATCTGAGGTTTTTGAATTTTTGGAACATCCAGATATGTGTTTAGAATAGATAGGTCCAGTATTGGTCTCCAGGCTTTGTCCTTTCTGAGTACCAGGAACAGTCTAGAATAAAATCCTTGTCCCTGCTCTTGCACTGGTACTTGTTGAATGGCCCTCATGTCCATGAGGTTTGAGACTTGTTTTTGTGCCTCTGCCCATTGATGTTTTGGCAGGTCTGGCCAACCGTTTGCCCCTGGCAGAGTATGAAAGTGAAACTTGTAGCCTTGTGAGACTATGTCTAAGAACCATTTGTCCTGGGTTATTGTGTGCCAATTTTGACAAAAAAGTGCTAGTTTTCCCCCTAAGGGTGCCACCTGAAGAGAAGTGCTTGGTGCAGGCAGGGGGAAGTCATTGGGACTGTTTCCCATATGGCTGTGATTTGTCTTCTCCACTTTTGGGAGTAGAAGTACCCCATTGTTTAGACCTGTATGATCATTGGGGCTGGGATCTCCCTCTAGGGGGTCTGTACCTGCCCCTTTGTGGTCTGTCTGACACTGGAAAGGACCAATTCTTTGTAGGCCAGTGCCTGCTAAATCTTGGAGGCTGTACCTGTAAGAAATCCTTGATTGTTTGCATAGATTTAGCTTTGTCCTCCATTTTCTTTAACACCTCTTCTGCTTTAACACCAAACAAGGTATCATGCTGTAATGGAGCATCTAATAATTTTGCTTTAACATGATCAGGCAAAGTTTGTTCCTTTAACCAAGCATGCCTCCTAATGACAGAACCCGTAACAGCGGCCCTGCATGAGGCCTCCAGAGAATCAAAACCACATTGCAAAGTATGCTTTCCAACCTGTTCAACTGCATGCAATAAATCCTGCATTTCCTTGTTTTCTGCACATTCAGAATTTATCAACATTTTCTGTTTAAGCAGTTACATAAGATATTGCTGATATTTGAGCATATAAAACTGACAATTTAAACCCTTATAGCCAAGGTAGCAGAAGTACAGATCTTTCTTCCCCATCTGTCTAGAGCCCTTGTCTGAGGGGGTAGGATTTTTAGCAGTGGAAACCTTAACCCCTTTGGGACCCTGAGAAATAATTTCTGGGTCAGCAGCAGGGTTTTTGAAAAGAAACTTATGAGAGTCAGGAATCCTGTAGTATCTGTCCAGTTTAACAGGAGCTGGAGGAAAGGAGTCAGGAGTCAGACTGCACTCAGAAAACACAACATCTACAATGTTTAACACAGGTGGAATAGCTAGAGGCCTGTGTTGTGGTAGTAAAAGGAAGTCTCTGAGCCTTTTCTTAGATTCTGAATAATCTTGGCTCTCCCAGTGGAAATGCTCCCTCATGGTATGTAAAGTTTCCCCAAAAGGGTACTCCTCAGGAGGAGAGGCTGAAAGGATAGATCCTTCAGCATCCGAATCCTCAATCCTCATAGCGAGGAAGAGAGTATTCCTGATCAGAAGAGGAATCAGAAGAAATGGAAACGTGATCAGAAGATTCATATTCTGACTCTTGCCTAGGTCACTTATCAGGAGGGGGATGGGAACCCCTGATCAAAGTAATTAAGTCTTCAGCCATTATGAGCATCTGTTTTTGGGCATGAATGCCTAGCCATGAGGCTGTTGTACTTGTTTCTTTGTCTTCAAAGGTGCTTTAGTCTTTGCCTTTGAAGCTGAAGTCATTTTAACATATAATTGAGTAGGCCTGAAAACACCCTCAGAAGCCGATGCCTGCTCAGTGGCCCTGGACCCATCTGAGGGAAAAGTCTCTGAAGGTCCAACATCTAGAGTTTCCAGCGGCCTGTTCGTCTCCTCGTGGGAGTTGGTAGCGGCCTGTGGTTCTAAAGTATCGGTCGTCAGTGGCTGCGAAACCGCCTCACTGAGAACAGATGAACCGGCGACTGGCTTAGAAGAAGCCTTGTCTGTTTTGGACATCGGATGTCTTTTTCTTTTTCTCTGCGTTTCTTGTGAATTCCGGAAGTTGGATGGCTATCCGATGACATTGCATAATTAAATTTTCTGCCAAAAGAGTGAAATGCAAAATTGTACCGAGGCTTAATAGTGCGTTGGTTAAATCTAGCACAAAACCGACAACTAGCAACATCGTGGTCAGGGCCTAAGCAAGGAATGAAAGAAGAATGAAAGTCCTTATGAGGTATTTGCTTCTCACAAGAAATACAGTTATTAACTTTTTCCAACACCAGCTTTTTAAATGAAGATTTCGGATCTGACATTCTGACGATCGGCACTTGCAAACTGCTTTTGCTTCGGGCACCGCGCGGCAAGAAAGACTGAAGAAAATGGTGTCAGCAGCATCTTTTATATCCCTGGCACACTGACGTCAGGGAAGAGGTGACAGCAGCCGACACCGGACCAAGACGTTGGAATTCAGGCCGACTGAGAGCTGCCTGCCAGCAGGATAACCCAACTGTGATGACTGCAACAGTGAAACACGAAGAACATCTGGGAAGGGGGGTAAAACAAGAATATTTAAAAGGGGTCATAGTTGCTCCCTGGGGGCTGAGGAATCACGAGGACCTCAGACTTTTCTGTCACCTTCTCTTGAAATTTGTCCTCCTTCTCTCTTTGCTTGCTTGCTTTTAATTACAAAATCACAATATACAAAGCAAATGGGACCATTAGGTCATTTACATCTTGCCCCTACAACCTTTAGACCTTCCATCGCTTTTAAGGAACAACAGACCAGTCATATCAGGGGTGAATTTAAGAATATCCATTCAACTGTCTAATTTCTTCTTGAAGGATGATAGTGTAAATGATTCCTTGATGAAGAGAGCAAATCTGTTGCAGAAAAGGTATATTTGTTGTGTGACAAATCTCTCTCTACACTGTAACTTAATTGCTGAAGCAGCTTCAATCTCTGGTATGAATGTTAACCGGGCTGCTTGATTTGTCAAGTAATAAGAGATCACAGATCACCAGAGGGCATGAGACAAGACGACCGCTAAAAAATCTACAGGACAATAAATAATGGGATAAAAGATCCAGCCTCCAAGCTCAGGTGCTCATCAGGAACTTTTGATATCTCTACAACTGCTGGATATATTTATTAAGAAACATTCTAAATGGGGCATTTTATTCTATGACAGCCCTGATGAAGGCAGAATTTACAGGGGTAAGGATTTGTCTGGATCTAGAGGAAATACCCTTTACAATAAGTTGGGTCAGAGAGAGAAGGATTTCCTGACCACTGTCGATGATCAAAGGAGAGGGATAACTTGATCCAACTTGCAAAGTCTTTCAAGACCTCTTCATTTTGGAGTGGGATGTTTTCAATATTACAAGCAGGGTGGAGGGGTTAATGTTACCTGCAAAAGTAAGGGTGGGGATTAAAGGGCTAGTTTTTACCACATCTGAACACAGGAGAGGGAAAGGGCTACTTAACATTCTGCATAGTTTTACACCTTTCTGCCATCTTCCTAAAGACTGTTCCCAAAGGGCTTCCAAACAGCACCTCCTCGTCTAGTAGGACATTGTGAAGCTGGACTTTGGCATCCTCTGACGCAGGCTGGAGCATCAGCCTGGCATGCCATCTAACAAAGAAGCTGTATCACAAGGCAAAGGGTGATCCCAAAAGGCATGTAATGTCTGAAAAAGTAACAGATGTGCTTTCAGTGAGGAATAAGCCAACCCTGCAGCAAACTATTCTGCAAGGTACTGAAGAATTGAAGGAACTTCTGCCTTGCTAGGGACCAAATTCCTTCCTTGGCACCAAACAGAAAATGTTTTTCATTTAGACAGCTAGAATTTTCTAATGTTAAACCTCTTAGTATACCTCATGATCTTCAACGCATCCTCAGAAAAAAAAGGTACCTAAAAAGAGTGGCAATGCAAAATCAGCTGTGGTGTCAGTTTGAGACTCTGCAAATCTGACTATACCAAGGATCCCTCAGACTAAATCATGAGGTGTGCATACCAATGCAGTTTTATTACTTTACCCACTGCAATCTACATTAATAGGGACAATCAATACTGTTGCACCCAAAACGGTGCTACTAGAAGCATTTTTGGCATGTCCTCACTCATTTCTGAATCACTTCAAGGTGAAAGCACCAGTCTTTCCTAAAACCCCACCTAAGCTACTCTTACCAAAAGCAGACATTTCATAGTGAGTTCTAGCATCTCTTACAGAAATCTCAGGGGACAACTGGATGCTGCAGATGTAAGCCAGGGCTAAGGGCTTACAACCGACCCCATGGCAGCAGCCCTGAACGATCCATCGACAGCATCATGCCTAAAATTTAATGGCATGCATGCCCATCTCCGTACCCAACTGGACAGAAGTGCTCAGATGTGCCTTCACAGTGGCACCGGCTACTCCTCTAATCTGGTCATGAACGGCTGGAGATCTTCCCCCGGATACCTAATCATGTGGTCCAGATAAATGATTGCTCTGAAGGTCAGGGTTACTGAGGTATATACAGTCTCCATAAACCAGTCTAATTATGGGTTGGAACCATTCTGAATCTTTGGGAAACATCCATACATCAAAACTGGATCTGTTACTAGATTCGTACAAAAGAATTTAACAGGATTCTGGATCCTGTAACACATCAGGTCTCCATGACGCAGGAGAGTAGGGGTCACATTCCAAGGGTGCTGTGTTAACAGCATCCACAAAAGACTTAAAGACTGTAAGAATAAAGTTCTGAAGTTTGAAAGCATACAGGCAACAAGGTCTTCTTTGGACCTCATAAGTCTCAACCTGCTCATATGAGCTGGATGCTCACAACAGTTAAATTCTTTTCCAAATAAGAGAGAGAGAGAGAGAGATCACATGATGGAGAACTGCAGCACAGGGCACCCTTATCACTTATATGCAGCTAAAAGGAGATGACATCCCTGACTGGTAGGTAAGATGCTCATCTTCCCCTTCAGAATCTGAAGAGTCTGACTTTCAGTGGAGAAAAATGCCTCTTCCTTGTCTGTGGAAGGGCGACTCCTTGAGGTGGATGGCTGGTCAGGTATTGGCTACAAGATCTAAATAAAAGTAAAAAAATCCTGCACTAGCTTCTGCCAGTCCTGAATGAGAAATCCGGAAGAGGGGGCTGTGAAAACTTGCTGAATGGCAAGGTCTCTGCCTGAATTGGTATTCTTGCAAGACTAACATGGGAAGGTTGTTCAATTTTTTTTTTTTTTTTTTTTTTTTTTGGATTTGTTGACCAGGTTTGCCTTACTGAGCAATGATACTTTTCAGAGAAAGCCTGGGCTGCGTTAATATATCAAAAGCATAGTGGTGTACAGCAGTGTGTGTGTGTGTGTGTGTGTGTGTGTGTGTGTGTGTGTGTATATATATATATATATATATATAAATATATGAGAGAGAAAAAGAGAACTATATAAATATGTATGTATGTATATATGTAGCCCGAAGATCTGTGAACTGTTGACTTAGCTGACAACTTTCCTGTCAACCAAATTAAGTCGACTTTTGTGCGAGATTATTATACAAGGGTTGTGGAATACGACTTTTCCCAGTAAAGTACAATCCTACAGCTGGTACAGCTAATCAGCATATCACATTATTTAAATGTGAAAAACGTACATTTTCCCAGTGGGTATTAAATGCTGGACCAATGGCACTTTTCTGATGGCATAACTAGTACAATACAGCAGGTGACTGTAACTGTGTCAAGAAATGAAAGTGACTAAGGCAGATGTTCATTACACCGAGGGCATGGTGACATGCAGAGGAAGTGGGACAGGTGCAAAGGTCTGGAAGTTGGGCCAGAAGTTGAATAATGCCTGTGGCCAAGTTCCTCAAAAAGTATAGTTGTGGAAGAACTTACAACACCAGTGGCTGTCCTATTGATCACTTTTGCAGTTTTCCTAACAGATGGCTTTCATTGCTGACTTCCAGGTGGGGTACCAAAGCTTTACCCTCCCAAGGGTGTAGATGCGTAACTTCAGTTTGTGTGTGTTGAGGTATACATACAGATGTACGTGTGAGATCCTCAGACCATCTCAAAGCCAGTAGCCTAAAAACAGCTAAGGCAAGAAACTGGTCAGTTAGGAGGGCTGTAGTTTGAGCAAGTAGAAAACTCCCCCAAGAAGGGATACATCTGTGTGATCCATAGAAAAGACAGCACAGGGGAAGAAGGGAGGGAAAGAACACTGCAAAAGTGATCCGCAGAACATCTACTGTTATAGAAGAATACTGCAAAAGTGATCCACAGAACATCTACTGTTATAGAAGAATACTGCAAAAGTGATCCGCAGAACATCTACTGTTATAGAAGAATACTGCAAAAGTGATCCGCAGAACATCTACTGTTATAGAAGAATACTGCAAAAGTGATCCGCAGAACATCTACTGTTATAGAAGAATACTGCAAAAGTGATCCGCAGAACATCTACTGTTATAGAAGAATACTGCAAAAGTGATCCGCAGAACATCTACTGTTATAGAGGAATACTGCAAAAGTGATCCGCAGAACATCTACTGTTATAGAAGAATACTGCAAAAGTGATCCGCAGAACATCTACTGTTATAGAAGAATACTGCAAAAGTGATCCGTAGAACATCTACTGTTATAGAAGAATACTGCAAAAGTGATCCGCAGAACATCTACTGTTATAGAAGAATACTGCAAAAGTGATCCGCAGAACATCTACTGTTATAGAAGAATACTGCAAAAGTGATCCGCAGAACATCTACTGTTATAGAAGAATACTGCAAAAGTGATCCGCAGAACATCTACTGTTATAGAAGAATACTGCAAAAGTGATCCGCAGAACATCTACTGTTATAGAAGAATACTGCAAAAGTGATCCGCAGAACATCTACTGTTATAGAAGAATACCGCAAAAGTGATCCGCAGAACATCTACTGTTATAGAAGAATACTGCAAAAGTGATCCGCAGAACATCTACTGTTATAGAAGAATACTGCAAAAGTGATCAGCAGAACATCTACTGTTACAGAAGAATACTGCAAAAGTGATCCGCAGAACATCTACTGTTATAGAAGAATACTGCAAAAGTGATCCGCAGAACATCTACTGTTATAGTAAGTTCTTACACAACTATACTATCCCCTAAATGAAATCCCTGCTGCAGTACTTATAACAGATGGGGGATTCCCAGAGCGAGAGAGACATCAAAGGTGGGCTGGATGGCTAGAGTGAAGAACTGTCCAGGTGAACAGACAGGACTGATCTGGCAAAGACGGCACTAGATCTGGAAAAGGCATCAATTTTGCAGTGTTTCATGAAGGTGTGCACAGAGGGTCAAGTGTGTGTTTCCAATATGGACCTGGTATCAAAATCCTTATGGAAAGCACCAAGAGAGGCAACTGCCCAAGTGGAATGTGCTTTAGGACAGGAATGCAAGGATTTACCAAGCTGTAAGTAGCAGAACAAAACAGCCTTCGATATCCAGGATACAACAGTTTGCTTCAAGACTGGTTGACCCAGCTTGGTATCCACGAAAGAAACAAACAGTTGGTCAGTTTTTCTGACAGTCTGTTTTGTCCAAAATGAACCTCAGCTGCCTGTGAGTGTGTGTAAGATTCCATCCTCACTATCTTGAGTATTACGAAAGAAAGTAGGTAGGTGAACGGCTCAACTGAGGGACAGCTCATTCACTACCTTAGGCATGAACATTGGTCTTAAGCATTACCCAGTCCTACCGGAAAATAAAGGAAGGAGTAACCATGTGTCTGGAGTTCAGACATTCTGCGTTCAGAGGTTAGAGCCAGTAACAGGAGGACAGTTTTCCATGCACAGAATTTTAAGTTGGCAAATGTGTTCAGCATGAAAGGGGATAGAATAAGCTTTTCCAGAAAAAACTAAGATCCCATGGGAGAGTAATTGGTTTTCTTGGAGATTTAAAGAGCAGGTCTCCTTTCAGTAAGAGCTTGACCTCTGTTCTGTTTATGACAGGAGGGTCAAGTGGCAAACGGGCATTGATGGCTGACAAATGGGCTTTAACGGATGAATATGCCAACACAGAATGCAACTCACAGTGATACTGAACTACAGCCAGAGCCTCAGTCTGCTTATGGCACCAAAATGAGAATCTTTTCCACTTGGCTGTGAATAATTTTCTGGTAGTAGACCTCCTAGCTTCCAATAAAACCTGTACCACATCCTCTGAAAGCAAGTCTCTTTTGGGATCAGAACTCAATCATCCACAGAATGAGATTAAGATAGGCTAGGCTGTGATATAGAAGCCAATCTTTCTGATGGGTGATTAATGTCTGATTGTATAGGAATTTTCCAGAAGTTTCCCTTTGACAGACAGAACAGGATGGGAAACCAATGCTGTCTTGCTAGAAAGAGGCAAGGGGCAGCAGATTTGGAGTGTCCTTTTTGGATTTTTAGTAGGAGCCTTGGAATAAGAGTCAGTGGAAGGTAGGTTTATAGGAAGGCTCCTGTCTTCTATGTGGGGTCCTAGTGCAGAACCAAGGAATCTGGCGATGCTCTGGAGATGCCAGAGAGATCAATCGGCAGTGTCTCCCAGTGACGTATGACTGCTTTGAAGACCTGTCTGTTCAAGCACCATTCATGGGGGTCCACGAGTTCACTGGTCAGAGTCTGCCAAAACATTTTCAATAGAGGGAATGTAAGCTGCTGCGAGAGTCATGTCTAAATGCGTGGCCATTTGCCAACCTACCTCCTAGTTTGTTTGTTTATACATCACATTGCTGAGGTTTTGTCTGTGTACACCAGGTAAAAGAAAACAAGAGACGTGCCAGAACCACGAGACTAAGAGAAAATGTTTATTTCTTTTAAAACCTTTGCAGCTGCAAGGTGTTTCTTCAAGCATAAAAACAGATATCTTAATCAGACTGTTTAAACTCTTTTATATACATAGACAAACTTCCATCTAGTAAGAGTTAATAAGGTCATAAATAAACTAATAAACCAAATGGCTGTTTAAAAACATAGTAAAATGTTATAAAAATCAATTAATACAATTTTGAAGGTACTTTAACTTTGGTTTTAATGTAAACATCTCATTTAAACCTGGTGGAAAAAAGCTCTAAAGCGCAAAATCCATTTGTTTTCTTGTCTTATCAGTTATATTAATCCTGTTACCCCCTCTAAGATATGTATAAATGTTCTCTAATATGAAAAACTTAAAACTTATGGGTACTATTTGTGCCACTTATATGCTTATATAGAGAATTAGTTTCAATATTTCATTTTATGTCACACATGGGACTACAGATATGGTCTTTAAACCTTTGATTCATTTTCCCAGCATAGAAGGAATGACACTTAGTACATTTTGCCACATTTATATATTTTATATATATATATATATATATATATATATATATATATATATATATATATATATATAATATCCTTAGTATTGCAATTTTGGTGGGCTTGTATATAAAATATAATTTTTAACTAAGTGAAAACATTTTCTCTGTATAGATGCATTTATAAAACACACACTTACTGCACTTATAGGTGCCTTTATTTATTTATTTTCTGATCTTTCCTTTTTATCTATCCCTTGTAACATAATCTATTTTTTAATGAAGTGCACCGTTTATACCCAAATGCTGGATTATTAGCACATATATCTTTCAATTAAGGTACCTAACTGTGTGTTTTGCAAATACATTACACAGAGAAAAATGTTTATTCACCCAGTTAAAAAGTATATAACTTATATACAAACGCACATGGGAATTGCATGGGAGTGCTCGGCCCACTGCTGAAATGCTCTAGGTCACTAATGCTAACAGGCTACTTCTTAAAACATTCTGAACAGAATAAGGCAGTTGTGCTGTGTAATCATAACCAACAACAAAGGCCTACAGGGAGGGGTACATCCATCAACAAAAAAAGCCCTACTTTCATTCAGACATGATGAACACATACCTGGGAATGATAACTGCATCCTGATAGTCCTCTAACTTAAAAATAAAAGGGTTTTCTTTTGTGTACTGTGTGCTAGGAATGCCAATCCGCGCTTCAGATTTTTCAATATCTTCCATGAACTTAAAGTCGATGTCTAGAGTGAAGGAGTCAACTGGAAAAGAAAAACACAAACAAGTAGGCTTCATCCTGCAGTATCAGCAGTGTTCCTTTTTCATACAATCTGAGACTGTCATCTTCCAAAATTTACAAATTGAAACATGCACTGCTGAACACGGAATAAAGTAGCATACAATCAAACGACATGCATTGTGCTAGTTGACTGCCTCAGCCAGCAATTTCAACACTTACAAGTCCAACCACTTTTGATTACTCAATATGGAATCATCATGATCTTCCTCACTACATCTATGGAGGAGACGAAGAAGAAGACATGAAGGTTAAGCCCCAGGACTCTAGGAGGGGTAACTAAGTGGAAAACATGACAACAACTGACAGGTAAAGAATGGTAAATTAAAAATGTTTCCACACAAGGTACTCAGTGCAAATGAAGACTGCAGGGTTCAAGAAACAAAAACTCCGATCCTACAGTGGACATCTAAACAGCAGCACTTAGTATCGATATGTACCAAGAACCAGGACACCAGAGCTGTGATGGCTATAACGGACGCATTTTTAACACAATTACTGGAAACAATAAGACCCTGATTCAATGACGGACTAAAATGGCCCAAGAACAGCTGGACACACAGGCACAAACACCAATGTAGTTGGGTAATGAGTCTAGACACACTATGTGATAACTCTTAAGTCTACTTAAACTGCGCAACACAGAAGACAAATGGCTGGTCTTCTCTTCCTGTTCATACTTTCATTTTAAGCATAGTCTAAGTTCAAAGATGTGCATTCTGTATACAAAGGAACCATCTCTACCCCAGACAGAAGATGGGGTGACAATTCAGAAAGCATCTTAAGAAAATGTGAGTTTGTTCTGAGTAACACATGGATCTTGTGCAGAAACACACACTGTTCTTTGCAAATAAGTATCTAACTCCAAAATCTGTCCCACAAATGTAATGGCCACCAAGAATAAGGTCTTCCAAGACACATTTCAGGTCTACCTGACCAGTGGATGGACAAGCCTATCAATTAGATCTGCTTCATGGGAGACGGAGAAGTTAAGTCTATCTAGTCTACTCAAGTACTTTTTTAATACTGTATTTCCTGTTCACCTCGTCTTTCTCCCCTTCCACTTGCCCCATGCCCTTTTGACTGTCTCACTTTATTCCCTCAACAGTACCCACTCTGGTATTTCATTCCATGTACACAAATCCTTCTCTGTGAAAATGCACTTTCAAAGCTCTATTCAGTAGCATACCGCCTGCTCAGAGGTGATCTGTGTCTGACGTACAAGGCCATGTCCAACCAGGAATTGATGGACATGCTCCACCTCAAAAAATCCAAATCCATAAGAACCACGAGAGCCAAAGATTTAAACCTCAGTACAAACATGAATAGAACATGCTGGAGGGACAGATTCATAACTCAGAGGCTTCCCATACTCTGGAACAAAATCCCAGTCCATGTTAGGCAGAGCCCCTCACTGACTCTCTTCAAGAGAAATCTTGACGAGTGGATGGGAGATCGAGGTTTACCCGGGGTCACCCTGTGTCGCTACTTGACAGAGGCACAGTAAACTAATTTTAATAAGTAAGGGGGTCTTCAATGTGTCACTACTAGACAAAGGCACAGTATTCTAAATTTATTCTATACACCTTAGTACCACTACATGGGGTGGCAAAAGCCACATCTCTAGGGCTAGGCTTGCAAATGCCCCAGGGCAGATAGCCTAGTACTAAACTATGAAACTATGAAAGATCTAACACAGCCGGCGACTCTCTCTTTGCAAACTCTGTAAGTAGATCTTGGAACTCTCTTCCAGCTGATATAACCTTACTTTCCACCTTAGGTCAATTTAAAACTAGACTCAAACAACATTTGTCACTTAACTGGCTATGTCACTGTATCAAACCTGACTAACTTTATCTAGAATGTACAAAAATGTGTTAACCAGCTTACTGTGTAATTTAATTTTATCCTGATTTACTCTCAGGATTAACTCTCACCTGTGGAACTTGTTTAACTTGCTTATTTATGTAATCTCTGTAAATATTCTGTTTGTATTATGTAATGCTGGTATTATGTATGCTGTATCGGGAGCTTTTCGCCCCGGGCCTCCGCTGAAAATGGACATGCATCCAGTCGGACTATCCCGGTCAACAAATGTAAAATAAAAAATAAATAAAATAAATAAATCAGTTAGTAACTACAACTTGTTCCCAGAGACCAGTCCTCCCCATTCACAATGACTTCACATCACTATAACATGAGCTTGTGCACCAACATCATGTCCCCCCGCCCCCCAAAAAACATACTCTGGCTTCAGGTGAGAAGAGATCTAACCTCTGTTTGTACTCCATCCCCTCCATCCAACAGGATCCTTTTGGCAGCTTTCCTCTGAACCCCTTCCACAGCTTTATATCAGTAGAGAAGGTGTGATCTGATCAAAGCTCTGCTCATTGGAAGCAATACTTTTTTTTCTTCTGAAATCTCCATCTTTGTGCATATACCCTTCTCTCACTCTGTCCCTCATGGTCCAATCCACATGTGATCAAGGACCCCCCCCACGACCCTCTTCCTGTCCTACTGTCCTCATTTGCACCTCTCCCCATCTCATACTTCACATCAGGGTCCTTGTAGCACTGAACTGCAACTGTCCTCTTACTTCTCATATTTGGCCTTTCCAAATCCTTTGCTAGACTCCTCCCCTCACTGTCACACCTATGTTTCTGTCACCAGTAGAGGCTCCCTCAGATAGTGTCCACGACACCACAAGCAGGACAGACCCCTTTAGTATGCTGCTAACCCCTGACGTTGTCTACTTCACCACAAACCTCCATGTCCTATCATTCAACCATGCAGATACCCAATTCCTCAGTCTTGGCCATTTCCCCAACCTGTCCAATTCTCCTATCAGCTTCCTGTGTGAGACAGAGTCAAAGGCTTTGTTAAAGTCTACGCCTACGACTTTTACAGGCTCTCTCTGTCAAGTGTTCAGGTAGCCCATCATAAACACTGACAAGGTTTGACTAAGAGCTGTCGGCCAGGAAGCCATGTTAGCTGTTATCCTAAAGACTGCTGCCCTCTACAAATGCGATTGGTCACTCTCTGTCCTGGAACTCTTTTCATTACTTTTCCATTCACGTGCTGTTAAATTAACAGGTCCGCAGTTCCCCAGATCTCTTCTGCCACCCCCAATAATGGCACCACAACTGCTGCCATGTAGTACTACAGTGACTACAGGTACTCACTAGGAAGTCCTAACATCAGACAGTCTTCTTTGAATCTAATTCTCTATTCTGGTGTCTGTCTGCTGCCCTTGTTATTTGTTTCTTAACACACTCTCCTTGCTTTTGTTTGTGAAGACGGGAGCAAAGTACTTATTCACCATCTCTGCCTTTTCTCAGTGATCTGTAACTTCCCTCCCATCTTTTCTCAGGATGGTTGTTCTTGCTCTTCCTTCCTTTTTGTCTCTGCTATGTAGTTAAAGGCCCTTGCATCCTCTTGCTGATCCCGTCTACTCACTCTGCATGAACCTTACCCTTTGTTGTCTTCACTATCATTGTTGCCATTTTGCTACCCCTGTACTGTGCTGCCACCACCTAATTTTCAAGAGCAAAGCAAAGCTCAAGAGGTGAATCTGGGAGTCCATTTTTAGACAACAACTCAGAAGTAAATAAATATTATTATGGACTTTTCTGATGTTCTCATAAAAGAAGTGTAAATATGACACGTACACACAAAGTACATGCATATATACATACGTTTTATGTCTACACATGTATATCTGTTTGAGTGCACATTCGCACACATACACACACGTTTATATATTTTTGTACATCAGCTTCATTCCAAAGTAACAACAAAACACCCACACAGTCTTGCACACTTGGGGAACCATGCACAAGAGTCCTAAGCACCACTTTAACAAAGGGTAATGTGAAAAGGACGTCTGCTGCTTGGGCAGAACCATCTTAAGTGGCTAAACTGGAAATCGGGCATCCAAATAATCCATTTTTGATGACCTGAAACTTGCTTTTATCCTTTGCAGGGTCACTAGAAATAAATATGACTGATTATATACATGTATGCACATATACCCACATATTCTGCACCCATCACATGTGCAAAAATGCGGTGAGAATCACCCAAGGAAGTGTACAGATACAGCAGTCTCTGCTACAACCACCTAAGGAAGCGTACAGATACAGCAGTCTCTGTTATAATCACCTAAGGAAGTGTACAGATACAGCAGTCTCTGCTACAACCACCTAAGGAAGCGTACAGATACAGCAGTCTCTGTTATAATCACCTAAGGAAGTGTACAGATACAGCAGTCTCTGCTAGAACCACCTAAGGAAGTGCCCAAATACAACAGTCTGCTAGAACCACCTAAAGAAGTGTACAGATACAGCAGTCTCTGTTATAATCACCTAAGGAAGTGTACAGATACAGCAGTCTCTGCTACAACCACCTAAGGAAGCGTACAGATACAGCAGTCTCTGTTATAATCACCTAAGGAAGTGTACAGATACAGCAGTCTCTGCTAGAACCACCTAAGGAAGTGCCCAAATACAACAGTCTGCTAGAACCACCTAAGGAAGTGTACAGATACAGCAGTCTCTGCTAGATCCAAGAGAAACAGAACTCTGTTAAAAAACAAAACAACAAAAAATAAAAAGCCACACAACAAAGCTAGAACTACCAGTTTTAAATATTCCATCGAAAAGGTCAATAACTAAAATGACCCTTAGGAACATCAAAGATAAGCACCGAATAAAACTATCATCAGAAGCAAAGGGTAATTGTCAATTAAATTAGGAAATGAAAAAACTTCCATTAATGTTCTGAACCATCTCAAAATGGCATTACCCATACTGACCCTAAAGATAACCAACATACTCATAGAAAGATCTGTTACTAACTTTACCCTATGAACAGTTGCTGAAATTTTGGAAATCGCACAGTCCCATACAACCCTAAAGGTCACTGTGTAGTAAGTCCTAGCCGTGATCTCTGTGACTAAGAACACAGGTTCTGTAGGCCATGCCAATCTTCCTGGATGTGTAATTAAACAGCATAAAACATGATTCAGCCAAACCTTTCCTGCACTTGTTTACCCTACAACTAGCCAAAGCTCAAGTGCCACAGTTTCAGGGAAACAGCTGCTGTAATGCCCCACATACCCCATTACAGAACTACCAGCCTCAGTAGCCTAACTTTACTGTACCAGACTTCATAAACTGCCATAGAAAACTGCTGGACTCAAGGCTTAGGCTTTGTAATGGGGAAGTCATGTCTACGTAACTGGCAAACTTCTTCAAAAAGGTAACATGGAAAGTGAAAATGGTCACGCAGTCCACACGGCCACAGTCTTCAATACTGCACTCTGGCACTGCAAAAGAAAAGACCTCAAGATGGCATGATGGACTACGGCAACGGTCTTCAATACTGCACTCTGGCACTGTAAAAGAAAAGACCTTAAGATGGTATGATGGACTACGGCAACGGTCTTCAATACTGCACTCTGGCACTGTAAAAGTATGATGGACTACGGCAGTGGTCTTCAATACTGCACTCTGGCACTGTAAAAGAAAAGACCTTAAGATGGTATGATGGACTATGGCAACGGTCTTCAATACTGCACTCTGGCACTGTAAAAGAAAAGACCTTAAGATGGTATGATGGACTACGGCAGTGGTCTTCAATACTGCACTCTGGCACTGTAAAAGAAAAGAGCTTAAGATGGTATGATGGACTACGGCAGTGGTCTTCAATATTGCACTCTGGCACTGTAAAAGAAAAGACCTTAAGATGGTATGATGGAGTACAGATTAACTGAAAGGTAGAATCCATGGTCACGCAGTCCACATGGCAGTGGTCTTCAATACTGCACTCTGGCACTGTAAAAGAAAATACCTTAAGATGGTATGATGGACTACGGCAACGGTCTTCAATACTGCACTCTGGCACTGTAAAAGAAAAGACCTCAAGATGGTATGATGGAGTACTGATTAACTGAAAGGTAGAATCCATATTATTTATGCACTAGGTACTACTTCAGAAAGCAAGGAAGTAACCTCACAGTTCAGTACTGGGACCCTTTCTATTTGGCATGCACTTTTCTGATGTTCACATCATAAACCCTGACTTATTACTGATGGCTGTAAGTTGGGTGTCATCACCACATTCCCCCAAACATAAAATCATTACAAGAATTAATCCATACAAAATCAGCAGTACACAAAGTACAGTTGTGTACACTTGCCATAAATGTAGATGTTGGAGTGTATTCACTGTTGCAGTCATTACATTTCGGTAATCTGCTGGCAGGTTGCCCTCAGTCGGCCTGAATTCCAAAGTCTTGGGTCCTGAGTCGGTTGCTGTCTTGTCTTCCATGACGTCAGGTCGTCAAGGGTATAAAACATGCAGCCGACACCATTTTCTTTAGTTTTTCTTGCCCCCGATGTCAGATGCCCCAAAACGGTAGCAATATTATAAATATTTATATATATATACGTGCATCAATATAAAGTTTACCTTCATCTACAAGCAAATACACCACATAGGTTGTAGAAGATAGAGAAGGAAAGATAAACTGTAGAATGACAGAGGGATGGTGGGAGGGTAACCTGGACTGCAACAGTGAATACACTCTAACATCTACATTTATGGTAAGTGTACACAACTGTACTATGTTATTCGTGTTTCACTGTTGCAGTCATTACATTTGGGTAGAATCCCAAAGCTATGGTTGGAAGGCTGGTGCTAAACAGCATTAGGTGAGGCTATAAGGCCCAGCAGCACTGCAGTGGCAAAGCCTGCCCTGGACTTAGAGTACAGAGGTAAATGATTATGCTTTGTAAAGGTGTGAACAGAACTTTTCCTTCTGATCTTGCAGCATATGACACTAGTGATTGCTCAGTTTTTCGTAGAGCTTTAGTCCTGCTCAAGTAGAATCTTAGCTGTCTGTGTACGTCCAACGAATGCTGAATTCTCTCCCCCTTGCTCTGTGGATTTGGATAAAAAGTTGGCAGATGAATAGTTTGGTTAAGAGCCACACTGAACACCACTTTAGGCAAAAATGTTGGGTTTGTTCTCAGAGAGACCCTGTATGGATAAAAAAAAATGATAAAAGGTTCCACAGCCATGAGCGCCTGTAGCTCTGAAACTCGTCTTGCAGAAGTAATTGCTAGGAGCAGAGCTGTTTTCCAAGATAAAAACTTTATATCAACAGTAGCGGCTGGCTCAAAAGCAGGCAGGGTGAGCTTTTCCAAGACATAGTTGAGGTCCCATGCAGGTACTGGCGATCTCCTTGGAGGCCTTAAAGTTTTGGCTCCTCTGAGGTACTGCTTTAATAAAGGATGAGAAAAAATTGGTGGCTCCGTATTGTAATGAGCCGAAATGGCAGAGGCATGACTTTTAACTGATGTAAAGGATAGGCCTTTGTCCAGCATCTCGGTTAAGTATTGCAAAATCTGAGGAATATTTGGTACGGTTGTATCAGTTCCTTGTGCCTGGTTCCAAGCATAGAATCTATTCCATTTTCCAGCATAAGACTTTCTAGTACTAGGCCTTCTGGCTTCCAGAATGACATCCACAGCTTTACTGAGAGGTGTTTTTTGTATGACTACATTATCCACCATGCTGCCAGGTTTAGTGTCCTGAGTTGGCTGTGCAGGATCTGATTGTTTTGCTGGGACAGTAGACGAGGTAATTGAGGTAAGGTCCAAGCTGGGCATAGAGACAAGTCCCTTAGAATTGGACAACAGTACTGGCGGGGCCAGTCTGGGGCAATCAGTATCACCTTTGGTTTCTCCTGTCTGACCTTTAGGAGTACCTTGGGGAGGAGAGGTAGTGGAGGAAAGGCATATACTGATAGGTTTTTCCAGCTGAAAGATAGGGCATCCACTTTCCATGCTCGTTTGTGATAAGTCCTTGCGCAGAATCTTTTTAGTTGGTAGTTGTGAGGGGAGGCAAATAGATCTATGTCCGGGCATCCCCATTTCCTTGTTATCATGCTGAAGACTTGTGGATCCAGCTGCCACTCGTGGGGATCCATGAGGTTTCTGCTTAGTTCGTCTGCCGGAGTATTTTCTTTTCCTGGTAGGAATTGTGCCTGCAAATGTACTTGGTAAGACAAAGCTGTGTCCCACAATGTCATGGCTAGTCTACAAAGGGGGTAAGAATGTGTGCCCCCCAGCTTGTTTATATACCACATGACTGTGGTGTTGTCTGTCTTTATCAGTAGTCGTCCCGGATGAAGTAGGTCCATGAAGGCTGTCAGGGCATTTTGAACAGCTAGCATCTCTTTTTGATTGATATGTAGATGCATTTGGTTTGAGGTCCATGTGCCCTGAGTGCATCTTCCTGCCATGTGGGCACCCCAGGTATAGTCTGATGCATCCGTTTGTTAGTATCTGCCTGGCTGGAGGGTAATGTGAATGGCTGTCCCTTGTTCTGGTGACAAGCCTTTGCCCACCATCGGAACTCCTGTTGCAGGCAGGGAATGAGAGTAATCATTGTTTCCAGGCTGTGGCAATGTTGAGTCCAAACACTTTTTAGTACCACTGAAGTTTCCTCATATGCAGTCTTGCATATGGAATTAATAGGATGCAGGATGCCATGAAGCCCAAAGCCTGCAGAATTCTTCTTGCAGATAACTGGGCTTTGTTGCCAACATTGTGAAATAGGTAGTCAGTTGCCTTTGTCTGTCTGGCGTGAGATAAACCATCTGGGCCGTTGTATTCAAGCTTGTACCCAGGAATGTTATCTTTTGAGAGGGTACTAGTTTTGATTTCTTTTCATTGACTGTGTACCCTAGGCATGTTAGCAGTCTTTTCACAAACGTCAGATGTTGAAGAAGAATGTCCTTGTTCTCTGCTTGAATTAGACAGTCGTCCAAGTAAGGGTATATTTGTATTCCTCTTTGTCTGCAAAATGCAATTACTGGTGCCAAGCATTTTGTAAAGACCCTGGGCGCAGTAGATAAGCCAAAGGGCAGTGCAGAGAATTGGTAATGTATTGAACCAGCCTTGAATCTGAGGTGTCTTCTGCACAATTGTCTAACTGGAACATGCAGGTATGCCTCTTTTAGGTCTAAAGTCACAAGCCAAGCGTTCTTGCCCAGCATGGGCAGAAGCTGCTGCAAAGTCAACATTTTGAATTTTGGAATATCCAGGAATGTGTTCAGAATAGATAGGTCCTGTATCGGTCTCCAGGCCTTGTCCTTTCAGGGTACCAAGAACAGTCTTGAGTAAAATCCTTGGCCCCGCTCTTGCTCTGGTACTGGCTGAATGGCCCCCATGTCCATGAAGGATGAAACTTGTTTTTGTGCCTCTGCCCATTGATTTTTTGGCAGATCTGGCCAGCCTATTTGCCTTTGGCAGAGTATGGAAATGGAATTTGTAGCCTTGTGACACTATATTTAGAACCCATTTGCCCTGGGTTATAATGTGCCAATTTTGAGCAAAAAGTGCTAATTTTCCCCCTAAGGGCTTTCTGTGTTTGTGCTTTATCTTCTCCAGCTTTGGAGGTAGAAGCACCCCATTGTTTTGACCTATAAGAACCTTGCGCGTGGGATCTGCCCCTTGGGCATCTGGATCTGCCCCTTTGAGGTCTGTCTGACACAGGAAAGGACCAATTTTTTGTAAGCCAGTGTCTACTAAACCTAGGTGGCTGTACTTGTAAAAAATCTTTAACAGTTTGCATAGATTTAGCTTTGTCTTCCATTTTCTTTAACACCTCTTCTGCCTTAGCATCAAACAAAGTATCATACTATAAAGGTGCATCTAGTACCTTAACTTTAACATGATCAGGCAGATTTTATTCCTTTAATCAAGCATGCCTCCTAACTACAGAGACCGTAACTGCGGCCCTGCAGGAGGCCTCCAAAGAATCAAAACCACAAAGTATGCTTTCCAACTTGTTCAGCTGCATGCAATAAATCCTGCATTTCCTTGTTTTCAGCACATTCTGAATTTAACATTATTTTCTGTTTAAGCAATCCCATGAGATGTTGCTGATACTTGATTGAGCATATGAAACTGACAGTTTAAGGCCCTTATAGCCAAAGTTGCAGATGTGTAAACCTTTTTTACCCATCTATCCAGTGCCCTTGAATCTCTGTCAGAGGGGGTTGGATATTTGGCTGTAGAGGCCTTAACTCCCTTGTGACCCTGCAAAATAATTTCTGGGTCAGCAGCAGGGTTTTTAAAAAGAAATTTGTGAGAGTCGGGAACCCTGTAATATCTGTCTGGCTTAACAGGAGCTGGAGGTAAGGAGTCAGGGGTCAAACTAGACTTCGAAAACACAATCTACAATGTCTAACACAGGAGGAATGGCTAGAGGCCTGTGCTGTGGTAGTAAAACAACATCCATGAGCCTCTTTTTAGATTCTGAGAAATCTTGGCTTTCCCAGTGAAAATGCTCCCTCATGGTATGCAAGGTTTCCCCAAAGGAATAATCCTCAGTTGGGGATGCTGAAGGTATAGATTCTTCAGCATCAGAATCCTCATAGGGAGGGTAAAGAATATCCCTGATCAGAAGAGGAATCAGAAGAAATAGAAACCTGATCTGAAGATTCATAGTCAGTGTCTAGCCTAGGCCTCTTATCAGGAGGGGGATGGGAACCCATGATCAAGGTAATCAGGTCTTCGGCCATCTTGATCATCTGTTTTTTGGGCATAGAGGCCTGCAAACGAGGCTCATGAGTTAGTTTCTTTGCTTTAGAAGCTGCTTTAGTCTTTGAAGTTGAAGTCGTTTTAATGTAAAGATGTTGTGGTCTGAATACACCCTCAGAAGCCGGTACCTGCTCAGCGGCTCCGGACCCATCTGAGGGATTAGCATCCGAGGCTCCAATACTTTGAGTATCCAGCGGAGTCGGTAGCGGCCTGCGACTCTAAAATAGCGGGTGTCAGGGGCTGCGAAACCACCTCACTGTCGTCGGTTTTGGGCCTCAGTTGTTTTTCGCTATACTTTTCTAAACTCCGGTAGTCGGATGGCTATCCGACGACATTTTAAGATAATTAAACCGGCTACCAAAATACTTTAAAGCAAAATTATACCGACGCTTAATAGTGCGTTGGTTAAATCTAGCACAAAACAGACAACCAAAAACGTTGTGATCAGGGCCTAGGCAAGGAATACAGTAAGAATGAAAATTATAATGAGGTATTTGCTTTCCACAAGTAATACAACTATTAACTTTTTCTGACCCAACAGGGTACTTAGCTTTATTGAAGACTTCGGTTCTGAAACTCAAACACAAAAATTTCAGGAGTCGGCCGACAGGCACTAGCGAACTACTTCTGCTTTGTGCACCACACGGCAAGAAAGACTGAAGAAAATGGCGTTGGCTGCTTCTTTTATACCCCTGATGACCTGACGTCAGGGAAGGGGCAATGGCAGCTGATGCAGGACCCAAGACTTTGAAATTCAGGCCGGCTGAGGGCAACCTGCCAGCAGGATTACCCAAATGTAATGACTGCAACAGTGAAACATGAAGAACATATGACCCATACAAATCAACAGTGCACAGAACTAATCCAAACAAACCAGCAGTGCACAGAACTAATCTACACAACTCAGCAGTGCACAGAACTAATCTACATAAATCAGCAGTGCACAGAACTAATCTAGAGAAATCAGTAGTACACAGAACACATCCATACAAATCAGCAGCACACAGAACTAACCCATACAAATCAGCAGCACACAGAACTAATCCATACAAATCAGCAGCACACAGAACTAACCCATACAAATCAGCCCTAGACAAAGAAAGGGCTTAAAGACGTGAAATAAAAAAAAACTGAGAATGGTCACCTTTGGTAACCACCACTCATCTACAACGTGCACTACTACCAGTATCCTACTCAACATGGACATGGTTCTCAGAGATCTCAGCATCCAACAATTCCCTCCCCTTCGATCACCACATAGCTGTAGTTTGGAAATCTACTTAGCACAACTAATTTCTAAAGGCATCTCATCTGTGTCAAAAGAAGTTATCAGCCCAGTGGAAATCATGCAAAAGGCCCCAGTGGACTTTAACAAAAAATTATTTACCTTAAGATTCTCAGTAAGCACAGCTTCTTATGGCATCACAGGTCCACAGATATGTACTATGCCATTGAACACTACGGTCGTTATAAGCCTAGCCATGCAACCTGACTCAGTTTTGTCCTGGAGTACATTGGACACCTATATGGTGGGGTAAGTCGGTAATGAGGTAGGAACTTACCATTATAGTAGATGTTTAAATGAATGACTTTTGGAGTAGTGCTAACTATTTGGACATCTGCCGCAGAAGGCCTAACTTCTATCACAGTGTACACAGCTCCGTAACATTCCTTCTCCTGACCAGACAGACACCAATCAATGTGAGATATCGGTACATCTGCAGGAAAATTAATCTCTGAAAGCTTCTACGTTATATCCTACACTGCTTGCCTATTCCAGAAATGTATTTATTTGTTTGCGTTTGTTAATGGAGAAAGTAAGCTGGGCCAAGGAACATTTTCAGTCATGACCCAGGCCATAAGGCAAAGACAAAGTACTTCCACTGAAATGTTTACTTTCAAGATGCAAGGCAAAGGCAGACTACATAAGCAAAGGCGCATACAGCAACTGAAATGGTTACATTTAAGCAAAAGGTGCAACACAAGCATTAACAATTATACAAACCGATGTGATTACATAACTTTTTGATAATTCAGTCAAGTTTCGACAAGGAACTGATTACATATTTGCTGAATACATTTTAGGATAGTTTTATTTACAAGTACATACAAGGTTTTACACATATTTTAATTAGAGAAATGTCTGGGTTGAGTAAAGTACCGGAGAATTACCTTTTGAGGTTATATGTGACAAGTGAAAGTGCCAATTATCAGTAAAAGAAGAGCATTTGGCATTTATATTCCTTTTTGAGTTTGTTTAGAACCTAACAAACAAGTGAAGAACTCGCTTTCAAAGTGCCCCAGTTGGTTGGCGGCCAAAAACTGGGCTGAATGAACCTCGAGAACAGCAGAAGGAATCTAAGCAGAATTGCAAAATGTAACAGAACAAATCTCAGCAGAATTCCAAAATGTAGCAAAAAAAATCTCTGTAGACTATCTGTTTCTGATCCGCTACAGAAGTGAGGCATTCAAGCACTACCTAAGTGTGCCAAGAACAAGGTTTCAAATTCCAACATATATACCAAACCTGGTGGATGTGTCTGAGGCAAGCCACCAATCACATCAGGGTGGTTGTGTACCTTTACTGAGGCCCTTGTGATGTCATGGTAGACTTTCCAGGGAGCTTGTGGGTGGGATTTAGCAAAGTATGTATGCGGAGACCTTCATTTTGATTGGTTACATAACAAAGCAAGTTAGCCAATCAGACCTTACAAAAAAATCAAGGTTATGGTATTGATCTGCTAAACACTGAACACTAACATGTCTGAAGCTTTTGATGGTCTATCAGGAATGCTTCAAACTCTAAAATCTTAAAACAGTAAAGTTATATCTCCAGAGTGTGTTTGAAAAAAAAAAAAAAAAATTATGTACTCACCATAACGTTCCATCTGAGTACTTCTACTTCATTTGTATTCAACCTGTGGGATACCAGATCCGTATCAGATCCAAGCTGGCAATCTCACTAGCATCTGCTCCAAGCTCCTCCCCTTACCCACAATACACCTCCACTTCCTTCCAACCCCCAGATCGAGTTTGCTGATCCTTATACTGATAACCCGACCTGAAAAATACTAGTGACCTATAACTGCAGCCTACAGGCTGTTCACATGACAAGGTCCGGGGGAAGGAGGGAGGGACAGTTGAAGACAAATGAAGTACAATTACTCAGATGGAATGTTATGGTGAGTACATAACGTCTTTATCTGAAGTAGTTTACTTCATTTGGTCTTCAACCTGTGGGACAGAGTCTCCAGCTACTAAACTCCTGGGTGGCCCTCATGGAAAGATATTCCGGAGCACCATGGAATCAAAGGATACTCTCCTACTGGAAGTCAAATTCAATTTGTAATGAGAAATAAATGTATGAGATGAGGACCCAGCAGCTGCAGAACAAATATCATCCAAAGAGACTCTAGACCAAAAGGCCATAGACGTAGCCATGGACCAAGTGGAACGAGCTTTCACCTAACCCAGAGGAGACATGCCTTTGTCCTTATAGACCTGAAGGATGCATGAAACCACCACCTCAAAACACAGCACATGCAACACATAGCTCACTAAGTCAGTGTGCCAAACAATCACAGCCCTTAAGGCGAAATACCATGCCTGATACACTAGTAATAGGTGACTCTATAGTCAGACACACTGACGTTCCGCTCACCAGGCTGAACAAGGAGAGAGTAACGGTGAGCTGCCTGTCGGGTGCTAGGATCCGCCACATAACACAAGCACTCAGGTCACTCCAAAGCAAGTACAAATATGACTCTGTCATTGTCCATGCCGGCGTGAATGACCTGAGACGTACCTCCCTGGACTACATGAAAAGAGACAGAGGAGCTCTCTGATTATGTAGCCCAGGCTGGTATGACCCTGACCCTGAGCAGCATCTTGCCCTCACCAAGAATGATACCACAATACAAAGACAAGATGATCAGCTTTAATAATTGGCTCAATTGCTGGTGTCATTCTAGGGGGATCCAATGTCTGTCTGCCTGGGATGACATGCTGGACAGGCCACACTGCTTCGCAAGGGACGGCTTGCACCTGTCACTGGGCTTCCGGATATTGGCTAAGGCTCTTGCCACCCCCATAGTGCCTTTTTTAGGCAAGGCTCAAAAGACAAACCCACCACCTTAGAAAACAAAAAAGGAAAAAAACTAAGGGTAATGCTGCTCAACGCCAGAAGTCTAAATCTCAACGTGCAGGCTCTCGAAGCACTCCTCAGTATGGAAAGCATTGATGTCTGTGCAGTAACTGAAACCTAGTTCAATGCTCCTGAGAGCACTCCAGCTCTACCAGGTTATACCTCGTATTATGCTTTTCAACCCCAAAACTTGGGTCGAACCACAAAGGGAGGGGGAGTGTCCATATTCATTAAAGACACCCAAACCTCCAGGTTAGTGGCAACGCATGAAGCATCAGAGACCATCCATGTGCAACTAACCATAGGCAAAACTGCTATACAACTCGTAGCATGCTACAGACCACCCTCTCAAACTCAGGAACTCCATTCAGCCTTCCTGAAGACACTGGAGGATATGAATGTCTCACCAAATACCATCATATTGGGAGACTTCAACTACCCAAACATAGACTGGGTGCATTATTCAAGCCCTAACACCCTAGCCCAAAGATTCCTGGAATTCATCAACTCAAATGCGATGGAACAACTAGTCACCTCCCCCACAAGGGGAGAAAATATACTTGACTTGATCATCACAAACATGGGGACAAAATGCTCCACACCGGAAGTATACCCCTCACTAGTGAGATCAGACCACAAACTAATGACCTTGGATATTCATATCCCACCTCCACCCCCAGCACAAGAGACCATAGTGAGAAACTTCGCAAAAGCCGACTTTACACTCCTTAAGACTGAAATGGTATCCTTCAAGCCCTCTGGGCTAGTGGAAACCACATCCCACACTGCTGAATCCTTCACAAATGCTTTCTACGGACATCTCCAAGAATGCATGGATCATGCAATCCCAAATAAAACCAAGACCCTTTCCACCAAAGGCAGGATTCCTATCTGGTGGACCCCAGCCATAAACAAACTCTATAACAAGAGAAGGAAGCTACTGCAAGACAGAACAAAATCCCATAAAGGGAAGGTATCTCTGATCAGCACTAGCAAAAAACTACGTTCGCTCATAAAATCATCCAAGGCCAACTTCGAGAGAAAAATCGCTAAAGACACTAAAGATAACCACAAGGCCTTCTTCAGCTATGTTAGAAACCTGGGCGGAAACCCTCAGATATGCTCAGAGTTAGTTCATAATGGCAAGAAATACACTGAACCCACAGATATTGCCAACATACTGGCAGATAGGTTCAGTGCAAATTTCTCCCCCTCCCTCACCCCCAAAAGAAGAAATAATTATCCCAGCTGAATGCAACCTCTCTGATATATCAGATGCCCAGGTGAGAGCCGCTCTCAGAAAAGCTAAAAATACAGCATCAATGGGACCTGACGGAGTCCCGGGCTGCGTGCTACGTGAACTCCAAGAGGAGCTAAACCCCCACATAAGAATGCTGTTTAATCTTAGCCTTACTACAGGATATGTACCTGAACACTGGCGTACAGCAACAGTGGTCCCACTCTACAAAGGAGGCTCCTCTACAGACCCTGGAAACTACTGCCCCATAAGCTTGACCAGCCTGGTCTGCAAAGCTATGGAAAGGATCATTATGGAACTCATAAACAGAGACATCGGGGACCTACAGACAATTGATCCTACCCAGTTCGGCTTTGTAAAAGGCAGATCCTGCCTTTTGAACCTGGTGGACTTTTCTGAAACAGTCACTAGAGCCATCAACGAGGGCAAAGCAGTTCATACAGCCTACCTGGACCTGGCAAAAGCCTTCGATACAATACCCCAACTCAGGCATCATAGACAAGCTCAACAGCTTAAATGTAAACCCGTATGTCACAAGATGGGTTGCAAACTGGCTAAAGAATAGAACCCACAAGGTCAGAATATCTGGAGCTATGTCAGATTCTAAGCCGGTCACAAGTGGAGTCCCACAGGGCTCTGTCTTGGGACCCCTCTTGTTCGGCATTTATTTTTCAGATGTGCAGGCAAACATAGGGGGGGTTGTGGCTGACAAAGTTCGCAGATGACTGAAACTAGGCGCCATAGTCGATACTCCAGCTGACACATGCATCCTACAGAAGGGCCTTACAGAAACAGATGACTGGTGCCAGAGTCATGGCCTAAAACTAAATGCCAAAAAATGTATAGTCATCCCCTTTGGGAAAAATAAAGTACCCACAAATTACCACATAGGCGGCAATCTATTTAGTACGAAAAAAGTAATCAGAGACCTGGGGACCCAAGTTGAAAGTGACCTCTCATTTGACATCCACGTCGCCAAAGTGGTTAGAAAGACCTTCTACCTTGCCCACCTTATCATGAAGGGATTCACATCCAGATCAAAGGATGTCATTGTTCCCCTATATTCCTCCCTTATCAGACCTATGATTGAGTACAATGCCCCATTTGGTATGTATCTCACCTGGCACCTGCAGCAGCTGGAGAGACCCCAAAAGTACCTCACCAAGAGGATCAAGGGTCTCCAACATATGTCATATGCCGCCAGACTAAAGAAGCTCCAGCTCTATTCAGTAGCATACCGCCTGCTCAGAGGTGATCTGTGCCTAACTTACAAGGCCATGTCCAATCCGGAATTAATGGACATGCTCCACCTCAAAAAATCCAAATCCATCAGAGCCACGAGAGCCAAAGATCTAAACCTCAGCACAAATATGAATAGGACATGCTGGAGGGACAGATTTATAACCCAGAGGCTTCCCACACTCTGGAACAGGATCCCAGTCCATGTTAGGCAGAGCCCCTCACTGACTCTCTTCAAGAGAAATCTTGACGAATGGATGGGTGATCGTAGGTTTACCCCGGGGGTTATCTCTGTGTCACTACTAGACAGAGGCACAGTAAACTAAATTTATTTTGTACACTTTTGTATCATTATATGGGGTGGCGAGAGCCACATACACTATGGCTAGGCTTATAAATGCCCTAGGGCAGATAGCCTAGTACGAAACTATGAGACTATGAAACTATGAAGAAATCCACCTAGCAATAGTGACCTTGGAGACAGGTTTCCCAAAAAGGGTTTATAGAAGGATACAAACAGTTGATCGGATCTACGGAAATTATTTGCCCTGTGTAAATAAAATCGTAATTGCCTATGAACATCCAACAAGTGGAGTTTGTATTCCATTTTGTTAGCAAAATTAGGAAAATAAAATAGTAAATTGATGGTTTGATTGATATTAACTGGTGATGCCACCTTGGGAAGAAAGGATGGATTGGTCTGAAGGGAAACCTTATCTTTGTGGAAAATCATATAAGGAACTTTGACGGACAAGGCCAGCAGTTCTGAAACCCTTTTAGCAGAGGTAATAGCCACCAGAAATGCTGTTTTCCAAGAAAAACATTTTAGATATGTGGTTGCAGCAGGTTCAAAGGGCGGAGCGACCAGAGCTTGAAGAACCACAGTAAGGTCCCATGGGGGAATAGGATCCTTGACAGGGGGTGTAACAGAAAAGTCTTTTTGATAAAGGCTTTATACAGTCTGGAGGAGGCTAGAGGCGCAGAATTCTCACCCACGTGAAAATGAGAAATGGCAGCCAACTGAACTTTGACGGTAGAAGAAATAGCTCTGTGTTGAAAAATATCAACTAGAAAATCAAAAATGGCAGAAATAGGAGCCGTGAAGGGGTCTAAACTCCTTTGAGAGACCAAAAAGGAAAAACGTTTCCATTTACCGTGATAAACCTTCTTGGTTGAAGACTTATGAGCAGCCACCAGAATAGACCTAACTGAAGAAGATAATCTAGGATTCCTAGCAATCATGGGTACTGGAGCAGCCAAGCTGTGACATTCACACTGTCCAGGTTTGGATGAGGAACCCCTGATGGGTGTGAAATCAGATCCTGAATGGGATCCAAGATCCAGGGTAAAGCCAGAAGGTGAGACCAAAGGAAGGGAAACCATACTTGGCGAGGCCAAAACGGGGCAATGAAAATCACGTTGCTCCCCATTCAACAAGCTTTCTGTAGAAACCTCGGAATAAGAGGTACTGGAGGGTAAGCATACAGAAGACCGGGAGGCTAAGCATGCACTAGAGCATCTGTGGGGGACTCCCCTGGCAGGGGGTTCACAGCAAGAAACTCACTGCACTTTGCATTGGAAGGAGATGTGAAGAGATCACAGCAAGGCTGACCCCACTCCAGGAAGATCTGCTCTGCTACTGAAAGATACAGAGACCACTCGTAAGGCATCAGAATGGTCCGACAACCTGTCCGCTAAAACACTGGACCGTTACGTAATCTGCATTGTGATG
Organism: Protopterus annectens; assembly: GCF_019279795.1. Lineage (NCBI taxonomy): Eukaryota > Metazoa > Chordata > Ceratodontiformes > Protopteridae > Protopterus > Protopterus annectens. Next base: position 978,820,662 of record NC_056737.1, on the reverse strand, counting down.
AGAAAACAACCGGTGGAGATCGCCCATTCCCACACTCTCATGGCCTCGTGACAAAGGGGGTAAGAGCGGGCCCTCCTTGTTTGTTGATATACCAGACCAGTGACATGTTGTCTGACTGAATTGCAATGGTTACCAGAGGAAGAAAGGCATGAAGGACCTGCAATGCTAAAAGGACAGCCCTTCATCTCTAGAACATTTATGTGCAAGCTGGTCTCTACAGGGGACCACAGGCTTTGGACTGTCCTGCCCAAACAATGCCCCCTCTACCCAAGTTGGGAGGCATTCGTGGACACTGTGGCTTGGACAGGGGCTGGAACAAAGACAAAGGGTTGTCCCTCAAAAATGTCTGGAAAACACATCCACCATAGAAGGGACGACCGACAGAGTTGTATTGGATACAACAATGGAAGTTCCAACAGGGACCATTGTACAGCTAGTGTCCACTGCAGAATTCTCATATGTAACTGAGCACATGGGAGAAGTGTTATGGTCGCTGCCATTGAACCTAAGGCCCTCAACACTGACTCCGCTGATGGAAGATGAGAATGGTAGATCAGAGTGACATGCATCCTCAGGTTTTGTACTCTCTCTGTGGTCAGGAAGATTTTGCACTGTAAGGTGTCTATCCTTACCCCAATGTAGTCTATCACCTGGACAGGATTTAGAAGTGACTTGGATGCGTTGATTGTGATCCCCAAATGCAGGACAAGGTTTAAGAAATAATCCCTGGTTTGAGAGAGTAGACGCCTGGTGGGAACAGGGAAAAGCCAATCGTCCAGGTATGGATAGACCTGAATCCCCTGAAGCCTCAGGTGAGCAGTTACCACTGCCATCACTTTGGTGAACACCCTGGAGGCTGTGGTGAGACTGAAGGGTAGGGCTCGAAATTGGTAATAATTGACACCTAGCCGGAAGTGGAGGAACCTCCTGGAGCTTCTGTGCATCTTTATGTGATAGTAGGCATCCTGGAGGTCTAACGAGTACATCCAGTCGCTCTCTTGCAAGCACGGCATGATGGACTGTAATGTGAACATCTGGAATTTTTCTTTGGCCACTGACAGGCAGGGTAGATAAGTCCAGAATGGGCCTTATGTCCCCCGTTTTCTTTGGCACCTAAAAGAACCTGGAGTAGAAGCCCGATCTGGACTAATCTTGGGGGACAGTTTCGATGGCTCGTTTTCCTAGCAGCTTGGAAATGTCCTGTGCTGCTGCCTCTATTTGCGTGGGTGGTATGTCCAGGAGGTGTTTGGGAGATTTGGGAGGACCCACAAAGGGGATAAAGTATCCTCTAGATATGATCTGGAGCACTCAGCGGTCTGATGTTATGGACTCCCATGCCACCAGGTCCAAGGACAATTGTCTCCTGACCGCCTCCAGAGTAGAGCAGTCGGGCCACCCCTCAGGGTTGCTGTCCGGGCCTGTCCGAGAAAGGTTCTCAAGACCAAAATTCCTCTGACCTTTTCTGTCTCTGGGCCAGTGTCCATTCTGTCCCGCTCTGCCTCTGGGGGAAGAAGAAGAGCCCTGAGTGTCCCGGGAATACTGTGACTTCCGGAACCACATCTTCTTTTGCAGTCTCTGACTCCAGGAAAAGGACCTTTGAGGGTTTGAGAAGCAGATTCCAACAGCAGACAGTGTCTTCCCATCCTCCTCACTCTGGACTAAAGTCTCTTTGACGGTGTTACCATAGAGAGTAGAGCCGTCATAAGGGGCATAGGCAAAGGACACCTTGAAAGGTTCCGAAAATTGACAGTCTAAGCCAGGTGTTGTACCTCATGGACATGCAAGACCCAGCTACCCTAGCCGCTCTTTTAGTAGCATGTGAAAGGAGTCAAATGAACGTGTTGGAGACTGCTTTCAAAGTGGCCATCCTCGTGGAGAACGAGTCCCTGTCCTCCTGCGACATGGACTTAGGGGGAAACTCTACCAGCTCCTTGACCAGGACGTGTTGGGAGTCTCGTGACGTGGGCCAGGTAGTTTAGCACAATAATATAAAAAGTAGCTGAATCGTAAACCCACTTCCCTAAGGTGTCCATCATCTGCGACTCTCGGTCAGAGGATGAACTGAGGAACTCTCCTGGGCTAGTTCCCTCTTAGTGGCTGTTGCTACCACCATAGTGTCTACAGGGAAGCCCTTGTTTCATGCTAGCCTATCCGAAGGTGGACTCAAGATCTTGTCAGGCCTTTTGAGGATTGGTTCCACGGTGTCCAGCTCCTTCCAGGCCTGCAAGGTGACAGGTCCACCAAGGGATCTGCGGGAGGAGACACCCAGGAAGTAATGGACCTATGCCAAAAGCCTCCAGGAGCACGGACTCATCAAAAGAAGATTTAGAGGCGGACCAACCTCCCCATTGGTGAAGGATTTCCATGAAGTCTCCAAAGGAGACATCCTCGGGAGGTGACCTGGGGGGAACCTTACCCATCATCCAAATCCGTATCCTCGGTGAGGGACTCGGGGGAGTCCAAGTGCCTCCTCTTACCTGTATGCTTGTAAGGCACATCTCCGGTGGGGCTCTTCGGGGGAAACTCGCAAGCCACTTGTTCCTCAGAGGGAACCGTCTGGGGTTCCGCAAGCATGGGCTGTCCCTCTGGTAAAATGATGGGATTCGTAGAAAGAGCCAAGGGGGTCAGGGTGGAGTCTGAAGGGATAGTCAGGGGTCTTGGTCCAGCAGAGAGAATCCTTTCTACCACATCGAACGCTAAGGGAGAACAAACCTCCCAGGGAATCAATAAGGAAGCCGGTCTCCCCAGGTCCGAAGGAGGGAACTTGGCCTGACAAAGCCGGAGCCGATGAAAAAAGTTCTGCTCCCTCACATCAGACACCCAAGCTCTGGCTCAGAGAGTGGCTCGGATCCGAACTGGTCAGATCAGAGATGCTCCAGGCAGCTGTCGGCATCGAGGAAGCAAGTACCATCGGCGCAGACTGCCTGACTAAAGTCATCCTCGGATCAGAGTACTCCAAACCCAGTGGATGGATCGGAAAAGGAGAAATCAGTGTAAAAAAGGTAAGCGAGCTCCCCCCTCCAGAGGGATAGGGGGCAAGACCCCCATCTGGATCTGAGTACGAATGAACCTCCTCATCATTTTATCCATGTCGACTTCTGATATGGACCATGTCGACCTCGACGAGGCCACAGACTGACCTTGCAGGTGAGGGAACAGAGGCCCTAGATGTAGAGCGTGTCTCCTCCGGCTCCGGGGAAAATCTCGGAGATCAGAGCCAAGGGGAGTCATGGATCCTAGGACTCTTAGCAGGTGAAGGGAGGTCAGGGGACCTCTAATGTTTCTCAGGCCTGAATTTTGTCTCTCTCTCTCCTTCTCTCTGCCACTTTTCTGCTCCACTTCTGCAGGCTTTGAAATGGGAGGTTGAATCCCAGCCTGGGAGGGAGGAGAAGCAAGCACTCGAGGCACTCTTCAACATGGAGAAAATCGATATATGTGCAGTAACAGAAACCTGGTTTAAGGCTCCAGAGAGCACCCCAGCACTACCAGGCTACAACTCTTACCACACATTTCGGCCACAGAACCCAGATCGAAATACAAAAGGCGGGGGCATATCCATATTCATCAAGGATACTCACACCTCCAGGTTAGTGGCACAGCACAATGCTTCAGAGATCATCCACGTGCCACTAATAACGTGCAAAACTGCAATTCAAATTGTAGCTTGCTACAGATCACCCACCATGTCCCAGGACCCCCATTCTGCATATCTGGAAACATAAAGGTCCTACCAAACACCCTAATATTGGGTGATTTCAATTACCAACATTAACGGAGAGAACTACTCAAGTACTAACTCCCTTGCCCAACATTTCCTAGAATTTATAAACTCAAATGCCCTGGATCAACTGATCAACAACACCCACCAGAGGTGACAACATATTGGACCTGGTTATCACTAACATAGGCAAAGTACAGTTTTTTACCCACCATAAATGTAGATGTTCGAGTGATTATACTGCTGCAGTCATCACACTTGGGTTATCCTGCCGTCAGGCGAGCCCGCAGTCGGCCGAATTCCAAAGTCTTGGTCCGGCGTCGGTTGTCGTCGCTTCCTCCCCGACGTCAGTGTGGCAGGGGTATAAAAGAGGCAGCTGACGCCATTTTCTTCAGCTTTTCTTGCCCCAGATGTCAGGTGCCCCCAAACAGGAAGGCAATACAAATAGTTACACAAAAATACCTTGGAAGGTAAACAACAGTACTAGCTGTTAGCAAATACACCATATAGAAATACATCCAAGTTACTGACGTATATGGAGTTATAAGTAAAACCGTGGTCTGAAGTGGGGTTGGTGGGAGGGTAACCTGGACTGCAGCAGTATAATCACTCGAACATCTACATTTATGGTAGGTACAAAACTGTACTATGTTCATCGTGATATACTGCTGCAGTCATCACACTTGGGTTGAATCCCAAAGCAATGTAAGGGAGGCTGGTACTACAGTGGGTTAGGCAAAGCTAGGATGCCCTGCAGGACTGCAGTGGCAAAGCCAGCTCTGGTTTTAGAGTATGAAGGTAGGTGGTAGTGCTTGGTAAAGGTGTGCACTGAACTCCAAGTAGCTGCTTCCAGAATGTCCTTGGTTGGAACCCCCCTTAGAAAGGCTGCTGAGGTTGCTGTAGCCCTGGTAGAATGGGACCTGATATTAGCAGGCACTGCTTTCCCATGGTGTGAGTAGCAAAAGCGGATGCAATGTGCTATCCATTTGGAGATGGTTTGCTTTAAAATAGCCTTTCCTTGTGAACCTGCAGCATAGGATACAAAGAGTTGGTCAGTTTTTCTGAAAGTCTTTGTCTTATCCAAATAGTAATGTAGCTGTCTATGAATGTCCAAAGAGTGAAAGAGTCTTTCTCCTTTATTCTGGGGATTTGGATAAAAGGTGGGTAAATAAATGGTCTGATTCAAAGCCACACTGGATACAACTTTTGGCATAAAGGTAGGGTTAGTTCGTAAAGACACTCTGTCCTGATGGAAAATGATGAAAGGTTCCACTGCCATAAGGGCCTGTAGTTCTGAGACCCTGCATGCTGAGGTGATAGCCAGTAATAAAGCTGTTTTCCATGACAAGTATTGTAGTTCTGCTGAGAAGGCTGGTTCGAAAGGAGGCAGTGTTAATTTTTCTAAAATGAAGTTGAGGTCCCAGGCTGGAGTAGGGGGCCTTCTGGGCGGTCTTATATTTTTTGCCCCTCTGAGGAACTGCCGTAATAAAGGATGAGAGAATATGGGAGGGTCCGTATTATATTGAGCTGAAATGGCTGAAGCATGGATCTTAATGGATGAGAAAGAAAGGCCTTTGTGTAACATCTCAGTTAAGTATTGCAGTATGAGAGGGATGTTTGGCACCCCAGGATTTTGGCCTTTAGCCTGGTTCCATGCACAAAATCTCTTCCACTTGTCTGAGTAAGCTTTTCTGGTACTGGGCCTCCTGGCCTCCAGAATGACTTTCAGGATGTCCTTTGTGAGAAGTGGTGAATGAGAATTCAAGGTATTCTCCATGCAGCCAAATTTAAAGTCCTGAGATGACTGTGAAGGATCTGAGAGTTTTGCTGAGACAGCAGATGTGGAAACAGAGGTAAGGCCCATGGAGGGTTCTGAGTCAAGTTCCTTAGTAAAGGGTACCAGTATTGGCGAGGCCAGTCCGGTGCAATGAGGATCATTTTTGGTCTCTCTGATCTGACTTTCAGTAACACCTTGGCCAATAGAGGTAGTGGTGGGAAGGCATACACTGTCAAAGCTCTCCAACTGAATGATAGGGCGTCCACTTTCCAGGCTTGTGGACGATAAATCCTTGTGCAGAATTTTTGTAGTTGGTAATTGTTGGGGGAGGCAAATAGATCTATGTCTGGGCGTCCCCAACCTTGAGTTATCATTAAAAATACTTGCGGATGTAGTCACCACTCGTGAGGATCTGCAATATTTCTGCTTAATTCGTCTGCCAATATGTTTTCCTTTCCTGGCAGGAATTGTGCTTGCAGTTGTACTTGGTAAGTTAATGCTGTGTTCCATAGGGACATTGCCTGTCTGCATAAAGGGTAGGAGTGTGTTCCTCCCTGTTTGTTTATGTACCACATAACTGTGGTGTTGTCTGTCCGTATTAGTAGTTGTCCTGGATGCAAGAGGTCCTTGAAAGCTGTCAGTGCATTTTGCACAGCTAACATCTCCTTTTGGTTGATGTGTAGATGCATTTGTTTTGCAGACCATTTGCTCTGTATGCACTGTCCATCCATGTGTGCTCCCCAGGCGTAGTCTGAAGAGTCTGTTGTAATAACTTGGTTTGCTGGAGGTAGGACAAAGGGGAGACCCGAGTTTCGTTGACGAGCTTGAGCCCACCATAGGAACTCTTTTTGAAGGCAGGGAATGAGAGGTATACTTGTTTCCAGGCTGTGGCTGTGTTGAGTCCATACATTTTTCAGGTACCATTGTAGTTTTCTCATATGCAACTTTGCATATGGAATTAGTAGAATGCAATGAACCCCAATGCCTGCAGGATTTTCCTTGCAGTGAGCTGGGTAAAAGTTGCCATCTTTTTGAAATATTGAATCAGTTGGTTTTGTTTGTCTGGTGTGAGATAAGCCATCTGGGCCGTTGTATTTAAGCTGGCACCCAGGAATATTATCTCTTGTGAGGGTATTAGTTTTGATTTCTTTTTGTTTACTGTGTACCCCAGGCAACTTAGTAGCTTTGTTACAAACGCCAAATGCTGTAGTAGAACGTTCTTGCTGTCCGCTTGAATCAGGCAGTCGTCCAGATATGGATAAATTTGGATTCCTCGTTGTCTGCAATATGCAATTACTGATGCCAGGCATTTCGTGAATACTCTTGGCGCAGTAGATAAGCCAAAGAGCAATGCAGAGAATTGATAGTGCGTTGTACCTGCCAAAAATCTGAGGTATCTTCTGCAATCTTGTCTGATAGGGACATGCAGGTATGCCTCTTGGAGGTCCAACGTTACCAGCCAGGACTCCTTGCCCAGCATGGGAAGAAGCTGCTGTAATGTGAGCATTTTGAATTTGGGTACTTCCAGATATGTGTTTAGAATTGAGAGGTCTAGAATGGGTCTCCAGGCTTTGTCCTTTCTTGGTACTAGAAATAGTCTTGAGTAAAAACCTTGGCCTTGTTCTTTTGTGGGTACCTTTTGAATTGCTTTCATATTCATGAGAGCTGTAATCTGTGTTTGTGCCTCTGCCCTTTGATTTGGAGGCAGGTTTGGCATGCCTCTCATCCTTGGCAAGGTGTGAAAATGGAATATGTAGCCTCGGTTGATAATATCCAGAACCCATTTGTCCTTTGTTATGATGTGCCAATTTTGTGGAAATAGAGCCAGTCTCCCTCCCAATGGTGCTGCCAGGGCAATTTTGCTTGGCAGACAGAGGGGGAAGTCATTGAGTTTGTTTTCTGGGTGGTTGCGATCTTTCGTCTCCACCTCTTTGAGTTGTTGTTTGCCATTGTCTAGGCCTGAAAGAACCTTGTGACTGACCTCTGCCCCTTGGGCGTCTGTATCTTCCCCTTTGGGGTCTGTCTGTTGCAGGAAAGGACCAATTTCTTGATGGCCAGTTTCTGCTGAAACGAGGAGGTTGTACCTGTAAAAAATCTTTGACTGTCTGCATAGATTTTGCCTTTTCTTCCATTTTCTTTAAAACTTCCTCTGCTTTGACACCAAATAACACATCTTTCTGCAATGGTGCATCCAATAATTTTGCTTTAACATGTTCAGGTAATGTTTGTTCTTTTAGCCAAGCATGTCTACGTAATTACAGACCCTGTGACAGCTGCTCTACATGAGGCTTCCAAGGAGTCAAAACCACACTGTAAGGTATGCTTTCCCACCTGCTCTGCTGCATGCAGTAAATCTTGCATCTCTTTGAAATCAGGCTGATCTGTCTGAGACATCATTTTCCATTTTAACTGTGAAATCAAGTATCGTTGATAGTTTAGCATGTGGAATTGACAGTTTAGGGCCCTCATAGCTAAAGTGGCAGATGTATACACTTTCTTTCCCCATCTTTCTAATGCTCTGGAATCTCTTTCAGAAGGTAGTGGATTCTTAGCAGTAGAGGCCTTAACCCCTTTGGGACCTTGGGAGTTGGTTTCGGGGTCTGCAGCAGGGCTTTTATATAAATATTTATGAGAGTCTGGTACTCGGTAATATCTGTCAGGTTTAGCTGGTGCAGGAGGTAAGGAATCTGGGCTTAAACTAGATTCTGTAAAGACATCATCTAGAATGTCTAAAACTGGAGGGATAGCAAGGGGTCTATGTTGTGGAAGAAGAAGGAACTCAATGAGCCTTTTCTTAGAGTCAGAATAATCTTGGCCTTCCCAGTGGAAGCATTCCCTCATGGTGTGTAAAGTTTCTCCAAAAGAGTGGTCTTCAGGAGGGGAAACAGAGGGAATGGACTCTTCTGCATCAGAGTCTTCATAGGGAGGGAAGGAGTAATCCAGATCCTCAGAGCAAGCTGAGGAAATGGAAGCTTGGTCAGAGGAAGGGTAATCTTCCTCCAGTCTAGGCCTTTTGTCAGGAGGGAGTTGTGAACCCCTGATAAGAGTAATCAGGTCCTCAGCCATCTTGAGCATCTGTTTCTTAGTCATAGGGGCCTGTGCAGGGGTCTGGGAACCCGTTTTTTTAACCTTTAAGGGAGCTTTAAGCCTAGCATAAGACTTAATCGAGGGTGTAGTCGGTTTGAATACGCCTTCGGAAACCGAAGGCCTGTTCGCAACCTCCGGATCCCCCTCAGGGTTGTCGTCCGTGGGTGGAAAGGTAACCGGTTCCTGAGGCCCAGCTGAATCGGTCTGGGAGGCCGTCTGGATTTGCAAATCAGCGGTAATCAGGGGCTGCGTAGGCGCCTCGCTGAGAACCGGAGATCCGGCGTAAGGCCTAGCTTGGGCCTCGGTTGCCTATCTTTATCCTTGCGTTTTTTAGCCATTGCTGTTGTCGGTTGCTCTGACGACATGAAATACTTAAATTTTCTACCAAAATAATGTCGGGCGAAATCAGCCTGGTGCTTAATCGTACGTTTGTTAAACCTAGCACAAAACCGACAACCAGAAACGTCGTGGTCGGGGCCTAGGCACGGAATACAAAAGGAATGAAAATCCTTATGAGGTATTTGCTTCCCACAAGAAATGCAATTATTAACTTTGTCTGACATCGGTCTGAGGCAAGAAAAGTTTCCCCAACGGGGTACTTAGCTTTATAGAAGACTTCGGTCTGAAATTCGATTTGAAAATCTCAGGAGCGGCCGACCGGCACTTGCGAACTGCTTCTGCTTCGGGCACCGCGTGGCAAGAAAGACTGAAGAAAATGGCGTCGGCTGCCTCTTTTATACCCCTGCCACACTGACGTCAGGGAGGAAGCGACGACAACTGACGCCGGACCAAGACTTTGGAATTCAGCCGACTGTGGGCTCGCCTAACGGCAGGATAACCCAGGTGTGATGACTGCAGCAGTATATCGCGATGAACATCTGGTGCTCCACAGCGGAGGTCAACCCCTCGCTGGTTAGATCTGACCATAAACAAATCACTCTGGATATCCACATTCTGCTCCCAACCCCGAACAGGGAAATCACAGTGAAAAACTTTTCAAAAGCAAACTTCATGTTACTTAAGACCAAGGTGGAAAGTTTCAAAGCCCCCATGCTAAAGGATAACGCTGTCCAAGCTGCAAAATCCTTTACTAATGCATTCTACGGGCACCTACAAGAATGCATGGATCGTGCTATCACAAGCAAAAAGGTACAGTTTTGTACCTACCATAAATGTAGATGTCTGAACAGGATAGCATCTGCAGTCCTTACAAATGGGTTGTCCTGTCGTCAGGCAGCCCTTCGGTCGTCCGGATTCCAAAGTCTGGGTCTGGCCTCGGCTGGTGTCGCACTTCACCCGACGTCATCTCTGCTGGTCTTCGGGTATAAAGGCATCAGCCGACGCCATTTTCCTCAGTGTTTCTTGCCCCAGATGCCAGTTGCCCTCTTGGTAAGCTAAATCTTTGGATAAATGCCAATGTTTCCAAAAAAGTAGAAGGCAAACACAAAAAATAAGCATGTATGTACATATATACAAACAAATACACCATAAGAGATCCCCCCCCAGCTAGCTATTAGGTGGGTAAATACCCTAGGAGTACCACAGAGGGGAAGGAGGGAGGGTAATCCTGACTGTAGATGCTATCCTGTTCGGACATCTACATTTATGGTAGGTACAAAACTGTACTATGTCCTTCAAGGATGCATCTGCAGTCCTTACAAATGGGTAGAATACCATAGCCAAACTAGGGGAGGAGGAAGAAGAATTATGGTGTAGTTAGGATCCCTTGCAAAACAGCAGTGGCAAACCCTGCTCGGGATCTAGAGTATAGAGGTAAGTTATAATGCTTGGCAAATGTATGCACGGAGGTCCAAGTAGCAGCCTCAATAATGTCCTTGGTAGCCACTCCTCGTAAGAAAGCTGTGGTAGTGACTGTAGCCCTTGTAGAATGAGGCCTTATGTTCTGTGGAATTTGCTTTCCATGGTAGGAGTAACAGAATCTTATGCAATTTCCTATCCACTTGGAGATTGTCTGTTTGGAAATTGCTTTTCCTTCCCTTCCTGTTCCATAAGCTACTAGAAGCTGGTCAGTTTTTCTATTGCCCTTGGTTCTGTCCAGGTAGTAGCGCAACTGTCTATGTACATCCAAGGTATGCAGCAGTCTTTCCCCCCTGTTCTGTGGATTGGGGAAGAAGGTAGGTAGGTGGATTGCCTGGTTTAGAGACACTCTGGATACCACCCTAGGCATAAATGTAGGATTAGTTCTCATGGACACTCTATCTTGATGGAAGATTAGGAAGGGTTGTACTGCCATTAAGGCCTGTAGTTCCGAAACCCTTCTTGCTGAAGTAATTGCCAGTAGGAACGCAGTTTTCCAGGATAGGTGTTGAAGATCTGCTGTTGCTGCTGGTTCGAATGGAGGGAGTGTCAATTTTTCTAGCACAAAGTTCAAGTCCCATGCTGGTAATGGTGGTTTCCTAGGAGGTTTTACATTCTTGATTCCTCTGAGGAACTGCCTGAGTAGAGGATGTGAGAAGACAGGGGGATCGAAGCTGTATTCTGCAGAAATAGCTGATGCATGTATCTTGATGGAGGAATAGGACAGGCCTGTATGGAGAAGCTCTGCCAAATACTCCAGGATGTTGGCAATATCTATCTTTGACACATCTTTCCCTCTTTCAGTACTCCAAATGACAAACCTTTTCCATTTTCCTGCATAGTTCCTTCTTGTTGAAGGTCTGCGGGCCTCAAGGATAATGTCTTTAACCCTTTGGGATAAATCTGGGTTAGATGCTCCTATGTAATGTTCCAGGCAGTCAGTTGCAGAGTTTTCAGGTTTGGATGCAGGATGTTGTAGTCGCTCTGAGTTAACATCAAAGGAATCAGGGGTAGTGTCCACGTTCCCCCCCAAGACATGCTCCTCAGCAATGGATACCAATGTTGTCTTGGCCAATTTGGAGCTATCAGAATTATCCTTGGACGTTCCTCTTTGATTTTCAGTAGTACCTTGTGCATCAAAGGAAGAGGTGGAAATGCATATGCTGTCAGGCCTTTCCAACTGAAGGATAGAGAGTCCACCTTCCAAGCAAGTGGGTGGTATGTCCTTGTGCAGAATTTCTTGAGCTGGTGATTGAGTGGGAATGCGAATAGGTCTATTTGTGGCATTCCCCATTTCTTTGTGATGGCCTTGAAGATGTCCGGGTGTAGGATCCATTCGTGAGCATCCGAGGTAGTTCTGCTTAACATGTCTGATAGGATGTTTTCTTTTCCCGGTACAAATATTGCCTGTAACTGAATGTTGTAGCTCAGAGCCATATTCCATAGGTCCAGAGTCATTCGACATAGGGGGTATGAATGAGTGCCTCCCTGTTTGTTGATGTACCACATGACTGTGGTGTTGTCTGTCCTTATCATCAATTGGCCTTCTTTGAGGAATGGTCTGAAATTCTGGATTGCTAGTTTTACTGCCAGCATTTCTTTTTGATTTATGTGCAGGTGCAGCTGGTCTGGAGTCCATAAGCCTTGAATGCATTTGTCCAACATGTGGGCCCCCAACCTAGGTCTGAGGCGTCCGTTGTGATGGTTTGGCTTGCTTGAATGTTGTGGAAGGACAAACCTGGGTTTGCCTGGCATGCTTGAGCCCACCATAGGAATTCTTGTTTCAGGCATGGGATTAGTGGTATTTCGGTTTCTAAGCTGTGCCTGTGTTGAGACCATAAATTCTTTAGGTACCACTGTAGCTTTCTCATATGCAGTCTGGCATGGGGACCAGGATTATGCAGGATGCCATGAAGCCCAAGGCCTGCAGTACTTTCCTTGCTGTTAGTTTGTTCTGCTTTGTTAATGCCAAGAAGTAAAGAGGAAGTTGTTCTTGTTTTTCTGCAGTTAGGAATGCCATCTGTTTTACTGTGTCCAATTCTGCACCCAAGAATGTTCTTGTTTGGGATGGTATCAGTCTTGACTTTTTAAATTGACTGTGTATCCCAGGGCTTGTAGTAAGCAAATGACTCTTTGTAAGTCTTGTGTCAGCTTGCTTTTGTTGTCCGCTTGTATCAGGCAGTCGTCCAGGTATGGGTAAATTTGGATTCCTGTAGCCTGCAATGAGCGATTACTGATGCCAGGCATTTCGTGAACACTCTGGGCAGTAGATAAGCCAAAGGGCAATGCTGAGAATTGATAATGCTCTGATCCTGCAAGAAATCTGAGGTATCTTCTGCAATTTGGTCGTATGGGGACGTGCAGGTATGCCTCCTTGAGATCTAGAGTTACCAGCCAACACTCCTTGCCCAGCATGGGAAGAAGTTGCTGTAGGGTCAGCATTTTGAATTTTGGAACAATGATGAATGTGTTTAAAGCGGACAGGTCGAGAATAGGTCTCCAATTTTTCTCTTTTCTTGGTACTAGGAAAAGTCTGGAGTAAAATCCTTTGCCCTGTTCTGTAGGTGGTACCCTTTCCACAGCTCTCATCTTTGTTAATTGAGCTATTTGTTTTAGGGCTTCTGTCTTTTGATTTGGTGGTAGGTTTGGCATTCCATTTTTACTGGTAAGGTGTGGAAATGAAACCTGTAGCCTTGGTCTATAGTTTGCAAAATCCACTTGTCTCTTGTGATATAGTGCCAGTTTTTTGAAAATAAGGCTAACTTTCCGCCTAAAGGTGCTGCTATTTGTTCCCTGGTAGGCGGTGTCAGAACCAAGTCACTGTGATTGTCCTGTTGCAGTGGTAGTGGTTGTGTCTGTGCCTCGTTGGTTATTGCCTTGCCACTGACGTCCTCTGTAGGCACCTCCTCTGGATTGATTTCTGCCTCTGGAACGTCTATTTCTGCCTCTCTGAGATTTAGAGGAGTCTGGAAAGGACCAATTTTTGGAAGGCCAGTTTCTGCTAAACCTTGGGGGCTGAACCTGTAAGAAATCTTTAACTGTTTGTACAGATTTTGCCTTCTCTTCCATTTTCTTCATTACTTGTTGGGCAGGAGGACCAAATAGACTGACCTTATCCATAGGAGCATCTAATAGCTTTGTTTTAACATGATCCGGCAAGACCTGCTCTTTCAACCATGCATGCCTTCTTATAACTGTGCCAGTCATGGCTGATCTAAATGAAGCCTCCAGTGCATCATAGCCACATTTTAAAGAATGGTTACTAACCTGCTGAATGTTATTCACCATTTCTAAAACATATTTCTTATCTAAGGAATCATCAGAGGACAGTTTCTTAGTTAACTGATCAAGCATAAACTCTTGGTACTGGATCATATGAAACTGACCGTTCAAAGCTCTAGCTGAGAGAGTAGCAGAGGTGTATACTTTTTTACCCCATCTCTCTAAGGACCTGGATTCCCTTTCAGAAGGGAGAAGGTTTTTCGCTGAGGTGGAGGCTACTGCCTTAGGCCCCTGGGAGATAGTCTCAGGATCTGCAAGAGGAGCCTTGTATAAGTGGTGATGAGTGTCCGGTACCCTGTAAAACCTATCGGGCTTGGCAGGGGCTGGAGGTAAAGTATCAGGAGCAGTGCAAGCATCATTGAATGCATCATCCACAACAGGAAGAACTGGAGGTATAGCTAAGGGCCTATGTTGCGGTAAGTGTAGAAAGGTCCTAAGCCTTTTTCTTGAATCTGAGAAATCTTGTCCCTGCCATTGGAATTGCTCTCTCATGGCATGTAAGGTTTCCCCAAAGGAAAATTCCTCTGGTGGAGAGGCAGAAGGTATAGATTCTTCAGCATCGGAATCTTCATAAGTAGAAAAAGGAGCCTCTGGATGGTCTGTATTGTCTGAATCATCAGAAGAGTCATCTGAGGACACTGGCTCAGGGGGCTCTGCTCTAGGTCTCTTTTCTGGAGGTTGAGAGGCCCTGTCTGGGTGAGATTGGGATCCCCTTATTAAAGAGATGAGATCCTCTGCCAGAGTAAGCATTTGGGAACTGGAACTGGGCCTGTGAGAGGGGGGCTTAACAGGCACAGACTTAGCAGTTTTGGCTGCTTTAGCCCTGGCAGGTGCCACGCGGCAAGAAAGACTGAGGAAAATGGCGTCGGCTGATGCCTTTATACCCGAAGACCAGCAGAGATGACGTCGGGTGAAGTGCGACACCAGCCGAGGCCAGACCCAGACTTTGGAATCCGGCCGACCGAAGGGCTGCCCGACGACAGGACAACCCATTTGTAAGGACTGCAGATGCATCCTTGAAGGACATCAAGACTCACTCCTCCAAGAAAAGGAAACCAGTCTGGTGGACTCCTGCCATAAACAAGCTATACAATAGAAGCAGGAAACTAGTACAGAAGAGAGTAAAATCCCAAGAAGGGAAGACATCCCTGATCAGCAAGAAACTACGATCCCTCATAAAATCATCCAAGGTGAGCTTCGAAAGAAAAATTACCAAGGACTCCAAAGATAACCACAAGGCATTCTTTAGCTAGGTCAAGAATCTAAGTGTCAATGCTCAGATCTGCTCGGAGTTAGTGCAGAATGGCACACAATACCCTGAACTGACTGATATTGCCAACTTCAAGGCAGACAGGTTCAGTGCAAACTTCACCTCCCTCTCACCCCCAAAAGGGCCCATAACCATACCAGAAGAATGTAGAGCCCCTCAAATCAGACACTCAGGTTAAAACAGCCCTCTCCAAAGCCAAAATCACAGCATCAATGGGACCAGGCGTGCCCCAGGCTGCTTCCTACATCAGCTCATAGACGAACTAACCCCTCACCTAAACACACTGTTAAAACTCAGCCTCTCCATAGGCTATGTACCCATAGAGTGGCACACAGCAACGGTTATTCCGCTCCACAAAGGTGGAGCCACAACAGACCCCAGGAACTATCGCCCTATACGTCCGACTAGCTTGGTCTGCATGGCGTGGATCATCATGAAACTCATTAACAGAGACACTGGGAACCTCCAAACACTGGACCCTACCCAGTTCGGCTTTGTTAAGGGCAGATCATGCCTCGTAAACCTGGTGGACTTCGAGATATTTACCAAGGCTATAGACGAGGGAAAGGTGATACACGCAGCCTACCTAGACCTCGCAAAGACCTTCAACACCATTCCCCATTCTGGTATCATAGACAAGCTCACCAGCCTGAACATAAACCCCTTTGTCACAAGATGTGTTGCCAACTGGCTCACGGACAGAAGCCACATGGTGAGAGTTGCGGAAGCTAGGTCCGACTCTAAACCGGTTTCAAGTGGCGTTCCCCTGGGCTCAGTCCTAGGACCCCTCCTGTTCGGTATATACTTCTGAGAGGTACAGGCAAGCACAGGAGGACTATGGCTGACCAAGTTCGCAGACAACTGCAAACCAGGGGCTATTAACTGACTCTCTGGCTGACACAGACATGCTCCAAAAGGTTCTCACTGAGGAGGATACCTGGTGTCAAAATCATGGCATTAAGCTAAATGTCAAAAAGTGCACAGTCATCCCCTTTGGAAAAAACAAAGTACCCACAAACTACCACATAGGGGGTAGTCCCCTAAATACGGAAGACATAAGGGATCTGAGGACTTAAGTAGATAGTAATCTCTCCTTTGATAATCACATTGCCAAAAGTGGTCAGAAAATCCTTTTATGTGGCCCACCTAATCACAAAAGGGTTTGCATCCAGATCAAAAGAGGTCATTGTGCCCCTCTACTCATCACTCATCAGACCCATCACAGAGTTCAATGTCCCATTTGGGATGTAACTTACAAGACACCTGCAAAAGCTGGAATAAGACCACAGAAGTACCTCACCAAGAGGATGATTGGCCTCAAACAGATACCCTATGCAGCTCGACTGAAGAAACTCCAGCTGTACTCGGTTGCATACCGCCTACTCAGAGGTGATCTCTGCTTAACATACAAGGCCATGTCCAACCCAGAACTGATGGACAGTACAGTTGTGTACAATTACCATAAATGTAGATGTTCTAGTGTATTCACTGTTGCAGTCATTACATTTGGATAATCTGCTGGCAGGTTGCCCTCAGTCGGCCTGAATTCCAAAGTCTTGGGTCCTGCGTTGGTTGCTGTCTCCTCTTCCATGACGTCAGGTCGTCAAGGGTATAAAACATGCAGCAGATGCCATTTTCTTTAGTTTTTCTTGCCCCCGATGTCAGGTGCCCCAAAAAGGTAGCAAAAATATATATATGTATATATACATGCATCGATATAAACTTTACCTTCATCTACAAGCAAATACACCACATAGGTTGTAGAAGATAGAGAAGGAAAAATAAACTCCAGAATGACAGGAGGATGGCGGGAGGGTAACCTGGACTGCAACAGTGAATACACTTGAACATCTACATTTATGGTAAGTGTACACAACTGTACTATGTTCTTCGTGTTTTACAGTTACAGTCATTACATTTGGGTAGAATCCCAAAGCTATGGCTGGGAGGCTGGAGCTAAACAGCATTAGGTGCGACTATAAGGCCCTGCAGAACTGCAGTGGCAAAGCCTGCCCTGGACTTCGAGTAGAGAGGCAAATGATAATGCTTTGCAAAGGAGTGAACAGAACTCCAAGTATGCCAACTGGCTCACGGACAGCCTCTAGAATGTCTTTGGTTGGTACTCCTCTGAGAAACGCTGCTGAAGTAGCTGCAGCTCTGGTGGAATGAGACCTAATGCCCTTGGGCACAGGTTTACCATGGTGTAAGTAGCAGGAATGGATGCAGTGGCTTATCCACTTTGAAAATGTCTGCTTTGAAATAGCCTTTCCTTCTGATCCTGCAGCATATGACACAAGTAATTGCTCAGTTTTTCTTAGAGCTTTAGTCCTGCTCAAGTAGAATCTTAGCTGTCAGTGTACATCTAAGGAATGCAGAATTCTCTCCCCCTTGTTCTGCGGATTAGGATAAAAGGTTGGCAGATGAATTGTTTGGTTAACAGCCACACTGAAAACCACCTTAGGCCTAAAAGTAGGATTTGTCCTCAGAGACACCCTGTCTAAGTAAAAAATGATAAAAGGCTCTACAGCCATTAGGGCCTGTAGCTCTGAAACTCTTCTTGCTGAAGTAATTGCTAGTAGCAGAGCTGTTTTCCATGATCGGAACTTTATATCAGCGGTAGCACCTGGTTCAAATGGAGGCAGGGTGAGCTTTTCCAACACATAATTGAGGTCCCATGCAGGTAATGGTAATCTTCTAAGAGGCCTTACATTTTTGGCTCCTCTAAGATACTGCTTTAGTAAAGGATAAGAAAAGATTGGTGGCTCTGTATTGTAATGAGCCGAAATGGCAGAGGCATGCATTCTGACTGATGAGAAAGATGGGCCTTTGTCAAGCATCTCAGTTAAGTATTGTAATATATGAGGAATATTTGGTTCTGCTGCATCAGTTCCTTGTGCTTGATTCCAAGCACAGAATCACTTCCATTTGTCAGCATAAGCTTTTCTAGTACTAGGCCTTCTGGCTTCCAAAATGACATCCATCACAGCTTTACTGAGAGGTGTTGTTTGTATAACTATATGATCAGCCATGCTGCCAGGTTCAGTGTCTGTAGTTGATTGTGCAGGATCTGATTGTTTTATTGGGACAGTAGTTGAGGTCTTTGAGGTAATGTCCAAGCTGGGTATTGAGACAAGTTCCTTAGGATTGGGTACCAGTATTGGCGGGGCCAGTCCGGGGCAATTAGTATCATCTTTGGTTTCTCGTCTGACTTTTAGGAGGACCTTGGGGAGAAGAGGCAGAGGAGGAAAGGCGTAAACTGATGTTTTTTTTCCAGCTGAAGGATAGGGCGTCCACTTTCCATGCTTGTCTGTGATAAGTCCTTGTGCAGAATTTTTTCAATTGATAATTTTGAGGAGAGGCAAATAGATCTATGTCTGGGCTACCCCATTTCTCTGTTATCATGCTGAAGACTTGTGGATTTAGTTTCTACTCGTGAGGATCCATAAGGTTTCTGGTTAAATTGTCTGCCAGCGAATTGTGCTTTCCTGGCAGGAATTGAGCTTGAAGATGTATTTGGTAGGTGAAAGCTGTGTCCCACAGTGCCATGGCCAATCTGCAAAGGGGGTATGAGTGCGTGCCTCCTTGCTTGTTTATATACCACATGACTTGTGGTGTTGTCCGTCTTTATCAGTAGTTGTCCTGGATGAAGTAAGTCCTTGAAGGCTGTTAGGGCATTTTGAACAGCTAGCATCTCTTTCTGGTTGATATGTAGATGCATTTGTTTTGGTGTCCATATGCCCTGAATGCATCTTCCTGCCATGTGGGCCCCCCAGGCATAATCTGATGGGTCTGTTAAGGTTTGGCTGGCATGGGGTAGGGTGAAGGCCCGTCCCATGTTTTGGTGACATGCCTTTGCTCACCATAGAAACTCCTGCTGTAGGCAGGGAATGAGAGGAATCACTGCTTCCAGACTGTGAGAATTTTGACAACATAAACTTTTTAGGTACCATTGAAGTTTCCTCATATGCAGTCTTGCATATGAAATCAGTAGGATGCAGGATGCCATTAAGCCCAGAGCCTGCATAATTTGTCTTGCAGATAACTGGGTTTTGGTTGCCATCAGTTTGAAGTAAGTAGTCAGTTGCCTTTGCTTGTCTGGCATGAGGTAAGCCATCTGGGCAGTTGTATTCAAGCTTGCACCCAGGAATGTTATCTTTTGAGAGCGTACCAGTTGTGATTTCTTTTTGTTTATTGTGTACCCTAGGCATGTTAGAAGCCTTTTCACAAACGCCAGGTGTCAGAGAAGAACGTCCTTGTTCTGCTTGAATGAGATACTCGCCCAAGTAAGGATATACTTTTTTGTCTGCAAAATGCAATTACTGGTGCCAGGCACTTTGTAAAGACCCTGGGTGCAGTAGATAAGCCAAAGGGCAGTGCAGAGAATTGGTAATGCATTAAGCCAGCCTTGAACACAATTGTCTTATTGGGACATGCAGGTATGCCTCTTTTAGGTCTAAAGCATTCTTGCCCAGCATGGGCAGAAGTTGCTGCAAAGTCAACATTTTGGAATTTCCAGGTATGTGTTCAAAATCGATAAATCCAGTATTGGCCGCCAGACCTTGTCCTTTCTGGGTACCAAGAACAGTCTAGTAAAAACCTTGTCCTTTTTCCAGTTCTGGTACTGGCTGAATGGCCCTCATATTCATAAGGGACGTAACCTGTTTCTGTGCCTCTGCTCATTGTTTTTTTGGCAGAACTGGCCAACCATCTGTCACTGGCAGAGTGTGGAAATGGAATCTGTATCCCTGTGATACTATGTTTAGTACCCACTTGCCCTGGATTATTAACTGCCAGTTTTCAGGAAAAAGTGCTAATTTTCCCCCTATGGGTGCTGCCAAAAAATAAGTGCTTGGTGTAGGCAGAGGGAAGTCACTGGGGTTGTTTTCTGTAGGTTTGCACTTTATCTCCTCCAGATTTGGAGGCAGAAGCGCCCCATTGCTTTGACCTGTATGAATCTTGCACCTGGTATCTGGAACCCTTAGGGCGCCTGGATTTGCCTCTTTGAGCTCTGTCTGACACAGGCAATTTTTTGTAGGCCAATGTCTACTGAAACTTGGTGGCTGCACTTGTAATAAGTCTAACAGTTTGAATAGACTTAGCTTTGTCTTCCATTTTCTTTAAAACCTATTCTGCCTTAATACCAAACAGTGAATCATGCTGTAAAGGTGCATCTAGCAATTTTGCTTTAACATAATCAGGCATATTTTGTTCCTTTAACCAGGCATGCCTCCTAATCACAGATCCAGTAACTGCAGCAGGCCTCTAAGGAGTCAAAACCACATTGCAAATTATGCTTTCCAACTTGTTCAGCTGCATGCAATAATTCCTGCAGTTCTTTATTTTCTGCACATTCTGAAATCAAACATCATTTTCTGTTTCAGCAATCCCATAATATGTTGTTGTTACTTAAGCATATGAAATTGACAGTTTAAGGCCCTGATTGCCAAGGTTGCAGATGTATAGACTTTTTTCCCCATCTGTCCAGTGCCCTTGAATCTCTGTCAGAGGGGGTAGGATTTTTTGCTGTTGAGGCCTTAACTCCCTTTGGACCCTGTGAAACAGTTTCAGGATCAGCAGCAGGGTTTCTAAATAAAAATTTGTGAGAGTTAGGGACCCTGTAATATCTGTCAGGCTTACTGGGAGCCGGAGGTAAGGAGTCAGGGGTCAAGCTTGACTCCGAAAACACATCATCCACAATGTCTAAAACTGGGGGAATGGCTAAAGGCCTGTGCTGAGGGAGAGGGAAATCCCTGAGCCTCTTTTTTTTTTTTAATTCTGAGAAGTCTCGACTCTCCCAGTGAAAATGCATAATCCTCAGGAGAAGATGCAGATGGTATAGACTCCTCTGCATCAGAATCCTCATGGGGAGGTATAAATAATTCCTGACCAGAAGAGGAATCAGAAGAAATAGAAACCTGATATGAAGATTCATTCTGAATGGGTCTCAGTAGAGGCCTGCGACTCGAAGGTAGTGGGTAACAGGGGCTGCGAAAGCACCTCACTTAGTACCAGCGAACTGACGACTGACGTAGGAGAAGCTTTGTCATCGGTTTTGGATCTCGACTGCCTTTCTCTGTCCTTTTCTTTGCGTTTTTTTATGTACTCTGGTAGTCGGATTGCTATCTGACGACATCTCTGGGTAGTTGAACCTGTTTCCAAAATACTTTGATGCAAAAATAAACCGACGCTTAATAGTACGTTGGTTAAATCTAGCACAAAACTGACAGCCAGGCACATTGTGATCAGGGCCTAGGCAAGGAATACAGTATAAATGGAAATCCTTATGAGGTATTTGTTTCCCACAAGTATTACAATTATTAACTTTTTCTGACATCGGTAAGGAGCAAGAAAAAAGTTTCCCCAATGGGGTACTTAGCTTTAGTGAAGACTTCGGTTCTGAAATGCAAACCTGAATATTTCAGTGGTCGGCTGACCAGCACTTGCGAAATGCTTCTGCTTTGGGCACCGCGCGGTAAGAAAGACTAAAGAAAATGGCGTCGGCTGCATGTTTTATACCCCTGACGACCTGAAGTCATGGAAGAGGAGACAGCAACCAACGCAGGACCTAAGACTTTGGAATTCAGGCCAACTGAGGGCAACCTGCCAGCAGATTACCCAAATGTAATGACTGCAACAGTGAAACACGAAGAACATATGCTCCACCTAAAGAAAACCATACTCCCTTGAGCCACATGCTCTAGGGATCTAAACCTTACCGCAACAATCAATAGGACGTGCTGGAGGGATAGATTCCTGCCCCACAGACTTCCCATGCCTTGGAACAAGATTCCAATCTACATTAGGCAGAGCTCCTCGTTAACACTCTTCAAGAGAAACCTTGACGAGTGGATGGGAAACAAAGTTTACCCTGGGGATCACTTCAGTAGCTCTGCTGGACAGAGGCACAAGGAACTAATCCAAAAAGGTGGCAAAAGCCAACAAATTCTGGCTAGGCTTATAAATGGATTCGGGCAGATAGCCTAGTACCTACCTATGAACCTATAAGAGAGGAAGGACAGGCAGCCAAAGCAGCCACCGTGACCGAAGCAGAGGAAGAGGCAACCACCTCAGAAGTGGGAAGAAGGCTTTTCAGGGTCAACTTAGCCTTCCTGTCCTTGATAACGCGCAGGTTAAAAGCCGTGCATATAGAGTAGTCTGTACTTACATGGGCAATGCCCAAGCACATTACACAAAGTGTGGCCATCTGCTGAGAACAACTTATGGCAACACTCAGTGCACCTTTTAAATACAGACTTATCAGTCATTCAAAGAGGGAAAAGAAATAAGAAAAAAGATATTAGTTTTCCCACTGAAAACCACTCACCACACTCACACACAGAGCACACTGAGGGTGGAGGGAGCGCAAGTACACTAACCAACTAAGATAAACAACAGTAAAGTTTAACTACTTGATGCTAAACAACAGTAAAGTTTAACTACTCGATGCACCAAGCGAAGGGAGGAGAAGGGGAACCTATACTAACCACTATCCTAAAAGTTAGAGAAAAAACACTTTCTAAAATCTTTCAACCCACTTACTACTCTGGAGATCATGATGCTTCAGCTAGCCGGGGAAAACAAGATCTGGGGGTTGAAAGGTACTGGAGGTGTATTATGGGTAAGGGGAGGAGCCTGGAGCAGATGCTAGTGAGATTGCTAGCTCGGATCCAATACACACTCAATATCCCACGGGTTAAAGAGCAAATGAGGTAAACTACTTCAGATGCACAAGTTATACATGTTGAGCATGCAATAAAAATATAGGTAAGTATTCAACACAGAGGTAAAACCAAATGAGTCCACCTTAAAGCAGTGTGAGAAAAATGAAACCAGCAATGGGGGCAGCCATGGCACAAAGTCTGGCAAACACGGGCCTAAGAAAATGGGAAACGGAGCCTGTCTACAACTTCCCCTACTTTTTGGTACATGGGGTGTTCTGAATTTTATTGATATTTCTACTGTCTGGAATGGATGCCTAAATTAGCCTTAACAAGTTTTTGGAACACATTGGCACTTCCACCTCTTTTCTACATTTCACCACTAAACACAGTCCAGACAGAGTGGAGTTTGTGGACTTGGTCATTAGCAAAACCCAAGATAATAAAGGGCTTACCAATGACCTTTTTTGCAAACCCACCAGGGTAAACATGTTAGTCCATTTCAAAAGTATGCACCCACACAGACTGGAAAGAGATATGGTCAAGTTGCAGGGGCTCCAAATTGCACGTGTTTCTAAAAAGCTCAACAACTTCACTAGGAACATCCACGAGCTAGAAGGGGACTTTTTGTCCAGAGGATATAGCAACAGGCTATTGAATAATGTCGTAACACCCATCATTTTGCAGAACAACTCAGGCAACTTTAGGCCTTTGTTCACTGGGAGAGACCTCTGTAGTTTCAACATCAGCTCCAACAACACAAACCGGGAATTAAACATGGTCCTCAACTATGAAATCATGAAAGTTATCCTTGACAATTGGCCTATAATCACAAGCAATAGGAGCTTTGGTCATATTTTCCCACCAAGGTCCAGCTTCATCCCAAATAGAGGATGGAGTATCCAGGACTACCTTGAAAAAACTGGACCTGTGTCAACAACCAGAGGAAGGAAGTTCCATTGTGGTGTGTCCCCCCCTCTTGTGCCCACTGTCAGTACATGAGCTGCAAGGACATTTTTTTCTGTCAAAACAATCGTGTTTCCCTTCTTTTTTCAGGGGCAATTGCAACTCGGAGGGAGAGGTCTATAGAGCACAATGTTCAAAATGCAAAGCTTTTTACATCGGTAAAACTGTCAATAAACTGAAAACTAGAATAGCAAAACACTGCCATGACCTTCATTACCTCAACAGCACTAATCCCTTGGCTATACATGCTAGGAAACAAAAAGAACACAATAAATTCTTGTTTCACATTTTGGACCAGGTCCCTGACATCCCTCTGAATGAAAGCTTCAATGACTTGCTAGACCAGAAAGAATTCATGTGGCAGATCAGATTAATGGCCAAAAATGGTCTATGACTCAATACTACCGAATCTCTCATTCCCGTCCTCAACCACAGGATACTAGGCCATAAAAATACCATTGACTGGTTTCATTTTTCTCAGTGCTTATGGTTGGGACTTGGTTTTACTTCTGTGTTGAATACTTATCTGTACTCTTATTACATGCTCAAAACGTACAAGTTATGCTTTTTGTCAAGCACACTCTGGAGATATAACTTTACTGCTTTAGGATTTTAGAGTTTGAAGCATTCATGATGAAGGACTCCCGAAAGTGCCACACAAATTAGTTTTCAGTGTTTAGCAGATTTAATACCATCATTTTGATTTTTTTGGTAAGGTTTGATTGGCTAACATGCGTTTTATGTAACCAATCAAAATGAAGGTCTTCACATACATACTTTGCTTAAAACCACCCACAAGCTCCCTGGCAAGCCCACCATTACATCACAAGGGCCTCAATAAAGGTACACACCCACCCTGATATAACTGGTGGCTTGCCTTGGACACACCCCCCCAGTTTTAATATATATGTTGGTATTTGTAACCTTTTTTCTTAGCACACTTAAGTAGCACTGGAAAGCTTCATTTCAACAAAGGATCAGAAACAAAGTCGACTGAGATTTTTTTTTTCTGCTACATTTTGCAGTTCTACTGAGATTCCTTCTGCTACTCTAGAGATTCATTCAACCCAGTTTTTGGCCACCCATCAAATGGGATACTTTGAAAGCGAGTTCTTCTCTAGTTTGTTAGTTACTTCCCATAGATCCTCTGGGTCTAAGGCCTGGACTTGCCAGTCTGAGGCTCTACTGAGATTTTTCTGAGTTTGTTTTTAGTTTGTCTGGAATGTGTAAAGTTTTGTTTCTTTTCTTGACTTCAACTGATGAAGGATTTCAGTTTTCAGGAATTGTTTCTGAGAATGCCATTTCTCCAAACATGAGGCAAAAAGGTGGCCAATAAAACAGGGGAGCTTCTTCTCTATGCAAGGATGAGTTAAGAGAAGAATTATGTAATTTGCCTCTTAGTGGGGTACAGTACCCCTTGTCAATTAGTCTACAAATGAATGAGCTTACAAAGAAAACTTATCACAGTGCCTGGAAGGCAAAAGTTAATTTTCTCTACTGTAGCACAATGGTGTTGTATATTTGTCCAGTAATCAAAATGGGATATTTTTACTCACAAATGGGAGATGGCTGCCTTGTGGGTTGGTAATTAGTTGAGTCTATGTAGGGGATAGTTTCTGTCGAATCACTGCAGTGGAAATAAGTTACTGGTCAGATTGTTTTAAGCTAGCCAGTTCGGTAACTTGCTAAAATCCATTTAGTGTAGTTTGCTTAAAGTTTGCAAGGATTTGTGACCATCTGTAACAACTATGCTGCCTGCACAAAGAACTGATTTTAAATTTGGTAGGTCATGTGGCAGACTGCTAATAAACGGGGAGAACAGTAAACTGATCCTTCAAAAATTCCCTTTGATAACATGGTTAGTATTTAACTGAAGATGACTTGATAACTAAAATATTTCTTGAACCAGCAACTGTCTAACCAAAGAAGCAAGTCACTGGACAAATTTACTATGCAGCTTCTAAAAAAATGTACACATGGCTATCAGCCTTGTTGTACAGGTTCATTTTAAGAGGGAGGGCAGTTTCCATAACTGAGCAGACTCTAGCTGTGCAGATCAGTACTATGCAACTGTAGCCTTGCTCAACAGGGCAGCTGCCCACAGCTTCTCTACATGAGAGCTGTAACAGGATTCAGGGTCACACTCGTGCACATCTCTGAAGTGGATTACAGCAAAACAGCAACACTGTGCCAAAGGGAGCAGGGAGTGTTGCTCAGCTATGACCTGATCTGTGAATACTGCCAAGTAAGTTCTAAAGACTCAACACATCTCCGCAATGACTTAGTTGGTGCTACACCGAAAACAATATGCACTGTAGACATTATAAACAAATGGGGATTTTTCTGAGGAATTTTAAGCTTTATTTTTTTAATATTCATTTCCATATTTCAACAGTTGATTTATAAAAGGTTTCTCTTCATTTTACTAACATTTCTCTTGTTAACTTTTAACAATATATATACAGTTTGGGTTGAATACTAACGTGGTTTACTTTTCTGCAGACGTATACTGCCAGGTGTTTAAAATAGATGTGCTGTTTGTATTTGATGATTCTGATTGCTGCATCCTATACTTTATGAAATGATGCTTATGACTGTATGTCATTATGGACTGCAATAAAAAAATGTGCAGGGTACAAAACTCTAAAGCATCAAGACGAGAATGCGCACACAAGGTGGGTGTTGCATTTATTTCACTCTGCATGTTAAAGTGCTCAGAACTTAAGGACTATAATAAAACTGAAGTTGAAGCCCTCAAAAAAGTCAATCAAATGAAGTAGGCACCACACAATGCAGTAACTGTTCTCCAAAAACATGCAGAAAGAGCAATGAAAAAGGATCTGAGGCAGGGGTGTAGCAAGAGTAATTTCGTACTAGTGTGCTCTTATTTCTATCCTCAACCCGCCTGTCAGTTACAGAATTAAAACCTTCTTCTTTTTCTTTCTGCTGCTCCAGTTAGGGGTCGCCACAGCGGATCACCTGTTTCCATTTCTTCCTGTAGTCTGCATCTTGCTCTGTCACACCAACCACCTGCATGTCCTCTCACCACATCCATAAACCTTATCTTAGGCCTTCCTCTTTTCCTGTTACCTGGCAGCTTCATCCTTAGTATCTTTTTCCCAATACTGCATCCCTCCTCAGCACGTCCAAACCAACATAATCTTGTCTCCAAACATTCTAACCTGGGCTGACCCTCTAATATACTTATTCCTAATCCTGTCCATCCTCGTCACACCCAGTGGAAATCTTAACATCTTCAGCTCTGTCATGTCAAGCTCTGACTCCTGCCTTTTTGTCAATGCCACTGTCTCTAACCCATATAACATAGCTGGTCTCACTACCCTCTTGTAGACATTCCCTTTCACTCTTACTGGTACTCGTCTGTCACAAATCACTCCTGACAATCTTCTCCACCCACTCCATCCTGCCTGTACTCTCTTCTTCACCTCTCTTCCACACCCACCATTACTCTGAACTGTTGATCCCAAGTATTTAAACTCATCCACCTTCGCAACCTCTACTCCCTGCATCCTCACCATGACTCGATCCTCCCTCTCATTCACACACACACACACACATTCTGTCTTAGTCCTGCTGACCTTCATTCCTCTTCTCTCTAGAGCATATATCCACTTCTCCAGGGTCTCCTCCACCTGTTCCCTACTCTCACTACAGATCACAATATCATCTGCAAACATCATAGTCCACGGGGACTCCTGTCTGATCTTGTCTGTCAACCTGTTCATCACCACTGCAAAGTAAAGTAGCACTTAAACGTTTATAGGTTCATACTAGGCTATCTGCCCTGGGGCAATTATAAGCCTAGCCCGATTCTGTATGGCTTACGGCACCCCTTGATTTGAGTATACTGTGCCCTTTTTAAGGTTTAGTTTACTGTGCCTCTGTCTAATAGTGACACGGGAGTAATCCCTGGGACAAACCTACGATCCCCCATCCACCTATCGAGATTCTTCTTGAAGAGATTCAGTGAGGTGCTCTGCCTCACATGAACTGGAATTCTATTCCAGAGTGAAGGGAGCCTCTGGGTTATGAACCTGTCCCTCCAGCAAGTTCTATTTATTTCTGTGCTGAGGTTCAAGTCCCTCGAGCATGTGGCTCTAAGGGATTTAGATTTACTGATTTACTGAGGTGGAGCATGTCCATTAATTCTGGATTTGACATAGCTTTGTATGTCAGGCATAGATCGCCTCGAAGTTATATCACTTTCTCTCTAAAACAATTAAATAGATATTTTTCAATCCATGAGACTCTTTTAGCGGCATAAATTTAGACAGTTGTGGACACATTATGGGCTTCTCAAACTAAATCTATAGAAAACTGTATTCAATAGAGTACAAACAGTATACCTAGCTACACCCCTGATACGTGGGCACTGATGGTAAAACAACCAAAATCTACGATATATGGAAAAGAAAACCAGTGGTGACAAACCAATGAAGGGGAAACAGTCTGAATGTTTAATGAACCACAAAGTCTACTTCAAAATAGGAACAAAAGGGAGATGTAATGTAATGGAAGAGTTGTCGCTTTTTCCGTTTGAATAAAACCCACTCTCCCAGCATCTATTCAAATCTCCAAAGCAGTAATGCTACCCATATATACCACAACCACGATCCAAATACAACTGCAGTTCTGTTCTCTATATAACACTCACTAACCATGTAGTAAAACACAATCACTTTAATGTAGCGCCTCAGTGTAACCACCTTCAAGGAGTTATGCAGTTACAAAAATCACACTTTTTATATAAAATCTTAAATTATATTCAATTAGTTAATTAAACAATCAATTAAAACTCCAATAAATTTAAAGCATCTCCAATTTAACTCATTATTTAAGCCCTTAGAAACTAAAGTTTTGTATTTTAAAATACATATACTTTATTTGTACATCAGCTTCTGTTTAATACATTCTCATTGCTATATCCATGCATTCAAGTTCTTCCAAACTAATGCCATGAAATAAATTTCCTTCACTATTATGGCAAGCTTTAAAATGTCGGGATATTATTTTATCTTCCCTTTGATTTCTTACATCTCTTAAATGTTCCATAACTCTAATACGGAACTTTCTTTCAAACAGTAATGCTACCCAAATGCCTACTGTACTCATTGTCAAAGCCTGGATGAGAGGCTCAGTTGGCATGGCAAAGGTATGACAAGCCAACATCTGAGGCAGCAAAATAGAGCAACACATGATCCCTCTTCCTTGTAACAACTATGGTACTCATCCTGTGGATAAGACATTAAACTGAGGTCCATCTGCCTGAGTTGGAGGAAGATCAGGTGGATGTAGAAGATTCCGTGGCACTAATCGAAAAGACAAGGGGAAGTTCCCCAATACCATGGCCAAATTTCCCCTAGTTGTATAAATACCACCTTGGGTTTCCCCTGAGAAGAGGCCACAAGCCCAGTGGGACTAACCCGGACAACAATGAATAAATCTTCTTCTTTTTCGGCTTTTCCCCGGTCAGGGGTCGCCACAGCAGACCACCTGTCCGCTCATGATAAAGATGCAGCAGACTTGATATGCACATTTATTCATGGCTTTATAAAGTTACAAAATCATCAGCATTCACTTTCCTGAGCCTTCTGAAGTGATTTCACTAGGAAAGTGACTACATGGTAGAACAACACAACAGCTACTGTTAAAAATGCCTGAAGGTTTCTGTTTGCAAATAATGGAAAACAACTGGAAAATGAGTGAAGAAATGCTTCCGTTTACATATCAGATTCTTTTAAAACTGACAATGGGATCTACAGCAGTTCCTAAAAACATCTGAAAAATATTCTGCCATGCTATGGAAGGCTCAGTAATGTGCAATTCTTTACCCAAGATGGACATTACGAACATACATACCACATCTTCTCAACACAGCTCTGAAAGCTTACATTATTTGGAAGATCTGATGTTTGCTAAATAAAATCCCAAAGTGCTCACTGTATATAAAGTATTTTGCTTACCAACAATGTATATAAAGTATTTTGCTTACCAACATTAAGAGGTAGAATGTAATAGGCAGAATCAGACTCTGTAGGTTTAAATTCTAGTGCAGGTTTCTCAAGCCGAAGAATATGAGAAAAAATGTACTGGTGAAGCCTTGTAATCAACTCAAGTTGCTCTACAGTCAGTGTAAAATCAGACTTCTTCAGCTCGATGGATATGGTAACTTCTCCAGAACGCGTATACACTGGAAAATGAGGAATCTAGACAAGTTATAAAAAAGTACAGTGTTACCACATACTGCAGCTGTCCAGTGAATACATCACAATTCCTTAATTATTTGTTGTAAAATACCATACACATATATAGTGTCTTGAATTTAAAAGTCGGAGGGGGCACAGAACCAAAGTTCCATCTGCCTGAATTGGTAGTAGCTCAGGTGGATGCAAAAGATTCCACAGCACCTACTGAAAAGAACAAGAGAAATTCATCAGTGCCCTGGCCAAACTTCCACTTGTCAATATCACATCAGGTTTCCGCTGAAAAGGGGCTTCTGGACTACTGGGATCCAGTATCTGTCTGCCTGGGACAACATGATCGACAGACCATGATGCTTTGCCAGAGATGGTCTGCACCTGTCGCCCCTGGGATTCAGGTTACTGGCTAAGGCTCTTGCCACCCCTATAGTGCCTTTTTTAGGCAAAGTTCAAAGGACAAAACCACCACTGTAACCGGTACAATCATGCAAAATCTGAAGGTAATGCTACTCAATGCTAGAAGTCTAAACCTCAAAATGCACTCTCTCGAGGCACTCCTAAAAATGAGAACATCAATATCTGTGCAGTAACTGAGACCTGGTTCAAGGCTCCAGAGAGCACCCCCTGCAATACCAGGCTACAACTCTTACCACACTTTTCGGCCACCAAACTAAAGGTGGAGCAGTGTCCATATTCACCAAGGATATTCACACCACTAGGCTAGTTGCCCAACACAATACGTATGAAATTCTCCAGGTGCAACTAACACTAGGTAAGACTGCAATCCAAATTGTAGCTTGCTAAAGATCCCCCACCATGCCCCAAGATTCTCACTACATCTTTCTAAACGTACTGGAAAATATTAAGATAGAACCAAACACCCTAATACTGGGCAATTTTAACTACCCTGCCATTAACTGGGAAAACTACTCGTGTACCAATACCTTTGCCCAACGGTTCTTGGAATTCATAAATTCCAATGCCCTGGATCAACTAATCCATAGTCCCACTAGGGGCTCCAATATCCTAGACTTGGTCATTACCAACATGGGAAATCGATGCTCCACACCTATGATCACCCCCTCGTTAGTCAGGTCTGACCATAAGCTAATCACCCTTGACATCCACATCCCACCCACACCCCCTAGTAAGGAAACCTCCATAAAAAACTTCTCCAAAGCCAGCGTCATGCTACTCAAGTCAGAAGTGACAAACTTCATGAAACCCATGCAGACAGGAACTGAAAGTTCGACTGCTGAATCCTACACTAAGGAAATGTACAAGCACATCCACTCGTGCATGAATCGTGCCATCCCAAATAGAACCAAGATGCTCTCCTCCAAAAAAAAGGAAGCCAATCTGGTGGTCCCCTGCCACAAAAAAAGCTTTACAACAAAAGGAAGAAACTGTTGCAGAAAAGAGGAAAATCCCATGAGGCAAAAAACTTCCTTACCAGCCTCAGTAAGAAACAGAGATCCCTCATAAAATCCTCCAAAGCTAGTTATGAAAATAAAATTGGCAAAGATTCCAAAGACAACCACAAGGCATTCTATAACTATGCCAAGAATCTAAATGCCAATGCTCAGATCTGCTCTGAACTAAAACAGAATGGCATGAAATATACCGATCCCAAGGATATTGCTAATATCCTGGCAGATCGATTCAGTACCAACTTCACCCCCCTCTCACCCCCTAAACGGCCTATCTCAATACCGGAAGATTGCCAAATTCCGGTAACAGCCACACAGGTAAAAAACGCACTCTCCAAAGCTAAGAATACAACATCCATGGGACCAGATGACATCCCGGGCTGTGTACTACATGAACTACAATATGAACTGGCACCTCACTTAAGTTTAATCATAGCCTCACCACAGGTTTCGTGCCCACTGAGTGGCGCAGAGCTACAGTTATCCCACTCCACAAGGGGGAGCCACCTTGGATACCGGAAACTACCGTCCCATCAGTCTGACGACCATTATCTGCAAGGCCATGGAGCGTATTATCATGGAACTTATAAACAAAGACATTGGCAACCTTCAAACACTGGAACCCACCCAGTTTGGGTTCGTAAAGGGCCGATCTTGTCTCCTGAACCTGAGTGACTTCTTCGATTCAGTCTCCAGAGCCATGGACAAGGGTAAGGTGGTCCACACAGCCTATTTAGACCTTGCTAAGGCCTTTGACACCATCCCCCACTCTGGAATCATAGATAAACTTACTAAGCTGGGCATTAATCCCTATGTCACCCAATGAGTTGCCAATTGGCTTACTGACATAACCCACACTGTAAAAGGAGCCAACTCCAAATTCAGCTCCAGACAAGTGACAAGTGGAGTACCTCAGGGTTCAGTCCTGGGACTGCTCTTGTTTGGCATCTACTTCTCTGAAGTACAGGCCAACACTAAGGGACTGTCGCTAACAAAGTTTGCAGATGACTGCAACCTGGGAGCCATTATTGAATCCCCATATGATGTGGATACTAAAGTGCCTTACAGAAATAGATGCTTGGTGCCAGAGCCATGGATCAAGCTCAATGCCAAGAAATGTATAGTTATCCCCTTTGGGAAAAAACATGTACCCGTGAATTACCACATAGGTGGCAGTACACTAAACACCGAAAGTGTGATAAGAGACTTAGGGACATAGGTGGACAGTGGTCTCACCTTTGATAACCACATCGCCACAACAGTCAGGAAAATATAGATACCTATACATTGGGTCTTTCTAAATGTGACACAATAATAACAGATTTCATGACAAATCAAGTACATTACAAACATGTTATTATATTTTTAAAAATAATGTTGACAAATTTTCATTTATCAGAAGCTGTTTTAATGGGAAGGTCTGTAGACTTGCTCTATTTTAAGTATTTTTCTAGTAATATTTGTTGAACAGCAAGGTAAAGTCTTAAGTCATGTGTGTCTGTAAAGTTCAACTTACTTGAAAAGTATTTGGATCATGTTTAAATTAGTTAGCTGAAGTTCCTGAAGGAAAAAAAAACTGTAGTTGTACAGCATTAACTGTGATAAGGATCTTCAAGATCAGGTCAGTAACAGTAAATTGTAGTATTTGGCTTTATGCACTTTTGTTTTTTTTTTTTCTGAACAGAGATTTCATCAGCTGTACTCTGAATATTCTTTGAAATGCTGGCCTTCATAGCAAGCATTTGTAGGCATCCTAAAAATGGCTTTCAGAAAAATAAAATTCTTTCAATAATCAAAAGAAATATTCTCTTCAGAACTTGAGGAGAAAAACAGAAGTTGTTCCCTCAAAATCATTTACATATTTATTACCCTGTGACTCTTCAAAAAATGAAAAATGCCCTTTTCATTTACCAGATAATCTAGAAGGAGAAAGGTTAAGGGTCTGAACTAAACCTTCAGCTAAACCCAACAAGATTCCTGGACAAATTAAAAGACTCAGGAGAGGATAAAAGTTTAACTTTGTGCTACGTTTTAATCATTATCGTCTGAAAAATAATGCAACATAATTCCAAACAGAAACTGTAAAAATTTCAGAATAAAGCAGTTACAAGCAAACTTCTAGATAATTTAGCCAGATCCACAGTACAGAGGGATAAAGCCCTGACAAAAGCACAGTAGACTACAATCACCTAGCATTGTGGGAGCCTGTAGGCCCTAATTTTAGAGGATGGGAATGAGCAGCACCTGCAGAGCCTTTGTACACCATAAGGGTGACTTGGCATTTATCCAATGGAATTCTGAGCCAGCCAAACATATGTTACCATAATGAGCTTACACTAAGTAACTGAGGGGAAACCTAGCTTGTGGAGGTATGCCCCTCAGGAGGTAGCAACTGTGGTCTCGGAGGAGATGACAATGGTGGGGGGGGGGGTACTCTCAGAAAAGGGTAGGTTGTTCCCCATGGTCAGCAACCTAGCCTATTCCTTACTGTGTTATTCTTGATTGAGAATGAAGGACTTTTTTGTTTTGTTTTCTTGTTTTTGTTTTTTTAAGTACCTTTACTAAATTCTTACATTGCAGACAATAACATAGGAACACATACACCAAGAGAAAAAACCCATAGCACATATTTTTCATGTATTATACAAACCTTTCCTTGATCATCGATCTGACATTACATAAATTGCTCAATTCCTCCCTTCCCTTAAACTCGCTCCTCATTTGGAGCATTATTTTGCATTTACTGATCCCACAAATTACATTCGTTTCTGTGCAATTCGCTCCTTTTTCTAAGCTTCCCAGTTCCAATTCTTTTATCCCTTTTCAATATTCAGTACTTCAATACAGTTGGTTTAGATTCTGATTTCCATTTTGTACTAGGTTCATAGGTAGGTTCATAGGTATGTACTAGGCTATCGGCCCTAGGACCTATGTAAGCCTAGCCAAATGAGGTTCCCTGGCTTTTGCCACCCAAGAAAATTATTTTCCTGTGCCCCTGTCGAGCAGCCCCACAGCAGTGATCCCCAGGGTGAATTTTCTGTTTCCCATCCAATTAATTGCTTTTTTGGAAGCCAATAGCATTAAACTTCATAAAACCTTACTATGCCTGGGCAATTTAAATCCACTATTCCATCTCAAAAGAATAAATTTCTTAGTTACAAACATTTAGTCTCACAACATTTCTAACAAACTACTCCGCAGGGAATTTTTGAAGTCTGCCAACTCATTAGGTCCCCCCAAAAAACACAGTTGGGCATGTAACCTTATCATAACAGCAGACATTTAAATAACTGCTGCAGTAGCCTTAGCATTACGACTAATATGACTAATATCTTGCATAGGATTATAACAGCAAGCCATCTTCCAAAGCTTCAGAGTACATGCCGAGGCCACTGACAGCCCTAGCAGAGCTGTAGAAAATCAGCAGTCTGGGCACCAAGCCCTTTACAGGTTTCATGCCAATTGAATGAAGGAGGCTAGAGCCCTGAAAGAGAACAATGCTAGGTAAATAAAATTCAACGTCCACAAAAACATATCAAAAATTAGGGAAGAGAGGGAACAGCTATCACAGCAGTGGTCCTTCAAACATCTACTGTTAGGTAAGTTCATTTACACAACTGTACTACGTTCATCATTTGTAGTCTTAGCTATATGGGTAGATGACCACAGCATAGACTGGCTGGGAGGAGGAAGAATGAGGGCCCAGTAGTCCATGAAATATGGAAAATGGTTCTAGCAAAGCCTTATGTAGACCAGCTACCAGACTAGATTGTAGAATTTTGTACATGTGCGTATTGAGGTCCAAATTCCTTTCTCTAGAATACTTCTCAAGTCCAACCCTTTCCAAAAAGCCAACATTGAAGTCAATGCTCTAGCAAAATGTGCCTTGTCCATGCCTGGAATGGACACATTATGGTGGGAATAACAAAAAGAAATAACATGGGATGACCACTTGGACATGGTCTGCTTTGACACAGGTTGCCCTATTTTGTTACCTTCATAAGAAATTAATACCTAATTAGAATTTCAGAAGGTTTTAGTTCTGTCAAGACATTACCAGAGTTGTCTGTAGGCATCCAGAGCATGAAGACCCCTTTCTCCCTCAGTTTTAGGCTGTGGCAAGAAAGTAGGGGAATGAATAGCTTGGCTCAAAGTATATTTGGATAGCACTTTAGCCATAAGAGAGAGATTAGTTCTCAAAGAAACAGGTCTTTGTGGAGAATGAGATCAGACTGACCCACCATGAGTCCTCGCAACTCAAGACACCCTTTTCTGCAGAAGTCAGAGGAATTAGCAAAACTGTTTTTCACATTAAGAACTTCAAATAAACTTGATCACCTGGTTCAAATGGAGTAAGCTTTAAATCTTCCAAAGTAAGATCCCAAAGAGAAGCCATCTGTTTTCTTGGAGGATGGGTATGCCAAACCCCTTTCAAAAATAACCATACATATAAAACCATTGAAAGAGGGGGATCCAAGGACAGACATGATGAAATAGCTGATAAATGAGCAACGACACTGGAGTAAGAAAGGCCAAGAGGGTAATTTTCTCAAATATTGTAAAAACAGAGGAATACTACCCTTAAAAAGGACTTCATTCTTATTTAACCATCAACTTGAAAACGGTTTCCATTTATTAAAATTTAATTTCCTAGTAGAACGTTTCTTTGCCTCCTTTAATATGTGATGCAAGCCCACGGAAGATAGGTGCATCTTGAAAGGTATTAAGATTCTACCATTCAGACAATTTGCTGAAGTTGCTTCAAGGTGGGTGTATCAAACAATCTATTGAGTAGGTCCACTCAGTGAGTAAGCTCGCAGTAACTGCCCTCAGCCATTTCCAAAAGAAGGGAGTCATCACAAAAATCTTTAGAGACTCCTTCTGAATCTTCAGAATGACCCTTGATATTAATGGAAAGGCTGGAAAAGAATAAAGGATCATTCCTGTCCAAGGACAGGAGAATGCATCTGTTTGCCAGGCCTGTTTCAAGGAGTTCTGGAGCAGAATTTTGCCAGATGTTTGATGTGAGCGGAGGTGAAAATATCTACCTGAGGTGTTCCTTACAAATGTATCAAATCCTGAAAGACCACTTGATTCAATTTCCATTCGTAAGAGTCTAATCCTGGTCCTGCTCAGGTTGTTTGCCACAATATTTTGCTTTGATGTGTTAAGGGACAAGACCAGCTTACTAAAATGTATATTAATTTCAGTTTATTAATGATGCTACAATATGATTGTTAAAAAACAAATATAATTTGTATGCAAGGCTGGGAAAAATACAGCTTCATATGCTACAGTATTGCTGTTTCTTAACTGCATTATTTTAATATGTAATAAGGGAAAAGTGCATGTTGCATGAAGAAGGCATGTTAGTTACTACAAAAGGAATTTGTTAGCCTGACTCCTCCAGGCTAGGAGTGTGTTGTTGCTAAGGCAGGTTTGAAAAGTACAATTTACAAGACAATTTTGCCAGAAAAGTGCTATTTTTCCCCCTAAGGGAGCTGCTTGAAGGCAAGTGCTTGGTTCTGGCAAGGGGAAGTCATTGCGATTGCTTTCTGTATTGGCTGTGACTTTTCCTCTCCACCCTTGGGAGTGGATGCACCCCACTAACTAGGCCTGTATGAGCCCTGGGGCTGGGATCTCCCTCTAGGGTGCCTATATCTTCCCCTTTGTTCATAGGTTCATACTAGGCTATCTGCCCTAGGGCATTTATAAGCCTAGCCAGAATGTTTTTTGGCTTTCGCCACCCATTTTAAATTAATTTTGCTATGCTCTTTTTCGAGATTAGTATACTGTGCCTCTGTCTAACAGTGACACAGAAGTGATATCCGGGTTAAACCTACGATCTCCCATCCACTCATCAAGATTCCTCTTGAAGAGAGTCAATGAGGGACTCTGCCTAACCTGGACTGGGATTTTATTCCAGAGTGAAGGGAGCCTCTGGGTTATGAATCTGTCCCTCCAGCATGTCCTATTTATTTCAGTGCTGGGGTTCAAGTCTCTCGAGCGCATAGCTCGATGGGATTTGGATTTTCTGAGGTGCAGCATGTCCATTAATTCCGGGTTGGACATGGCTTTATAGGTCAGGCACAGATTGCCCATGAACAGGCGGTATGCCACTGAGTAGAGCTGGAGTTTCTTTAACCGGGCAGCATGTGGCATCTGTTTGAGCCCTTTGATCCTCTTGGTGAGGTACTTTTGGGGTCTTTCCAGTTGCTGCAGGTGTCTGGTAAGGTACATCCCAAAAGGGGCATTGTACTCAATTATGGGCCTGATGAGGGATGAGTAAAGAGGCACGATGACCTCCCCTGATCTAGATGTGAATCCCTTCATGATTAGGTGGGCTATATAAAATGTTTTTCTAACCACTTTGGCCATGTGGTTGTTAAATGAGAGACTGCTATCAACTTGGGTCCCCAGATCCCTAATTACTTCTTCTGTACTTATTGGATTACCACCTATGTGGTAATTTGTGGGCACTTTGTTTTTGCCAAAGGGGATGACTATACACTTTTTGACGTTTAGCTTGAGGCCATGGCTCTGGCACCAGTTGTCTGTTTCTATGAGGCCCTTTTGGAGGATGCTTGTGTCGGCTGGAGAGTCTATTATGGCGCCCAGTTTGCAGTCATCTGCGAACTTGGTCAGCCACAGTCCCTCCGTGTTGGCCTGTACCTCTGAGAAATATATACCGAACAAGAGAGGTCCCAGGACTGAGCCTTGCGGGACGCCACTTGTAACTGGTTTGGAGTCTGACATGGCTCCAGCAATTCTAACCATGTGGGTTCTGTCCTTGAGCCAGTTTGCAACCCATCTAGTGACATAGGGGTTTATATTTAAGCTGGTGAGCTTATCTACAATGCCCGAGTGGGGTATTGTATCGAAGGCTTTTGCGAGGTCCAGGTAGGCTGTGTGGACCACCTTCCCCTCATCGATGGCCTTGGTGACTGTTTCAAAGAAATCAACTAGGTTTAAGAGGCAGGATCTGCCCTTAACAAAGCCGAACTGGGTAGGATCCAGTGTCTGTAGGTCCCCAATATCTTTATTTATGAGGTCCATGATGATCCTTTCCATAGCTTTGCAGACCAAGCTAGTCAGGCTTATGGGGCGATAGTTTCCAGGATCCGTTGAGGCACCACCTTTGTGGAGAGGGACCACTGTCGCTGTACACCACTCTTTGGGTACATATCCTGTAGTAAGGCTGAGATTGAATTAGAAGTTATGTACCTACCATAACGTTCCATGTTAGTTGTCTTCTCTCGCCTTCTTTCTTGCTGGATGGGTTCGGAGCCGATCCTCGGCTCCGACTCGGCACTTGCTTTAGCTCGAGAACTCCTTTTACCAGCTCGAGGCAACCCTATATCCCATGATGCAAGGCGGAACTACCTCAGATCTCGTTTGGCAGCTAACTAACCCTGCTAAAGATCATCCTAACAGAATTAGGAACAATGGTTCCTCAAAGAAGTCCTCATAACAATGATCCGGAGGAAACAACTAATAGGAACTCTTCAAGATCTGTCCAGGCCAGGGGGAAGGAGGGAGGGACGCAAGAAAAAAGGCGAGAGAAGATTTTCTAATTTGTTTAGTTCTATGCAAGTAGTACCTGAGCTGACGATGGACATCCAAAAAATGCAGTTTCTGTTCAGCTCTGTCAGAATAGTTAGGGAAAAAGACTGGTAGATCTATAGATTGGTTAATATTGGTTTGAGATACAACCTTGGGGAGAAAGGAAGGGTTAGTTCTTAACGAAACTCTGTCCTTATGAAAAACCAAATAAGGTGAACGAATACAGAGAGCTTGAATCTCGGAAACCCTTCTTGCAGAAGTGACAGCCAGTAAAAATATAGTTTTCCACGTCAATAACTTCAAAGAACATGAAGCAGACGGTTCGAAAGGAGGTAGTATCAAGGATGCCAACATTAAGTTTAGATCCCATTGCGGAGGAGGATGCTTTATATGTGGTTTTAGGAGAAAAACTCCTCTCAAAAAGGCCTTGCATAATCTATGAGACATAATGTTATTGTCATGCAAGCCAACATGATACTTGGAAATAGCAGCCAGTTGTACTTTGACTGTAGATGACGAGGATCCTGAATGAAAAACCTCCGCCAGGAAATCTAAAACAGAATGTAAGGGAGCAGTAAAAGGATCAATATTTCTGGAGTTTGCCCAAATCGAAAAACGTCGCCACTTGCTAGCGTAAATAGTCCTAGTGGACGACTTTAAAGAAGACACTAAAATGTCTCTGACTGCGTCAGAAATCATTGGTAGCCTGGCTAGGGAAGGAAGTGGAGCAACCAAGCAGTGAGGTTGAGAGAATGAATGGCCCGGTGCTGCTGACCCGACTGGTGGATCAAAAGATCCGGAACTGGGTCCAGATGCCAGGGCTGCACCAGAAGGTGACGATGCAGAGACGGAAACCAAATTTGTCGAGGCCAATATGGAGCAATGAGGATCAATTTGGCTCTCAAAACAGTGGCTTTCTGAATGACTTGTGGAATCAATGGAAAGGGAGGAAAAGCATAAAGAAGTCCCCGAGGCCAATCCTGGGTTAGAGAGTCTCTCAGGGGTTGGCCTGGAAGGGGAAATAGAGTGAAATAGTCTGGGCACTTGTTGTTTTGAGGTGTAGCGAAAAGATCGCAACAAGGAGTGCCCCACTTCAGAAAAATCTGATCCACTACAGATTGATTGAGAGACCACTCGTGAGGCATCAGAATAGATCTGCTCAGCCTGTCCGCCAATAGGTTGGACCTGCCAGGGATGTGCGTTGCTATCAGAAACCGCTGAGAAGAGATCGCCCATTGCCAAAGTCTGAGAGCTTCTCGACATAACGGATAGGACCTGGTTCCGCCCTGTTTGTTGATGTACCAGACCACGGACATGTTGTCCGTTTGTACTGCAATAGTCCCCGTGGGAAGAAAGTCGTCGAGGGCTTGCAGCGTTAAAAGCACTGCTCTCATCTCCAGGACATTTATGTGCAGATGGTATTCTATGGGTTGCCACGTCCGTGGACCATCCTGCCCTGATAATGCCCCCACCCGATCAGAGAGGCATCCGTAGTGACTGTGGCAACTGGAGGAGGGGAATAAAGGTCGGCCCTGATGAAGAAGAGGGGAAGATATCCACCAGTCCAGATGAGCCCTGCACGACTGTGTTACTAAGATTTCGTGTCTCATCGGAAGATTGTGGTACGACCACTGCGTGAATAACATCCACTGCAAGAGACGCATGTGGAAGCGAGCCAGTGGTAGAAGAACAATGGCCGCAGCCATTAGACCTAGAACTTTCAGGACAAACCTGGCTTTGATCTTGTTGCTTTGTAACAGAAGCCGAACAAATTTTTGGATGTCCAGAATTCTTTGATCTGTTAGTCTGGCTAACATTTTGACGGTGTTTAATTCTGCCTATAAAGGTGATAGATTGGCAAGGCAGCAGAGAAGATTTTTCAAATTTACTGAAATTCCCAGTTTCCTGCAAAGCTGTAGGGTGTAGTCTCTGGACTGAAGAAGCTGACACTTGGTGGTGGCGGAGAGGAGCCAGTCGTCCAAATAAGGAAACACCTGGAATCCTAGACGTCTCAGGTGAGCTGTGACCACTGCCAGGCATTTGGTGAACACTCTGGGGGCTGAAGTGAGGCCAAAGGGCAGGGCTCTGAATTGGTAATGACTGGTCCCTAGCCGAAAGCGGAGAAACCTTCTGGAGCATCTGTGAATCTTTATGTGATAGTACGCATCCTGAAGGTCTATAGAGCACATCCAGTTGTCCTTGCCCAGAAAGGGTAGAATGGACTGAAGCGTGACCATCCGGAATCTTGCCTTCTTGACAAATCTGTTTAGATTGCTCAGGTCTAATATTGGTCTCCAATCTCCCGTACTTTTGGGGACCAAAAAGAATCTTGAGTAGACGCCGGATCCTACTTGGTCTGCCGGCACTGTCTGGACGGCTCTTTTTTCTAGGAGTTTTGAAACCTCCTGTTTTGCCAAATCCCTTTGACCGGGTGAGATGTCTGGAAGGGATTGAAGAGGTATGGGAAACCTTTCGAAGGGGATCTTGTAACCCTCGGATATAATAGACTGTACCCACTTCTCTTGGGATAGGGATTGCCAGGCTACTGGGTACAGTGAAATCCTTCCCCCGACTGCCTCCAAGGGTGGACAGTCGGGCAACACCTCAGGGATGATGAAAGGGCTTCTCAGGAAGAGACTCCCTGTTGCCCTGGTTTTGAGGACCCCCCCTGCCTCTAGGGCGGCGTCTATTATTGTTACCCCCTCTGCCTCTGGGGGTAAACTGACCACGTGTGTCCGGTGTAGCTCCTTGGGCTTTACGGAACCACATCTTCCCCCCTTTCTGACCCTTGGGATATGGTCTAGAAGGAGTGGAAAATTGGACTCCAACGGCAGAAAGAGTTTTACCGTCCTGCTCACACCTGGTCAAGGTATCCTTCACCTGAGGTCCGAACAAAGCCGAACCATCAAAGGGGTATTAGTGAAGGACGCCTTAAAGGGGTCCGCAAAATTACACAGCCGCATCCAGGCTTGGCGTCTAAGAGCAACTCCTGTGCCTGCGGCCCTGCTCGCTCCATCGGCCACATAAGATATGAGCCGCATGGAGGAGTTAGATATGGAATTCAGGATAGCAAGCTGTGAGGCAATCTTTTCCTGAGCCCCAGCAGCAGAAGGATCCTGGACTACTTCACCCAGTTCTTTGAGAATATCTCGTTGAAGCCTGGTGAAGTGACAAAGGTAATTCAGCTTGACGCATAGCAAAGGTCGCTGAAGAAAACATCCGCTTTCCATACCTGTCCATGGTCCTAGAATCCTTGTTAGGAGGATGGACAGGTACTGAAGGATCCGCCAGTTCCTTCTTAGTGGCCGCCACCACCATAGCATCCACAGAGACACCTTTGGAAAGGAACTGTTTATCCGAAGGGGCCGTAATGAACTTGGATGGTCTTCTGGGGACAGGTTCCACAGAATCTGGAGCCACGCCTTCCGAGCCACTACCTGCATAAGTGGGTCGAAAGGCGGAGACACCCAGGAGGTGGAGGGTCGGGATCCAAAAGCCTTCAGGTATACCGACTCATCCTCGGAGGGGTCAATGGAGGGCCAATTCCCCCTCTGTTTGAGAAGCTCAAGGATGTCTGAAAAGGAGACATCCTCAGAGGGGGACCGTGGGGAACCCTCCGACTCATCTAAGTTGGTATCAGATGTAGTAGACTCAGGGGAGTCTGTGTGTTTCCTCTTACGTCCTCTTCCGAGGGGGTTCCCCTGCAGGATCAGGAGAAACCTCGGAAGAAGAGGAAATTCCCAGTGGGGAAACCTGGGGCGATGGATCCCTGGGCCTGTGAGCAAGAGGCTGGCAAGAGGCATCTGCAGGTACTGATGAGGGAGGAGCTAGAGGGATGGACCGTTGACCAGGCTCAGAGGCCAGGACACTCCTCATCACCTCAAAGGCTCCTCTCCCCGGGAGGCCGGAACATCCCCGCTCCGAAGAAACAGGAATGGTCGGCTCCAAAGAGAGAGAAGGCTCCGAGGCAGATGGCGCCGAGCTTACCAAAGCCGAAGCCCCAAGAGGGAGAGCGGGGTCGGACAAGGGTCCGATGCCACTAGCCCCCTCGGAGCCGACAGTGGAAACCCGACGACCGGATCCCTCCAAGGAAGGTCTCAAGGAGGAGATCGGAGCCGAGGACGACGGAGCCGAAGGATGTATCGGCTCCGGCATCGAAACAGTCGTTGTCCCGAGAAGCTCCGACTCCGAACTCTGGTGTGGAGTCGGAGGAGGAAGTTCAAGGATTGGGGCTATAGCCGAAGTCTGTTGAGACGGGCTATGGTGCATTTGGGCCAGTGCCTGAGACTTCAACAGCCTGCTTACCACCCTCTCCAAATTGTGGTCAGACAGCCTGGAAGATCTCGAAGATCGGCTCCGATGGCTCCGCTCCGACAAAAGAGGAGATCCCGGAGCCGAGTGGATACTCAGTATCGAAGGGGACCGAGATCTCTTCGGTCGAAACCATCGGAGCCGAAGTCCCTTGAACTCCAGATGGAGCCGAGGATATCTCGGCTCCGATGCTGGATAAAGTGTCGGCTCCAGCCGGAGCCGACAAGGCCACAGTAGTCAGGGTATCGGAGCCGGCCGGCACCGAACCCACTAGTTGAACAGAAGATGTATCGACTCCAGCCGGGGCCGATGTCGGCTCAGACGGAGCCGGAGCCACCGGAGGAGGCTTGGACACTGTAGCCTGAGCCTTCGGTGGCTTATGAGGTTTTCCTGACCCTGATTTAGGAGGAGAACCTTCTGGCTTAAGTAAGCCTCGGAGGATGAGCTTATTCCTCCTTTCCTGCAGGACTCTCTGGCTAAAAGCATGACACAACGCACAGGAGTCCTGCAGGTGCAAAGGCCCCAGGCAATAAACACAAGAAGTGTGACCGTCTGTCAGAGACATTTTCTGACAGCACTGGTCACACTTCTTGAAGCCTGAGACCTTGCCTTCTTTGACATCCTAGAAGGAGAAACACAAACAGTCCCAACAAACACACAAATTAATCCCTTACACAAACACACAGGAAGGGAATAACCAATGGGGAACTAGGCCTGACTAAAGAACTTTAGACTAAAATTTATAAAAAGTTTGAAAGGAAGGGAATAGGGTGGGCTGTAACTAAGTACAGACTAAACTAACACTAACAGGGAAAAATAAACCCCTAACTACACTTTTTCTTATTTCACTAAGAAAAAACTTACCTCAGCTGGCAAAGGAGACCTCTTTCGCTAAGCGGCAAACGAGATCTGAGGTAGTTCCGCCTTGCATCATGGGATATAGGGTTGCCTCGAGCTGGTAAAAGGAGTTCTCGAGCTAAAGCAAGTGCCGAGTCGGAGCAGAGGATCGGCTCCGAACCCATCCAGCAAGAATGAAGGCGAGATTGACAACTTAACATCAGTAGTTTTATGTTTGGGTTTAGCTCTTCTTGGAGTTCATGTAGGACGCAGCCCGGGACACCGTCTGGTCCCATTGATGCTGTGTTTTTTGCTTTGGAGAGGGCGGCTCTTACCTGAGCATCTGAGATGTCAGGGCTGCAGCACTCTGCTGGGTTAGCTATTTGCCCTTTTCGTGGGGGTTTGCTGAACCTGTCAGCTAAGATGTTGGCAATGTCTGTGGGTTCGGTGTATTTTTTGTAATTTTGGACTAATTCTGAGCATATCTGTGAATTCCCACCCATGTTCCTAACATAACTAAAGAAAGCCTTGTGATTATCCTTAGTGTCCTGTGCAATTTTTCTCTCGAAGCTGGCCTTAGACGATTTTATTAGTGCCCGTAGTTTTTTGCTAATACTGATCAGAGATGACTTCCCTTTTTGGGATTTTGCTCTATCATTTAGTAGCTTCCTCCTTCTATTGTATAGTTTGTTTATGGCTGGGGTCCACCAGACAGGACGTCTGCCTTTGGAGGATTGGGTCTTGGTTTTATTTGGGATTGCATGATCCATGCTTTCCTGAAGGTGTTCATAGAATGCATTTATAAAGGATTCTGCGGTCTGGGCCGTATTTTCCATAGGCCCGGGGGCTTTGAAGGATTCCACCTCGGTTTTGAGGAGTGTGAAATTTGCTTTAGAGAAGTTTTTCACTGTGGTTTTCTGGGCAGGAGGTGGGGTCGGGATGTGAATATCCAGTGAGATTAGTTTATGGTCTGATCTTACCAGTGA
Source organism: Protopterus annectens (assembly GCF_019279795.1). NCBI lineage: Eukaryota > Metazoa > Chordata > Ceratodontiformes > Protopteridae > Protopterus > Protopterus annectens. The sequence goes on along the minus strand of NC_056737.1, from coordinate 978,775,738 downwards.
GGGATACACTTCTGGTCTGGAGCATAGAGTCCCCATGTTGGTGATGATCAGGTCCAGTATGTTTTCCCCTCTTGTGGGAGTGGTAACAAGTTGTTCCATAGCATTTGAGTTTATAAATTCTAGGAACCTTTGGGCTAGGGTGTTGGAGCTAGAGTAATGCTCCCAGTCTATGTTTGGGTAGTTGAAGTCGCACAATATAATGGTGTTTAGAGAGACCTCCATATTTTCCAGTGTTCTCAGGAAGGCCGAGTGGGGTTCCTGGGTTTGGGAGGGTGGTCTGTAGCAGGCTATAAACTGGAAGGCAGTTTTACCCACTGTTAGTTGCACATGGATAGTCTCTGATGCTTCGTGCTGTGCCACCAACCTGGAGGTGTGGGTATCTTTGACGAATATTGATACTCCCCCTCCTTTTGTGGTTCGGTCCAAGTTCTGGGACCGAAAAGCATAGTATGAGGTATAACCTGGTAGTGCTGGGGTGCTCTCGGGAGCCTTGAACCAGGTTTCTGTTACTGCACAGATATCGATGTTCTCCATGCTAAGGAGAGTTTTGAGTGCGTGCATCTTGAGGTTTAGACTTCTGGCGTTGAGTAGCATTACTCTTAGTTTCTTATCCCTTGTGATACCTATGGAGGTGGGTTTGTCTTTTGAGCCTTGCCTAAAAAAGGCACTATGGGGGTAGCAAGAGCCTTTGCCAATATCCGAAAGCCCAGGGGTGACAGGTGCAAGCCATCCCTAGCGAAGCATCGTGGCTTGTTGAGCATGTCATCCCAGACTGACAGGCATTGGATCCCCTTTGAATGACACCAATACTTAAGCCAGTTGTTGAAATTGATCATCTTGTCTTCATATTGTGGCATCATTCTTGGTGAGGGTAAGATGCTACTCAAGGTCAGGGTCATACCAGCCTGGGCCACATGCTCAGAGAGCTCCTCTATGTCTCTTTTCATGTAGTCCAGGGAGGTACGTCTCAGGTCATTCACACCAGCATGGACAATGACTGAGTCATATTTGTACTTGCCTTGGAGTGACCTGAGTGCTTGTGTTATGTGGCGGATCCTAGCGCCTGACAGGCAGCTCACTGTGACCTTCTCCTTGTTCAGCCTGGTGAGCGGGCGTCAGTGTGCCTGACGATAGAGTCACCTATTACAAGTGTATCAGGTGTGTTGTTTAGCCTTAAGGGCTGTGAATTGTTTTGCACACTGGCTTTGTGAGCTATGTGTTGCACGTGTTTTGTTTTGGGGTAGCGGTTGCTTGGGTGTCTGCTTTGGAGGTCTCTGCTGCTTAGGCAGATTTTTATTTAGAGCCTCCGAGTAGCTTTTTGTGTGTTTATGTGTTTGGTTTGCTGTCGTGGTAGGTCTATGTGAGACTGGAATTGTAGTGAGTGTGGTTTCCTTCTCCTCTTGACTGGTTACGCCAGTACTGAGTTGAGAGAGCTTAGCCTCCAGTTTGGCTATATGGATGCATCTCTCACATGTGTTGGAATTTGTTGGGAGGAGGAGAGGGTTGTCTGTGTACATGAGGCAGTTGTAACATTGCCTCAAGATTCCCAGATTCACCAGCTGGACCGGAGAGGAGATTGACAACTGACCTTTGGACATGCTAGAATAGTATTGGGAATTCCTTTATAATTGAAAAAAAAGGGCCAATGGGGAACAAGGTACTCAAGGGGAGTTTGTGAGGGTGTAGTGCTTTTAATTTTTAGTGCTGACTTATATAATTGCTTTAGTGAGCAAGTGCCAGGTAACTTAAATGCAATGTGTTACAGGTAACTTAAATGCAAAAATGACAAACAGTAACTTTCTTTTAAGTGAAACAAGGAAATAAGTACAGTAAGCAATGCAGATATCACTAGGGATCCACAGAAGCACTGAAAAGCTGCGTTTTAGGTGGTATTAGCGTTTCAGGGAAATAACAAGCAAACAAACAACAAGCATACAAACAAAGCTAGATTCAGCAGGCCTGGATCTAGTCTATGCTACAGCAAACAAGGTGTACCAATTTCAGTAAGAAACAGTTGAAATATGCAGGCACTATAAGCCTTTAACCAGAAATTCCCAGCTCAGAAGGGCAGAGTCCAGCCTCTCCTCCCACAAGAGTGCAGACCACAAACCTTCTTAATGTAAAATAACTGGCCTGAAGCCCAAGTGCTTAAACCAGAACGAATACACTTTTAGAATAACAGACACTGAGCCCTCAATCAGCAGTTCCCAACTTAGAAGGATGTAAGCTACCTGTCCTGCCACCACAGTGCAGGCCACAAACCTTCCTAATGTAAAACAACTGTTCTGAAGCCCAAGTGCTTAATCCAAAAGACTCAGAATGATAGCTACACTTTAATCAAGTTACTACCAAGCAGTAGTAAATACAATTGAATACTTTCAAGAATGCCTGGATTAGTGCTCAAGTTATACAAACAAAGCTAGATTCAGCAGGCCTGGATCTAGTCTATGCTACAGCAAACAAGGTGTACCAATTTCAGTAAGAAGCAGTTCAAATATGCAGGCACTATAAGCCTTTAACCAGAAATTCCCAGCTCAGAAGGGCAGAGTCCAGCCTCTCCTCCCACAAGAGTGCAGACCACAAACCCTTTTAATGTAAAATAACTGGCCTGAAGCCCAAGTGCTTAAACCAGAATTAATACACTTTTAGAATAACAGACACTGAGCCCTCAATCAGCAGTTCCCAACTTAGAAGGATGTAAGCTACCTGTTCTGCCACTACAGTGCAGACCACAAACCTTCTTAATGTAAAACAACTGGTCTGAAGCCCAAGTGCTTAAACTAAAAGGCTTAGAATGAGTTACACCAAGCAGTAATAAATACAACTGAGTACTTTTAAGATGACGCAAAAGCAAAATAAAGTAGGAAGAAACACAAATACAGTAAAAGCAGAATTTTTTTTTTTCCAGAAAAGTAGCAAAAACAGTAGTAAATACAATTCTCATGCAGTGCAAGCTGGCACACTTGAATATGTAGCAATATTAGTCCACACACAGTTTGAAGAAATGTAATTAAATTAAAAAGGACTAAAAGCAAGTGCAGAAAGGGTTTACTAGGTAGAATGCGGTAAAGAGATGGGACTGGCGAGTGTCCTAGATCAAATCTACAGTGGGGCGGGCACTGCAAAAGCCACCAAATTTAAACAACAACCAAGAACAGGGAGGGGGGTTGGGGAAAAACAGTTTCAACACAGATGTGAGGAATGTGCAAATTAAAGCCAAAAAAATATATACTGATCTCTATATAGTTGCAGAGCAGTAAGACAACAGATATCTAAGTAACAATTTAGCTCTATAATACAGAATAATACAAAAAAATATACTCAGCTCTATATATTTGCAGAGAGTCTTGTAAGGCTGTCTCTCAACAATCCACTTTAAATGCAGGCTGCTATTAACAGCAAATTAAGGGAACCTAGAGTTAACACACAAGCTACAGAAACTAAAATGAGGGAGGGGGGTGGGGAAGACAGTTTCAACAGAGATAGATATGAGGAATCACAGTGCAAATTATAACCAAAAAAAATATATACTGATATCTGTATATCTGCAGAACAGTAAGACAACAGATATCTAAGTAACAATTTATTGTGGTCTGTCTGAGGCTGGAAAGGCCAGTGTCTGCTAAACCTCGGAGGCTGAACCTGCAAAAAATCCTTGACTGTTTCATAGACTTTGCTTTATCCTCCATTTTCTTTAATGCTTCCTCTGCTTTAACACTAAACAAAACATCATGCTGTAAAGGAGCATCTAATAATTTTGCTTTAACATCTAATAATTTTGCTTTAACATCATCAGGGAAACTTTGTTCCTTTAGCCAAGCATGCCTCCTAATGACAGTACCTGTTACTGCAGCCCTACAGGAGGCTTCCAAGGAATCAAAACCACATTGCAAGGTATGTTTTCCCACTTGTTAAGTTGCATGCAATAAATCCTGCATTTCCTTATTTTCTGCACATTCAGCAATAGTCAACATTCTCTGTTTAAGCAATGACATAAGATACTGTTGGTATTTGAGCATATGAAACTGACAATTTAAAGCCCTTATAGCCAAGGTTGCAGGTGTATAAATCTTTTTTCCCCATCTGTCTAGAGCCCTAGATTCCTTGTCCGAGGGGATAGGGTTTTTAGCAGTGGCCGCTTTGACCCCTCTGGGACCCTGAGAAATAGTTTCTGGGTCAGCAGAGGGGTTTTTGAAAAGGAATTTGTGAGAATCTGGAACCCTGTAGTACCTATCTGGCTTGACTGGAGCTGGGGGTAAGGAATCAGGGGTCAAACTGGACTCCGTATATACATCATCGACTATATCTAACACTAGTGGAATAGCCAGGGGTCTGTGCTGTGGGAGTAAAAGGTAATCCCAGAGCCTTTTCTTAGATTCTGAAAAATCTTGACTTTCCCAATGGAAATGCTCTCTCAGGTCATGCAGAGTTTCCCCAAAAGAATAATCCTCGGGAGGAGAGGCTGAAGGGATAGAGTCTTCAGCATCAGAATCCTCATAGGGAGGAAGGGAATATTCCTGATCAGTGGAAGAGACAGAAGAAATGGAAATCTGATCAGAGGAATCTTCATCCGGGTCTTGCCTAGGCATCTTATCAGGGGGGATGGGAACCTCTGGTCAAAGTAAGAAGGTCTTCAGCCATCTTGAGCATCTGTTTTTTATGTCTGGAGGCCAGTTCATAAACATGCTGCACTTCTTCTTTGTCTTTGAAGAGCTTTAGCCTTTGCCTTTGAAGCTGAAGTCATTTTTACATATAGCTGAGTAGGCCTGAAAACACCCTCAGAAGCCGGTGCCTGCACAGCGGCTCCGGACCCATCTGAGGGGATAATATCCGAAGGTCCCATCCCTTGATTGTCTGAAGGCCTGGTCTTCTCCTCGTGGGAGTCGGTGTTGGCCTGCGGTTCAAAAATGGCTGGCGTCAGGGGCTGCGAAAGCACCTCACTGAGGACAGACGAACCGGCAACTGGTTGAGAGGAAATATCGTCTGTTTTGGACCTCGGAGGCCTGTCTTTTTCCTTTTCTCTACATTTTTTGTGAATTGCGGTAGTCGGATGAGTATCAGACGACATCTTGTAATTAAATCGTATGCCAAAGTAATGAAAGGCAAAATCGTACTGACAATTTATAGTGCGTTGGTTAAATCTAGCACAAAACTGACAACTAGCTACACCGTGGTCAGGGCCTAGGCAAGGGATACAGTAAGAATGAAAGTCCTTATGAGGTATTTGCTTCCCACAAGAAATACAATTATTAACTTTTTCTGACATCGGTCTGGAGCAAGAAAAAGGTTTCCCCAACGGGGTACTTAGTTTTAATAAAGACTTTGGATCTGAAATTCGAACACGAAAATCTCAGGAGTCGGCCGACCGGCACTTGCAAACTGCTTCTGCTTCGGGCACCGCGTAGCAAGAAAGACTGAAGAAAATGGTGTCGGCTGCAACCTAAATACCCCCGGCCCAATGACGTCAGGGAAGAAGCGACAGCAGCCGATGCTGGAACAAGACTTTGGAATTCTGGCCGACTGAGGGCTGCCTGCCAGCAGGATAACCCTACAGTGATGAATGCAACAGTGAAACACGATGAACATCATCCAATGTCAGAAACAAGACCACTTGGAAGCAGATGTATCATGAATAGAAAGGTGTTCACGTGAAGTCTGAGGCAAAAATCACAAGGTATGAGAACATTTGCAAAGTTTTCTATTCGCCAGAGTAACTTTAACCTAATAAAACTGCATGACCAGTTTTGATAAAAAAAAATGCATAAAACTACAGTTTTTGTATGTAAAGTGAGAATGCTTCATCAAAGGCTATGAAGACAGTCTCCCAGCTCTGTAAGATTAAATTTCTGTTTGCACATCCTGAAGTGTTGTTCCTGACTGAAGACATACAAGGTAAATGTTTAATGTTATTTACATATGGCTATAACAATTTGGTGGCATTACTCGGATCTGAACTTTGGGCAGTTCTGGAATAGGGCCCATCACAAATTTTCTGTGAATTCCACACTGCTTTGTATGGAATAGTCAGAGACTCAAATGTGCAGCTTTTCAGTGTGTGCAAACATACTAGCCTTGGCAGGGAAATTGTTTTGTACGGGGAAAGGGCTGGTTTGTGTTTCTCTCTCTCTCTCTCTCTCTCTCTCTCTTTTTTCCAGACAATTTTAGCAAAATGTTAAGTGCTTGACTGTATTTGCAGTAAAAGTAAATGACTGTGTTTTTGTTTGACTGAGTTGTTTGTAAGGTATACTAGTAGTAGTGGGAGGACCCCACAGCAAATAAGTACAGTAAATGTATGTGCACATACAGTAAAGGACAAATTAACACAAGGAGGCACCTTGTGTCGAGGTTGGTACCCTCAGGATTGAAAGGTAAGAAGTATGAAAGATGTTTTATTCTGTCAATGTATGAGAGAAAGAAAAAAAAAGGTAAAAGCCAACAATGCATCCCATGAGTGGAGGAGTTCCCTGGACAGCCTCAGTTAGAAGCTGCAATCCCTGGCAAAATCCTACAAAGCTAATTACGAAAACAAAATCGCCACTGATTCTAAAAACAACCACAAAGCATTCTATAGCTATGTCAAGAATCTCAATGGCAACACTCAGATTTGCTCTGAGTTACAGTACAATAGCACTAAATATACAGACTCAACTGATATTGCCAACATCCTGGCAGATAGGTTCAGTGTTAACTTTACCCCCCCTCTCACTCCCTAAAGAGTCCATCTCTATACCGAAAGAATGCAAAGTTCCTGTAATCACGGATGAACAGGTAAAAACCACACTCTCCAACACAGCATCCATGGGACCTGACAACATCCCAGGCTGCGTTCTACACGAACTACAGAACGAAAGTACAGTTTTGTACCTACCATAAATGTAGATGTTCGAGTGTTGACACTGCTGCAGTCATCACACTTGGGTTATTCTGCCGTCAGGTGGTCCCGCAGTCGGCCCGACTTCCAAAGTCCTGGTCCGGCGTCGGTTGTCTTCGCTTTCTCCCTGACGTCAGTGTGTCAGGGGTATATCAGAGACAACCAACGCTATTTTCTTCAGTTTTTCTTGCCCCAGATGTCAGGTGCCCCAAAAAAGGAAGGCATGTTAAAAAGCAATACTAAACAGTTTAACAGTAAGCAAGCAAATAGCCCCAGTCAGGTAAACAGAAGGGAATATCTTAGGTAAATCCCAAAAGACAAGAAGGCAAAAACAGAACAGAGAGGGGAAGGAGGGAGGGAATATAGGACTGCAGCAGTGTCAACATTCGAACATCTACATTTATGGTAGGTACAAAATTGTACTATGTTCATCGTGTTACACTGCTGCAGTCATCACACTTGGGTAGAATCCCAAAGCGGAGTAAGGGGTGGATGGTCATTATATAGAATTAGGACTGGCTATGAGGCCCTGCAAAACAGCAGTGGCAAACCCAGCCCTGGATTTGGAAATTAGGGGCAAATGGTAGTGTTTGGTAAATGTATGTACAGAACTCCAAGTAGCAGCTTCCAGGATGTCCTTGGTGGGTACACCTCTAAGGAAGGCTATAGAAGTGGCTGTTGCTCTGGTAGAGTGGGGCCTAATGTTGGTAGGAGGAGTTTTCCCATGGTGGGAGTAACAGAAGGAAATACAATGCCCAATCCATTTTGAAATAGTTTGTTTAGAAATGGCTTTTCCCAGGTTAGCAGAGACAAAAATCTGATCTGTCTTTCTGCTAGCCTTAGTCTTGTCCAGGTAGAAACACAGCTGTCTGTGAATGTCCAAGGAATGCAGCAATCTTTCCCCTTTGTTTTGTGGATTGGGAAAGAAGGTGGGCAGGTGAATGGTTTGGTTAAGGGCCACACTAGAGACTACTTTTGGCATGAAAGTAGGATTGGCTCTAAGGGATACTCTGTCCTGGTGAGAGATGAGAAAGGGCTCCACTGCCACAAGGGCCTGCAACTCAGAAATTCTCTGAGCTGAGGTTATGGCTAGGAGAAAGGCTGTTTTCCAAGATAGAAACTTTAAATCTGCCAGGCTGGCTGTTTCGAAGGGCGGCAAGGTAAGTTTCTCTAAAACAAAATTAAGGTCCCAGGCAGGAGTAGGAGCTCTTTGTGGGGGCCTAATATTTTTTGCCCCCCTCAGAAACTGTTTCACCAAGGGATGTGAGAACACTGGAGGATCTGTGTTGTAGTATGCTGAAATGGCAGAAGCATGAATCTTAATGGAGGAAAAGGACAGGCCCATGTGCAATAATTCTGTCAAATATTGTAAAATCTGTGGAATGCTAAGCACCTGAGGATCTAAATGATGTGCATGGTTCCAGGCACTGAATCTCTTCCATTTGTCAGAATAAGCTTTTCTGGTGGTAGGCCACCTGGCCTCAAGTATTACATCCAAGACAGCTTTGGAAAGGGGTAAGGCTGTGTTGGTCAAAATAGTTTCCATGCTGCTAGGTTTAATGTCTTGAGCTGTCCGTGCAGGGTCTGTTTGTCTTTTTGAAGCAGAAGCTGTGAAGTTAGAGGCAGAGACCAAGGTGGTTCCTGTGATAGGTCCCTTAAAATTGGGTACCAGTGCTGTCGAGGCCAATTTGGTGCTATTAGTATCATCTTTGGTTTCTCTTGTCTGGTCTTTATGAGAACCTTCGCTAGTAGAGGTAGAGGTGGAAATGCATAAACTAGTAGGTTGCTCCAGAAAAATGATAGGGCATCCACTTTCCAAGCTTGAGGATGGTAAGTCCTTGTGCAGAATCGAGGTAGTTGGGTGTTGCTTGGTGATGCAAAAAGATCCACTTCTGGAGTTCCCCACATCTGTATAATTTCCTTGAAAATGAGTGGGTTCAGCTGCCCCTCGTGTGGGTCCAGGATGTTTCTGCTTAGGCTGTCTGCCAAAGTATTGTTTCTTCCAGGCAGGAACTGTGCTTGTAGGTGTATTCTCATTGCCAAGGCTGTGTTCCAAAGATTCATTGCCAGTCTGCACAGGGGGTAAGAATGGGTTCCCCCCTGCTTGTTTATGTACCACATGACTGTTGTGTTGTCTGTCCTTATAAGTAATGGTCCTGGAAGGAGAAGGTCCTTGAACTCCATGAGAGCATTCTGTACTGCCAGCATCTCCTTTTGATTTATGTGGAGATGCCTTTGAAGCTTGTTCCATTTGCCCTGGATGCATTTTCCGTCCATGTGGGCTCCCCATGCATAATCTGAGGCATCTGTTGTTATAAACTGCCTTGCTGTGGGCTGAAAGAAATGCTGACCCTTGTTCAGGTGACAGGCTTGTGCCCACCATAGAAACTCCTTCTGCAGGCAGGGAATCAGAGGTATTACAGTCTCCCAATTTTGAGAATGTTGTGTCCAAACACTCTTCAGATACCATTGTAGTTTCCTCATATGCAGCTTTGCATATGGGATTAACAGAATGCAAGATGCCATGTGCCCCAAAGCCTGCAGAATTTTTCTTGCAGGTAATTGGGTCTGTATTGCAAGGAGCTGAAAGCAATACTTTAGCTGAATCTGCTTGTCTGCTGGTAAGAAAGCCATCTGGGCCATTGTATTCAAGCTGGCACCCAGGAATGTTATGTTTTGAGAGGGTACTAACTTTGATTTTTTCTCGTTGATTGTGTACCCTAGGCAGATCAGCAGTGATTTTACATACGCTAGATTCTGCAGAAGTTTCTCTTTGGTCCTTGCTTGGATTAAACAGTCGTCCAAATATGGATAAATCTGAATTACTTTCAGTCTGCAAAATGCAATTACTGTTGCCAGGCACTTTGTGAAGACCCTGGGCGCAGTAGATAAGCCAAAGGGCAGTGCAGAGAATTGATAATGCTTTGTGCCTGCTCTGAATCTGAGGTATTTTCTGCAGGTCTGTCTGATTGGAATGTGCAAGTATGCCTCTTTGAGGTCTAATGTGACTAACCAAGCATCTTTTTCTAGCATGGGTAGTAGTTGCTGTAAAGTTAACATTTTGAACTTTGGAACCTCCAGGAAAGTGTTCAGAATAGATAGGTCGAGAATGGGTCTCCAAGCCTCGTCTTTCCTTGGTACTAGGAAAAGTCTTGAATAGAAACCTTGTCCCTGTTCTTGCTTTGGCACCTTTTGAATAGCGTCCATGGTGAGAAGGGATAGAATTTGTTTTTGAGCCTCCACCTTTTGATTTGTGGGTAGATCTGGCATGCCCCTTATCTTTGGTAAAGTGTGAAAGTGGAATTTGTATCCCTGAGATACAATTTTTAATACCCATTCGTCCTTGGTGACCAGAAGCCAGTTGCTTACAAAGAGACCCAATTTTCCCCCCAGAGGAGCTGCCAATATTGATGGGCTTGGCAGCTGTAGTAACATGTCATTGTGTCTGTCTTCTGTAGGTGTGGGGTCTGTCTTCACCCACTTTTTGGCTAGAAGCGACCCATTGTCGTGATCTGAAAGCAGCCTGTGACTGACCTCTGCCCCTGGGGCGCCTGTATCTCCCCCTTTGGGGCCTATCCGAAATGGGAAAGGACCAATTCTTTGTAGGCCAATTTCTACTGAAGCGTGGCGGCTGTACCTGCATGAAGTCCTTAACAGTCTGCATTGATTTAGCCTTATCCTCCATTCTTTTTAATACCTCCTCAGCTTTACTTCCAAACAACACATCCTGCTGTAAAGGTGCACCCAACAACTTAGCTTTTACCTGCTCTGGCAAAGGTTGTTCCTTGAGCCATGCATGCCTCCTAATAACAGATCCTGTGACTGCTGCTCTGCAGGAAGCGTCCAGTGAATCAAAACCACATTACAAAGTATGTTTGCCCACTTGTTCAACTGCATGCAATAAATCCTGCATCTCTTTTACATTATGAGATTCTGCATCTGGAAGCATCTTAGATTTCAATTGAGACAGTAAAAATTGCTGATATTTTAACATGTGGAATTGGCAATTTAGTGCTCTCATAGCTAAGGTCGCAGAGGTGTAAACCTTCTTTCCCCATCTATCATAGGCTCTATTGTCCCTGTCTGAAGGAACTGGGTTTTTAGCTGATGCAGCTTTAACTCCTTTTGGGCCCTGGGAAATGGTTTCTGGATCCGCCACAGGGCTTTTGTAAAGAAATTTGTGAGAGTCAGGAACCCTGTAGTACCTATCAGGCTTAACTGGAGCAAGCGGTAGGGAATCAGGATTCATACTAGATTCCAAAAATACATCATCAACAATATCCAGTACAGGAGGAATGGCCAGGGGCCTGTCCTGGGGTAAAAGTAGGAAATCTCTGAGCCTCTTCTTAGAGTCAGAGTATTCTTGGCCTTCCCAATGGAAATGTTCCCTCATGGAATGTAAAGTCTCCCCGAAAGAGTAATCCTCAGGAGGGAATGCTAAAGGAGTAGATTCCTCAGCTTCAGAATCTTCATAAGCAGGGTAAGATAGTTCAGGGTCAGAAACAGAATCTGAAGAAATGGACACCTGGTCCGAGGATTCATACTCAGTTTCCTGTCTAGGTCTTTTTTCATGTGGGGGTTGAGATCCCCTGACTAGAAGTATAAGGTCTTCAGCCATTTTAAGCATCTGTTTCTTAGACATGGGTGCCTGGGGAGGAGAATACAGTTGCTTCCTGGGCCTAGCTTTGGCGATTTTAATAGAGAGGCTTTCAGGTGCAAATACACCCGTGGAGCCAGTAGTCTGATCAGAAACAGAAGCGCCCTCGGCTAGAGTAGCATCAGTGGAACCGGCATCCGATAATGCTGAAAGGCCTGTGGCCTCCACGTGGGATTCGGCCTGGACCGAGGATTCCCCAGAGGTGGTTGTTAGGAGTTGCGAAGGGACAACCAGAGAACCGGCCGAAGGAGGAGCTGCAGCCTGGTCGTTGGTTGCCGGTTTCGGGCGCCTATCTTTATCCTTGCGTTTTTTGAGTAGAGCGGGCGTCGGAATGTCCGACGGCAAATTGTAATTATATCGTCTGTTGAAATAACGCTGAGCAAATTCAGCTCTGCGTTTAATAGTACGTTTATTGAAGCGGGCACAGAACCGACACCCAGTGACATCGTGGTCAGGGCCTAGGCATGGAATACAGTAAGAATGAAAATCCTTATGAGGTATTTGCTTCCCACAAGAAATACAGTTATAAACTTTTACTGACATTGGTCTGAAACAAGAAAAAGTTTCCCCAACGGGGTACTTAGCTTTATTGAAGACTTCGGAATCTGGATTTGCAATCGATCTCAGGAGATGGCCGACCGGCACTAGTGAACTGCTTTTGCATCGGGCACCGCGCGGCAAGAAAGACTGGAGAAAATGGCGTCGGTTGTCTCTGATATACCCCTGACGCACTGACGTCATGGAGAAAACGACGACAACCGACGCCGGACCAGGACTTTAGAAGTCGGGCCGACTGCGGGACCGCCTGACGGCAGGATAACCCAAGTGTGATGACTGCAGCAGTGTAACACGATGAACATCTGGCACCCCACCTAAGTACCATGTTCAATCATAGCTTCACCTCAGGCTTTGTGCCTGCTGAATGGCGCACAGCGACGGTTATCCCACTCCACAAGGGGGGAGCCACCATGGACCCCAGGAACTACCGTCCCATTAGCCTAACGAGCCTGGTCTGCAAGGCCATGGAACGTATCATCATGGAACTTATAAACAAAGACATTGGTAATCTCCAAACTCTGGACACCACACAGTTCGGGTTTGTTAAAGGCAGATCATGTCTCCTAAACCTGATAGACTTCTTTGAAGCAGTTGTCAAAGCCGTAGACAAGGTTAAGGTGGTTCACACAGCCTATCTAGATCTTGCCAAGGCTTTCAACACCAGCCCCCACTCTGGAATTATAGATAAACTCACTAAACTAGGTATAAATCCCTATGTCACAAGATGGATTGCCAACTGTCTCACTGACAGAACCCACACTGTGAAAGAAGCAGACTCCAAATCAGACTTCAGACCAGTGACAAGTGGACTACCCACAGGGTTCAGCCCTGGGTCCTCTCCTGTTTGGTATCTACTTCTCTGAAGTACAGGCTAACACAGAAGGTCTTTGGCTAACAAAGTTCGCAGATGACTGCAAACTTGGAGCCATAATCAAAACTCCTAACGATGTGGACATCCTACAAAAGGGCCTCACTGAGACAGATGCCTGGTGTCAAAGCCATGGCCTCAAGCTCAATGCCAAAAAATGCATTGCATCCCCTTTGGCAAAAACTCTGTACCCATGAACTACAACATAGGAGGTAGTATACGTAACACCGAAAGTGTGACAAGAGACCTTGGGACACAAGTGGACAGTAGTCTCTCCTTTGATAATTACATTGCCACTGTAGTCAAGAAATCCTTCTACGTGGCACACCCCATCACAAAAGGTTTCTCATCCAGAAAAAAAGAGGTCATTGTTCCCCTTTACTCATAACTCATTAGACCCATTATAGAGTACAACGTCCCTTTTGGTATGTATCTCACAAGACATCTACAACAACTGGAAAGGCCGCAGAAATACCTCACAAAGAGGATTGCCAGCCTCAAACAGATGCCCTACGCAGACAGTCTCAAAAAACTCCAGCTTTACTCCTTTGCATATCGCCTACTCAAAGGTGATCTCTGCCTAACATACAAACCTATGTCAAACCCAGAGCTGTTGGACTTGCTCCACTTAAAGAAATCCCAATCCCTTTGAGCTACATGCTCTAAGGACCTAAACCTTGTCACCACAATAAAAAGGACATGTCGGAGGGATATATTCCTGTTCCAGGGACTTCCCATACTCTGGAATAAACTACCTATCTATATTAAACAAAGCTCCTCATTAGCACTCATCAAGAAAAGTCTTGATTGGATGGGAAATAGGAAATTCACCCCGGGGATCACCTCTGTGGCTCTGCTTGACAGTGGCACAGGGAAATAATTTTCTTGGGTGGCAAAAGCCAGGGTACCTTTTTGGCTGTTCTTGTATAGGCCCCAGAGCCGATAGCCTAGTATCTACCTATGAAAGTTAAAACAAGGTTATGAGCCCACTGCACGGCTGGGACGTAGACTGTAAAGTTAAAACAAGGTCATGGGCCCACCAGATGATTGGGATGTAGACTATATACTGTTAAAACAAGTTCATGAGCCCACTGCATGATTGGGATGTAAACTATATACTGTTAAAACAAATTCATGAGCTTACTGCATGATAGGACGTAGAGGTATGCGTTGTTAAAATAAATTCATGATCCCAAAGCATGCTGAGTCTTAGTGTGATTGTTTGAAAGTACCCTTAGATGGTCTGAAAGAGTGGTCAGTTCTGGATACAGTACCTATCCGTCCCATTATCATGACCGCAATGTTGGAGGTGTAACTTTTGAGCCAACACCGGGACAAAAGCAAGTGGGTGTTGTGGGAAAAGGCTGATCGAAACCTCTCCTTTGTTGCTGCATGCCAACAGACTTCCTACTCTTCCCACCCCCTGTATGATGTGTGGATTGCTAGTTATTTTCTGTTTTCGAAACTGCCAGGATCCAGGAGTTGTAAGGTGAGCCTAACATTTTTATTACTTACTTACAAAATAAGAAAAACGGGAGCAAAGATAAGCAAGCAAGAGCAAACCCCTGAAAAGGGAACACCTGCATATTTTATGTATTTTAACTATGGGAAGGAAAGTTGTAAATATTTGAATGACTGGTTTCAGCTTACTAAGAATTGTGCTGGTGGGGATTTTCCATTTACTGGAACTTATAATAAGACTAAACTGCTGACATTGAAAGGTATTTTGGAAGAAAAGAAAAGCAAAGTTAGTGGGGAACAAATGACAGCATTTTAGTCCTGGTACAGTAAAGCACTTAAAGGGAAAAGGAGTCAGCATTAAGTGGGTTACAGGATGTTAATAAGAAATTGTTGCAACAAGTAAAAGTGGTTAAAAAGGCAATAAAGACCAGTAAAAAGGGATCCCTTTAGCCTGTCTTAGCAGGATTGGAACAAACTGAGAATGGCCAAAAAGCAGACACATCTTAAGGAGGATAATAATCCTCCAGTAGCTACTGCACCCCGCCACCATATGTACTGGTACAGGTGGCTCCTGTACAAGATTCTGCTGTTTCTCAGACTTCTGCATTTTGAATGCAAGGTCAGAGTGGTACTGTTACATCTGAACTTAGTTCTCCTGTTCAACTCTCATCTTTAGAAAAGCATCTGCAGTTAAAAAGGTTTTTCTTTCTTCTTCCTGTCATTCTCAACAAGCTTCTACCTTTCCAACAGGAGCTCTGCTCTTTGACATCCCTGTGGCTTATCACAACTGCTCACATGACAGGGTATGACAAGGGGATACTGCCTCTGTAAAAAATCTTTT
This sequence comes from Protopterus annectens, assembly GCF_019279795.1. Classification (NCBI taxonomy): domain Eukaryota; kingdom Metazoa; phylum Chordata; order Ceratodontiformes; family Protopteridae; genus Protopterus; species Protopterus annectens. Next base: position 978,760,482 of record NC_056737.1, on the reverse strand, counting down.
GGAACCTTTAAAAAGGAGGGGCTAATGTTGACTTGCATATTATGTTTAAATGTTTTCTAACAGAAAAAAAACATGAAGGTTTAAGGAGGAATTAAAAAAATATATATTACAACCCTACTATGACAGATTTAAACCATCTGCTTCAGGAAGTTACTGCAATAAAATAACACAGTTACTTCAAAAGATTAAAATAACAAATATTCCCACAGGAAATGCACTAATAGATAAAAGAATAGCACTGGTACATTACAAAAGTGTGTTAGGCATGTAGGCAAAATAAAGAGAAAGCCCCTGCAGATTATTCAAATCATCTTAAAGCAGTGCTTGCTAAACATTCAAAAATACCAGACCCAAATGAACAAGCTAAACAGGTATTGCAGCTGCCTTTGTGCAGGGTTTGCAAAAGCCCTGTACAAAATAAAATAAACCAAGTGCTTATAGACTGGCAGGAAAAAGACTTAAAAGTCCTTATTAAGTGCTGCAAATCACCATACTCACTATGGCAGGGTAATAAAACAAAAATAAATCGTAATCCCTTTGCTGCCACTGAATCAAAAAAGACCCTATGTTAAGGTAAGAATAAATGCAAAACCAATTCTATTCTTGGTGGAACTGGCAACACTAGGTCTGTATTAAAAGTTGCTTCAGACAGTTAAATACCAGTATAAAAACAAAGTAAACACAGTTGGTATAACAAATGCTACTGCTACGTATCCTATTTTAAAACCTATACCCATTTCTTTAGGTTTGATCGAAGAAAAATTAGAAGTTATGTACCTACCATAACGTTCCATGTTAGTTGTCTTCTCTTGCCTTCTTTCTTGCTGGATGGGTTCGGAGCCGATCCTCGGCTCCGACTCGGCACTTGCTTAGCTTGAGAACTCCTTTTACCAGCTCGAGGCAACCCTATATCCCATGATGCAAGGCGGGACTACCTCAGATCTCGTTTGGTAGCTAACCTACCCTGCTAAGGACTAACCTAATATATTTTAGGAAACCCAAGTTCATAATAAAAGAGTCCTCTAATGAAGGCTCAGGAGGAAACAACCTGATAGGAACTCTTCAAGATCTGTCCAGGCCAGGGGGAAGGAGGGAGGGACGCAGAAAGAAGGCAGAGAAGACAACTAACATGGAACGTTATGGTAGGTACATAACTTCTAAATGTTAAGTTGTCAATCTCGCCTTCATTCTTGCTGGATGGGACCGCGTCCCTAGCACCTGTATCCCGGGTGGCTCAATGGAACAGACTCTTGAGAACTGTGGAACCAAAACTGGCCCTGTCTCTGGAGGCCAAATCTAACTTGTAATGAGAGACAAAGGTATGAGGAGTGGCCCAAGTAGCTGCTGCACAAATGGTATCAATGGGTAGTCTATCCTGAAAGGCTGCAGAAGTGGATAGACTCCTGGTTGAGTGTGCTTTCGGTTTAGAAGGTAGTTGCTTGCCTCTGAGTGAGTACACATAAGAAATGGTAGAAGACAACCATCTGGATAAGGTCACTTTAGACACTGGGAGACCTTTCCTGTTTACTGCATAGGAGACAAATAATTGGTCCGATTTCCTGAATTGTTTCGTTCTATGCAAATAGTACCTGAGCTGACGATGGACATCCAAAAAATGAAGCTTTTGTTCAGCTCTGTCAGAATAGTTTGGGAAAAAGACTGGTAGATCGATGGATTGATTAATATTGGTTTGAGACACAACTTTGGGAAGAAAGGACGGGTTCGTTCTTAAGGATACCCTGTCCTTGTGAAAAACCAAGTAAGGGGAACAGATGCAGAGAGCTTGAATCTCGGAAACCCTTCTTGCTGAAGTGACAGCCAGTAAAAATATAGTTTTCCAGGTCAATAATTTCAATGAACATGAAGCAGACGGTTCGAAGGGTGGTAACATCAAGGATGCCAACATTAAATTTAGATCCCATTGTGGAGGAGGATGTTTTATTGGCGGCTTTAGGAGAAACACTCCTCTCAGAAAGGCCTTGCATAGTCTATGAGACATAATGTTATGATCTTGCAAGCCAACATGATACTTGGAAATAGCAGCCAGTTGAACTTTTACTGTAGATGAAGAAGATCCTGACTGAAAAACTTCAGCCAGGAAATCTAAAACAGAATGCACAGGAGCAGTAAAGGGAACAATATTTCTGGAATTTGCCCAAATGGAAAAACGTCGCCACTTGCTAGCATAAACGGTTCTGGTGGACGACTTTAAAGAAGCCACTAAGATATCTCTGACCGGATCAGAGATCATCGGAAGCCTGGCGAGGGAAGGAAGTGGAGCAACCAAGCAGTGAGGTTGAGAGAATGAATGGCCCGGTGCTGTTGACCCGACTGGTGGATCAAGAGATCCGGAACTGGGTCCAGATGCCAGGGCTGCACCAGGAGGTGACGATGCAGAGACGGAAACCAAACTTGTCGAGGCCAGTAAGGGGCAATGAGAATCAACTTGGCCCTCAAAACGGTGGCTTTCTGAATGACTTGTGGAATCAAGGGAAAGGGAGGAAAAGCGTACAGAAGTCCCCGGGGCCAATCCTGGGTTAGAGAGTCTCTCAGGGGTTGGCCTGGAAGGGGAAAGAGGGTGAAAAAATCGGGGCACTTGTTGTTTTGGGGTGTAGCAAAAAGATCGCAACAAGGTGTGCCCCACTTCAGAAAAATCTGGTCCACTACAGATTGATGAGACCACTCGTGAGGCATGAGAATGGATCTGCTCAGCCTGTCCGCCAAGAGGTTGGACCTGCCGGGGATGTGTGTTGCTATCAGAAACCGATGAGAGGAGATTGCCCATTGCCAAAGTCTGAGAGCTTCTCGACACAACGGATAGGACCTGGTCCCGCCCTGCTTGTTGATGTACCAGACCACGGACATGTTGTCCGTTTGTACTGCAATAGTCCCCGCGGGAAGAAAGTCGTTGAGGGCTTGCAACGTTAAAAGCACCGCTCTCATCTCCAGGACATTTATGTGCAGATGTTATTCTATGGGTTGCCACGTCCCATGGACCATCCTGCCCTGATAATGCCCCCCCCCACCCGATCAGAGAGGCATCCGCAGTAACTGTGGCAACCGGAGGAGGGGGAACAAAAGGTCGGCCCTAATGAAGAAGAGGGGAAGATATCCACCAGTTCAGATGAGTCCTGCACGATTGTGTGACTAAGATTTCGTGCCTCATCGGAAGACTGTGGAACGACCACTGAGTGAATAACATCCACTGCAGCAGACGCATGTGGAAGCGAGCCAGTGGTAGAAGAACAATGGCCGCAGCCATAAGACCTAGAACCTTTAGTATCAGTCTGGCTTTGACTTTGCTGCTCTGCAATAAAATCCAAACGTATTTTTGGATGTCCAGAATTCTTTGATCTGTTAGTCTGGCTAACATTTTGACGGTGTTTAATTCTGCGCCTATAAAGGTGATAGATTGGCAAGGCCGCAGAGAAGATTTTTCAAATTCTGAAATTCCCAAACTCCTGCATAGCTGCAGAGTGTAGTCTCTGGTCTGAAGAAGCTGACACCTGGTGGTGGCGGAGAGGAGCCAGTCGTCTAAATAAGGAAACACCTGGAATCCCTGACGTCTCAGATGAGCTGTGACCACTGCCATGCATTTGGTAAACACTCTGGGGCTGAAGTGAGGCCAAAGGGCAGGGCTCTGAATTGGTAATGACTGGTCCCTAGCCGAAGCGGAGAAACCTTCTGGAGCGCCTGTGAATCTTTATGTGATAGTACGTCCTGAAGGTCTATAGAGCACATCCAGTTGTCCTTGCCCAGAAAGGGCAGAATGGACTGAAGCGTGACCATCCGGAATCTTGTCTTCTTGACAAATCTGTTTAGACTGCTCAGGTCTAATATTGGTCTCCAATCTCCCGTCCTTTTGGGGACCAAAAGAATCTCGAGTAGACGCCGGATCCTACTTGGTCTGCCGGAACAGTCTGGACGGCTCTTTTTCTAGGAGCTTTGAAACCTCCTGTTCTGCCAAATCCCTTTGACCGGGTGAGATGTCTGGAAGGGATTGTTGAGGTACGGGATACCTTTCGAAGGGGATTTTGTAACCCTCGGATATGATCGACTGTACCCACATATCTTGTGAAAGGGAATGCCAGGCTACTGGGTACAGCGAAATCCTTCCCCCGACTGCCTCCAAGGGTGGACAGTCGGGCGACACCTCAGGGGTGCTGAAAGGGCTTCTCAGGAAGAGACTCCCTGTTGCCCTGGTTCTGAGAACCCCCCCCTGCCTCTAGGGCGGCATCTATTATTGTTACCCCCTCTGCCTCTGGGGGTAAACTGACCACGTGTGTCCGGTGTAGCTCCTTGGGCTTTGCGGAACCACATCTTCCCTCCCTTCTGACCCTTGGGATATGGTCTAGAAGGGGTGGAAAAATGGACTCCAACGGCAGAAAGAGTTTTACCGTCCTGCTCACACCTGGTCAAGGTATCCTTCACCTGAGGTCCGAACAAAGCCGAACCGTCAAAGGGGGTATTGGTGAAGGACGCCTTAAAGGGGTCCGTAAAATTACAAAGCCGCATCCAGGCTTGACGTCTAAGAGCCACTCCTGTGCCTGCGGCCCTGCTCGCTCCATCGGCCGCATAGGATATCAGCCGCATGGAGGAGTTGGATAAGGAATTCAGGATTGCTAGCTGTGAGGCAATCTTTTCTTGAGCCCCAGCAGCAGAAGGATCCTGGACCACTTCACCTAGTTCCTTGAGAATATCTCTTTGAAGCCTGGTGAAGTGACAAAGGTAGTTCAGCGAACGCATAGCAAAGGTCGCTGAAGAAAACATCCGCTTTCCATACCTGTCCATGGTCCTAGAATCTTTGTTAGGAGGATGGACAGGTACTGAAGTATCCGCAAGTTCCTTCTTAGTGGCCGCCACCACCATAGCATCCACAGAGACGCCTTGGAAAGAAACTGTTTGTCCTTAGGGGCGTAATAAACTTGGATGGTCTCCTGGGGACAGGTTCCACAGAATCTGGAGCTGCCACGCCTTCGAGCCACTACCTGCATAAGTGGGTCGAAGGCGGAGACACCCAGGAGGTGGAGGGTCGGGATCCAAAGCCACCAGGTATACCGACTCATCCTCGGAGGGGTCAATGGAGGGCCAATTCCCCTCTGTTTGAGGAGCTCAAGGATGTCTGAAAAGGAGACATCCTCAGAGGGGATCGGGGAACCCTCCGACTCATCTAAGTCGGTATCAGATGTAGTAGACTCAGGGGAGTCTGTGTGTTTCCTCTTACACGTCCTCTTCCGAGGGGGTTCCCCTGCAGGATCAGGAGAAACCTCGGAAGAGGAAGATATTCCCAATGGGGAAACCTGGGGCGATGGATCCCTGGGCCTGAGAGCAAGTGGCTGGCAAGAGGCGTCTACAGGCACCAAAGAGGGAGGAGCTAGAGGGATGGACCGTTGACCTGGCTCAGGTGCCAGGACACTCCTCATCACCTCAAAGGCACCCCTCCCTGGGAGACCGGAATATTCCGTTCGAGGAAATAGGAATTCCGGCTCCACTGAGAGGAAGGCTCCGAGGCGATGTCGGTGCCGAGCTTACCAAAGCCGAAGCCCCGAGAGGGAGAGCGGGGTCGGACAAGGGTCCGATGCCACTAGCCCCCTCGGAGCCGACAAGGGAAACTCGACGACCGGATCCCTCCAAGGAAGGTCTCAAGGAGGAGATCGGAGCCGAAGACGACGGAGCCGAAGGATGTATCGGTTCGGCGCCGACACAGTCGCTGTCCCGAGAAGCTCCGGCTCCGAACTCTGGTGGGGAGTCGGAGGAGGAAGTTCAAGGGGTGAAGCAATAGCCGAAGTCTGCTGAGACGGGCTATGGAGCATTTGGGCCAGTGCCTGTGACTTTAACAGCCTGCTTACCACCCTCTCTAAATCGTGGTCAGACAGCCTGGAAGATCTCGAAGATCGGCTCCGATGACTCCGCTCTGACAAAAGAGACGACCCGGGCAGTGGATAGATTCCAAAGACGGGGACCGAGATCTCTTCTTGGATGAAGTCATCGGAGCCGACGTCCTATGGGTTCCAGATGGAGCCGAAGGCTTCTCGGCTCCGATACTGGATACTGTGTCGGCTCCAGCGAGCCGACAAGGCAACAGCAGATTGGGCGTCGGAACCGACCGGAACCGACCCTAGCTGAGAAGAAGAAAGACCGGCTCCGGCGGAGCGATCTCGACTCGGGAGTCGGAGCCACCGGGGAAGGCTTGGAAGCTGTAGCCTGACCCTTAGATGGCTTGGAAGGCTTACTGGACCCAAGTTTAGTGGGTGAACCTTCCGGCTTTAGCAAGCCACGGAGGATTAACTTATTCCTCCTTTCCTGCAGGACTCGCTGGCTAAAAGAGTGACACAAAGCACAGGAGTCCTGCAGGTGTAAAGGCCCCAGGCAGTAAACACAAGAAGTGTGACCGTCTGTCAGAGACATTTTCTGACAGCACGAGTCACACTTCTTGAAGCCCGAGACCTTTACCTCTTTAGACATAGTCTAAGGAAAAAGTAATAAAATACTCACACACACACACCCCCCAAAACAGTCACACAAATTAATCCACAAACACAGACACACTGGTAGGGATTAATAAGGAAGGCCTAGGCCTAACTGAAATTTTTAAACTTTTATAAAGTAAAATTTTTTTTTTTTTTTTTTTTTTTTTTTTTTTTTAACTATAAGGGGAATAGGGTGATTGTATGGACACTACACATTAAAAAAATAGTAAAAGGGGAAGATAAACCCTGACTTAAGCTGTTTGAAAAACTCAAACTTACCTCAGCTGGCAAAAAAGGAGACCTCTTCGCAAAGCGGCAAACGAGATCTGAGGTAGTCCCGCCTTGCATCATGGGATATAGGGTTGCCTCGAGCTGGCAAAAGGAGTTCTCAAGCTAAGCAAGTGCCGAGTCGAAGCCGAGGATCGGCTCCGAACCCATCCAGCAAGAATGAAGGCGAGATTGACAACTTAACATCATCCTTTAATTTTGAGTACTACTGCACCAGTAAACCTACTAGGAAGACATTTATGTATGCTGGGTTGTACCATTTACTGTACACCAGAAGGGGTGTATCTAGATGTTCCAACAAAATAAAGGGGGAAGTATTACAATTCTTATAGGTTCATAGGTAGGTACTTGGCTATCTGCCCAAAGGCATTTATAAGCCTGGCCAGAATATATTGGCTTTCGCTGTCCCCTTAGATTAGTTCCCTGTGCCTCTGTCCAGCAGAGCCATCAAAGTGATTCCTGGGGTAAACTTTCTGTTTCCCATCCAGTCGTCAAGGTTTCTCTTGAAGAGGGTTAGCGAGGAGCTCTGCCTAATGTAGACTGGAATCTTGTTCCAGAGCATGGGAAGTCTCTGGGACAGGAATCTATCCCTCCAGCACGTCCTATTTATTGTTGTGGTGAGGTTTAGATCCCTGGAGCATGTGGCCCGAGAGGATATGGTTTTCTTTAGGTGGAGCATGTCCATCAATTCTGGGTTGGACATGGCCTTGTATGCCAGGCAGAGATCACCTCTGAGTAGGCGGTATGCAACAGAGTACAGCTGGAATTTCTTCAGTCGAGCTGCATAGGGCATCTGCTTGAGGCCAGTGATCCTCTTGGTGAGGTACTTCTGTGGTCTTTCCAGTTGTTGCAGGTGTCTTGTAAGGTACATCCCAAATGGGGCATTGTACTTTATGATGGGTCTGATGACTGATGCATTGAGGGGCCCAATGACCTCTTTCAATCTGGATGCAAACCCTTTTGTGATTAGGTGGGCCACATAGAAGGATTTTCTAACCACATTGGCAATGCGATTATCAAAGGAGAGGTTACTATCTACTTGGGTCCTCAGATCCCTTATTACGTCTTCCGTATTTAGGGGGCTACCACCTATGTGGTAGTTTGTAGGTACTTTGTGTTTTACAAAGGGGATGACCATGCATTTTTTTGGCATTTAGCTTGAGGCCATGGTTTTGACACCAGGTATCTGTCTCAGTGAGACCCTTTTGGAGGATATCTGTGTCAACCGGAGAGTCAGTTATAGCCCCTAGTTTGCAGTCGTCTGCGAAATTGGTCAGCCATAGTCCTCCTGTGCTTGCCTGTACCTCTGAGAAGTATATGCCAAACAGGAGGGGTCCTAGGACTGAGCCCTGGGGAACACCACTTGTAACCGGTTTAGAGTCTGACCTATCTCCCACAACTCTTACCATGTGGGTTCTGTCTATGAGCCAGTTGGCAACCCATCCCTTGACGTAGGGGTTTATGTTCAGGCTGGTGAGCTTGTCTATAATACCTGAGTGGGGAATGGTGTCAAAGGCCTTTGCAAGGTCTAGGTAGGCTGTGTGGACTACCTTTCCCTCGTCTATAGCCTTGGTAACTGTCTCGAAGAAGTCCACCAGGTTTAGGAGGCATGATCTGCCCTTAACAAAGCCGAACTGGGTAGGGTCCAGTGTTTGGAGATTTCTAATGTCTCTGTTAATGAGATCCATGATGATGCGCTCCACAGCTTTGTAGACCAAGCTAGTCAGGCTTATGGGGCAATAGTTCCCAGGGTCCGTTGTGGCTCAACCTTTGTGGAGTGGAATAACCGTTGCTGTGCACCACCCTGTGGACATGTAGCCTTTGGAGAGGCTGAGTTTAAACAGTGTTTTTAGGTGAGGGGTTAGTTCATCTTTGAGCTCATGTGCAAAAGCTAAGAAAAGCCATTTGAAGGCATATAGACAACTGAAAACTACTACAGCAGGTACCTGCTAACTTATGGGTTTAAACATGCTAATAAAGTAGGTGTTTTAAAATCTGCAAAACCTGTAAGAAATAAAATTGAATCCATCAAAACCCATCCATAAAATTCCACAGTATCCCCTAAAATCAGAAGCACAACAGGGAATCAAACCTGCAATTCAGTCTCTCATACAGTAAGGAATAAAAATACCAGCTAAAAGCCCTTGTAATACTCCTATTTTTCCAGTGAAAAAGCTACAAAAGGATACTTATAGGTCTGTACAAGACTTAAGGGCTGTAAATAATGCAGCAGCTTCACAGGTTCACACATTAGTACTAGGCTAACTGCCCTTGCCAGCCATTTTAAGCCTAGCTAATTATCCCTTGTGAGAGACAAACCCTGCACCTTGTGTTTGTAAGGAAAACACCTTAACCATTAGGCCACCCGTACTACCTACTTTTCCTGTAGTCCCAAATCCAGCAACAATACTGAGTTGCATACCACCTACAGCTAGTTATTTTTCTGTGACAGATTTATGTTCAGCATTCTTTTCTTTACCTATTCACCCTGACAAGTCAGATTCTGTTTGCTTTCACTTATCAGGGACAGCAATATACATGGATACAGTTGCCAAAGGATATACTGAATCTCCATTATTTTCTCAAATTCTGAAATGAAGATTTGGAAAATGTGACATTTCTGGGTGGGTGTGTCTTAGTACAATATGTAGATGATTTACTGATAGTATCAAACTCCTTTCAGAAATGTCAGCAGGACAGCATGCATCTTCTGACTATCCTTGCAGGAAAGGGACAGAAAGTGTCTAGAGAAAAACTACAACTGTGATCATCTCAGGTACGTTACATTGGTCATTTAATATTTCAGGGTAGCAGGTAAGGGTTACCATCTCATACTGATGCAATACCTAAGGCCCCACATCCAACTATTCAGAGAAAGCTTAGGTCTTTCCTAGGCATGACAGGGTACTGTAGACAGTGGATCCCTAAAGTACAGTTGTGTACACTTACCATAAATGTAGATGTTCAAGTGTATTCACTGTTGCAGTCATTACCTAATCTACTGGCAGGTTGCCCTCAGTCGGCCTGATTAACAAAGTCTTGAGTCCTGTGTTGGTTGCTGTCCCTTCTTCCATGACGTCAGGTCTTCAGGGGTATAAAACATGCAGCCGACGCCATTACATCAGTTTCTCTTGCCCCAGATGTCAGGTGCCCCCCAAATGGGGAGCAAATAAAATTAAAAACACAAAAAATATACCTCCAATCCCAAAAGCAAATACACCAAAATGGCTTTTAAACATAGTTAAAGAAAGTAGAGGTAAAGCCAGAGAAAAATAGGGGGCTGGAGGGAGGGTAACCAGGACTCCAACAGTGAATACACTTGAACAACTACATTTATGGTAAGTGTACACAACTGTATTATGTTCTTTGTGTTTCACTGTTGCAGTCATTACATTTGGGTAGATTCCCAAAGCTATGGTTGGGTGGAGGGAATTATACAGCATTAGGACCATCTATAAGGCCCTGCAGGACAGCAGTGGCAAAGCCAGCTTTGGATTTAGAGAAAAGTGGTAAATGGTAATGTTTGGTGAATGTATGAACTGAGCACCAGGTAGCAGCTTCTAGAATGTCCCTGGTAGGAACACCTCTGAGAAAGGCTGCAGAAGTAGATGCAGCCCTGGTGGAATGGGATCTTATCCCCTGGGGGATAGTTTTTCCATGGTGTATATAGCAGAAACAAATACAATAGCTTATACATTTGGAAATGGTTTGCCTTGAAATAGCCTTTCCCTCTGCCCCTGCAGCAATGCCACCAGCAGTTGTTCAGATTTTCTTTGAGATTTTGTCCTGTTTAAGTAAAATCTAAGTTGTCTGTGTACATCCAATGAATGCAGAATCTGCTCCCCCTTGTTCTGTAGACTGGGAAAGAAAGTTGGCAAATGAATGGTCTGATTAACAGCCACACTGGATACCACCTTAGGCATTAAGGATGGATTGGTCATGAAAGATATCCTATCCGCATGAAAAATGATGAAAGGCTCTACTGTCATAAGAGCCTGTAATTCGGAAATCCTTCTAGCTGAAGTGACTGCTAAAAGGAAAGCTGTTTTCCAGGAGAGAAATTTTAAGTCTGCAGTAGCAGCTGGCTCGAAAGGAGGGAGAGTGAGCTTTTCCAATACAAAATTGAGGTCCCAGGCAGGGGTTGGAGCTCTCCTGGGTGGTCTTAAGTTTTTGGCCCCTCTGAGATGCTGCTTTAGCAGAGGATGAGAAAAAAGGGAGGCAGTGTGTTGTAATGAGCTGAAATGGCTGAGGCATGGATTTTTATGGAAGAAAAGGACAGGCCCTTGTGAAGCATCTCAGTTAAGTATTGTAAAATCTGAGGAATGTTGGGCACTGCTGTGCTTATCCCTTGTGATTGATTCCAGGCACAGAATCTTTTCCATTTGTCAGCATAAGATTTTCTAGTACTAGGCCTTCTCGCCTCCAAAATGACATCCATCACAGGTTTGCTGAGGGATGCTAAGGGTGAATTTAGGTGATTAGCCATGCTGCAAGATTCAAAGTTTGGAGCGGAGTGTGCAGAATATGGTTGTTCTGCTGAGACACTAAGTAATGTGTCCGAGGCAGGTGCCACGGTGGAAGGTGTGACACACTGCACAGGAGTGGATACCAGTGTTGGTGAGGCCAGTCTGGAGCAATCAAAATCATTTTTGGTTTGTCCTGTTTGACTTTTAGTAGAACATTAGAGAGCAGAGGCAGAGGGGGAAAGGCATAGACTGATAGGTTTTTCCTGCTGAAGGATAGAGCATCCACTTTTTTTTGTGATGAGTTCTTGTGCAAAATTTGTCCAACTGATAGTTCTGGGGTGAGGCAAAAAGATCTATGTCTGGGCTCCCCCATTTGCGTGTCAACATGCTGAAAGTCCGTGGTTCCAGTTTCCATTCGTGTGGGTCCATGAGATTTCTGCTTAGTTCATCTGCCAGAGTATTCAGCTTTCCTGGCAGGAACTGAGCTTGTAAGTTGTACTTGATAGGTCAAAGCCGTGTTCCAAAATGCCATGGCTAGTCTGCAAAGGGGGTAGGAGTGTGTACCTCCCTGCTTGTTTATGTACCACATAACCATGGTGTTGTCTGTTTTTATCAGTAATTGTCCTGGATGAAGGTAGTCCTTGAAGGCTGTCAGTGCATTCTGTACAGCTAGCATTTCTTTTTGACTGATATAAAGGTGCATTTGATTTGGGCTCCATTTGCCCTGAATGCATTTCCCTGCCAGCTGTGCTCCCCACGCATAGTCTGATGTGTCTATAGTTAGGGTTTGGGCGGCAGGGGGTGGTGTGAATGGCAGTCCCTTGTTTTGTTGGCAGGCCTCTGCCCACCATAGGAACTCTAGTTGCAAGCAAGGTATGACAGGAATCATTGTTTCCAGGCTGTGACAATGCTGACTCCATAGACTTTTTAAGGACCACTGAAGATTCCTCATATGCAGTCTTGCATAGGGAATTAGAAGAATGCAGGAGGCCATGAACCTTGAGGCTTGCAGTATTTGCCTTGCAGAAAGCAGGGTTTTTGTGGCCACCTATCTGAAGTAAGTCACCAAATGAATTTGCTTCTCTGGCATAAGGAAAGCCATCTGGGCAGTTGTATTCAAGCTTGCACCCAGGAATGTAATTTTTTGAGAGGGTATCAGTTGTGATTTATTTTCGTTTATAGTGTACCCTAGACAAGTTAGAAAGTACAGTTTTGTACCTACCATAAATGTAGATGTCCGAACTGGATAGCATCTGCAGTCATAACAAATGGGTTGTCCTGTCGTCAGGCAGCCCTTGATCGGCGGATTCCAAAGTCTGGGTCCGGCTTCGGCTGATGTCGCACTTCACCCGACGTCATCTCTGCTGGTCTTCGGGTATAAAGGCATCAGCCGACGCCATTTTCCTCAGTGTTTCTTGCCCCAGATGCCAGTTGCCCTCTTGGAAGGCTAAATTTTGGATAAATGCCAATGTTTCCAAAAAGGTAGAAGGCAAACACAAAAATAAGCATGTATGTACATATATACAAACAAATACACCATAAGAGACCCCCAGCTAGCTATTAGGAGGGTAAATACCGAGGAGTACCACAGAGGGAAGGAGGGAGGTAATCCTGACTGCAGATGCTATCCAGTTCGGACATCTACATTTATGCTAGGTACAAAACTGTACTATGTCCTTCATGGATGCATCTGCAGTCATAACAAATGGGTAGAATACCATAGCCAAACTAGGGGAGGAGGAATAAAAATGATGGTGTAGTTAGGATCCCTTGCAGTACAGCAGTGGCAAACCCTGCTCGAGATCTAGAATATAGAGGTAAATTATAATGCTTGGCAAATGTATGCACGGAGGTCCAAGTAGCCGCCTCAATAATGTCCTTGGTTGCCACTCCTCGTAAGAAAGCTGTGGTAGTGGCTGTAGTCCTTGTAGAACGAGGTCTTATGTTCTGTGGAATTGGTTTTCCATGGTAGGAGTAACAGAATCTTATGCAATTTCCTATCCATTTGGAGATTGTCTGTTTGGAAATTGCTTTTCCTTCCCTTCCTGTTGCATAGGCTGCAAAAAGCTGGTCAGTTTTTCTGTTACTTTTGGTTCTGTCCAGGTAGTAGCGTAACTGTCTATGTACATCCAAGGTATGCAGCATTCTTTCACCTCTGTTTTGTGGATTGGGAAAGAAGGTAGGTAGGTGGATTGCCTGGTTTAAAGACACTCTGGATACCACCTTAGGCATAAATGTAGGATTAGTTCTCATGGACACCCTATCTTGATGGAAGATTAGGAAGGGTTGCACTGCCATTAAGGCCTGTAGTTCCGAAACCCTCCTTGCTGAGGTAATAGCCAGTAGGAAAGCAGTTTTCCATGACAGGTGTTGTAGATCTGCTGTTGCTGCTGGTTCAAACGGAGGGAGTGTCAACTTTTCTAGCACAAAGTTCAAGTCCCATGCTGGTAATGGTGGTTTCCTAGGAGGTTTTACATTCTTGATCCCTCTGAGGAACTGCCTGAGTAGAGGATGTGAAAAGACAGGAGGATCAAAGTTGTATTCTGCTGAAATAGCTGATGCATGTATCTTGATGGAGGAATAGGAGAGGCCTGTATGTAGAAGCTCTGCCAAGTACTCCAGAATGTTAGCAATATCTATGTTTGACACATCTTTTCCTCTTTCAGTACTCCAAATGACAAACCTTTTCCATTTTCCTGCATAGTTCCTTCTTGTTGAAGATCTGCGGGCTTCAAGGATAATGTCTTTAACCCTTTGGGAAAGGTCTGGGTTAGTTGCTGCTATGCGATGTTCCAGGCAGTCAGTTGCAAGGTTTTTAGGTTTGGATGTATGATGTTGTAGTTGTTCTGAGTTAACATCAGAGGCATCAGGGGTATTGACCACATTTTCTCCCGAGACATGCTCTTCAGCAATGGGTACCAGTGTTGTCTTGGCCAGTTCGGAGCTATCAGGATTATCCTTGGACGTTCCTCTTTGATTTTCAGTAGTACCTTGTGCATCAAGGGAAGAGGTGGAAATGCATATGCTGTCAGGCCTTTCCAGCTGAAGGATAGAGAGTCCACCTTCCATGCAAGTGGGTGGAATGTCCTTGTGCAGAATTTTTTGAGCTGGTGATTGAGTGGGGAAGCGAATAGATCTATTTGTGGCATTCCCCGTTTCTTTGTGATGGCCTTGAAGATGTCCGGGTGTAGCATCCATTCGTGAGCATCCGAGGTGGTTCTGCTTAAAATGTCTGCTAGGGTGTTCTCTTTTCCCGGTACAAATATTGCCTGTAACTGGATGTTGTAGCTGAGAGCCAGATTCCAAAGGTCCAAAGCCATTCTGCATAAGGGGTATGAATGAGTGCCTCCCTGTTTGTTGATGTACCACATGACTGTGGTGTTGTCTGTCCTTATCATCAAATGGCCTTCTTTGAGGAATGGTCTGAATTTTTGGATTGCCAGTTTTACTGCCAGCATTTCTTTTTGGTTTATGTGCAGGTGCAGCTGGTCCTGAGTCCACAGTCCTTGTACGCATTTGTCCAGCATGTGCGCCCCCCATCCTAGGTCTGAGGCGTCCGTTGTGATGGTTTGGCTTGCTCGAAAGTTGTGGAAGGGTAAGCCTGGGTTTGACTGGCATGCTTGAGCCCACCATAAGAACTCCTGTTTTAGGCATGGGATTAGTGGTATTTCTGTTTCTAAGCTGTGCCTGTGTTGAGACCATAAATTCTTTAGGCACCACTGTAGCTTTCTCATATGCAGTCTGGCATGTGGGACCAAGATTGTGCATGATGCCATGAAGCCCAAGGCCTGCAGAACTTTTCTTGCTGTTAGTTTGTTCTGCTTTGTTAATGCCAAGAAGTAAATAGGGAGCTCTTTTTGTTTTTCTGCAGTTAGGAATGCCATTTGTTTTACTGTGTCCAATTCCGCGCCCAAGAAGGTTCTTGTTTGGGATGGTATCAGCCTTGACTTTTGTAAATTGACTGTGTATCCCAGGGCTTGTAGCAAGTAAATGACCCTTTGTAAATCTGTTGTCAGCTTGCTTTTGTTGTCCGCTTGTAACAGGCAGTCGTCCAGGTATGGATAAATTTGGATTCCCTGTACTCTGCAGTGAGCGATTACTGATGCCAGGCATTGTGTGAATACTCTGGGCGCAGTAGATAAGCCAAAGGGCAATGCTGAGAATTGATAATGCTCTGATCCTGCAAGAAATCTGAGGTATCTTCTGCAATTTGGTCGAATGGGGACGTGCAGGTATGCCTCCTTGAGATCTAGAGTTACCAGCCAACACTCCTTGCCCAGTATGGGAAGAAGTTGCTGTAGGGTCAGCATTTTGAATTTTGGGACAATGATGTATGTGTTTAAGATGGACAGGTCGAGAATAGGTCTCCAGTTTTTCTCTTTTCTTGGCACTAGGAAGAGTCTGGAGTAGAATCCTTTGCCCTGTTCTGTTATTGGTACTCTTTCCACAGCTCTCATCTTTGTTAATTCCGCTATCTGCTGCAGAGCTTCTATTTTTTGATTTTGAGGCAGGTTTGGCATTCCTCTTTTTACTGGTAAGGTGTGGAAGTGGAACCGGTAACCTTGGTCTATGGTTTGCAAAATCCACTTGTCTTTTGTGATATAGTGCCAATTTTTCGAGAATAAGGCTAACTTTCCGCCTAATGGTGCTGCTATTTGCTCCCTGGTAGGTGGAGTCAGAGCCAAGTCACTGTGATTGTCCTGTTGCAGTGGCAGTGGTTGTGTCTGTGCCTCGGTTATTGCCTTGCCACTGTCGTCCTCTGTAGGCACCTCCTCTGGATTGATTTCTGCCCCTAGAGCGTCTATTCCTGCCCCTTTGGGATCTTGTGGAGTCAGGAAAGGATCAATTTTTGGCAGGCCAGTTCCTGCTAAATCTTGGGGGCTGAACCTGTAAGAAATCTTTAACTGTTTGTACAGATTTTGCCTTTTCTTCCATTTTCTTCATTACCTGCTGGGCAGGTTCCCCAAACAGACTGGCCTTATCCATAGGAGCATCTAATAGCTTTGCTTTAACATGATCCGGTAAGACCTGTTCTTTCAACCATGCATGCCTTCTTATCACTGTGCCAGTCATGGCTGATCTAAATGAAGCCACCAGTGCATCATAGTCACATTTTAAGGAATGGTTACTAACCTGTTGGATGTTATTCACCATTTCTAATACATATTTCTTATCTAAAGATACATCAGAGGACAGTTTTTTAGTTAACTGATCAAGCATAAACTCTTGGTATTGGATCATGTGAAACTGACAGTTTAAAGCCCTAGCTGAGAGAGTAGCAGAGGTGTAAACTTTTTTCCCCCATCTCTCTAAGGACCTGGATTCCCTTTCAGAGGGGATAGGGTTTTTTGCTGTGGTCGAGGCTGCTGCCTTAGGCCCCTGGGATATAGTTTCGGGGTCTGCAAGTGGGGCCTTGTATAGGTGGTGATGAGTGTCTGGCACCCTGTAAAATCTATCTGGTTTGGCAGGGGCTGGAGGTAAAGAATCAGGTGCAGTGCAGACATCATTAAATGCATCGTCCACAACAGGCAGAACAGGAGGTATAGCTAAGGGCCTATGTTGTGGTAAGTGCAGAAAAGTCCTAAGCCTTTTTCTTGAATCTGAGAAATCTTGACCCTGCCATTGGAATTGTTCTCTCATGGCATGTAAGGTTTCCCCAAAGGAAAATTCCTCTGGTGGAGAGGCAGCTTTTCTGGGGGCTGAGAGGCCCTGTCTGGGTGAGATTGGGATCCCCTAATTAAGGATATTAAATCTTCTGCCAGAGTAAGCATTTGTGAACTAGAAGTGGGCCTGTGTGAGGGGGTTTTAACAGGCACTGATTTAGCAGATTTGGCTGCTTTAGCCCTGGCAAAGGCCTTAATAGACATGGCTGCAGGAGGCCTAGCAGCACCACGTGCTGGGGTAGAGACATCCAAAGGGATGGTGTCTGATAAATCACTAGGAACCACAGTAGTAGGCAAAATTTCTGAGGCTGATTCAGGTAAGGTAGCAGGAGCCTCAGTAGTAGTCATGGATTCGGCTGAAAATTGACCAGTTTTCTCGGTTTCGCGAAACCGAGACACTTTCTGCTTGCTTAACCGTGGTTTCGGCCGAAACCGCGGACCGCGAGTGTCGGTCTTTTTCTTTGCGTTTTTTAACAATTTGGGTAGTCGGAGGATCCGACGGCATAATGTACGCAAAATCTGAGCCGAAAAACTGTTCAGCAAACTCCGTCCGACGCCTAAGCGTTCGTCGGTTGAAGGAAGCACAGGCCGAACAGGCTGCTACGTCGTGGTCTGGGCCTAAGCAAGGCAAACAGTAAGAGTGGAAATCTTTATGAGGTATTTGTTTCCCACAAGTTAAACAGTTATTAACTTTTTCTGACATTGGCTGAGGCAAGAAAGAGTCCCCAACGGGGTACTTAGCTTTTTAGAAGTCTTCGAAGTAGTATTCGGTAGTAGTAATCTGTGGATCTGACCGACCGGCACTTGCGAACAGCTTCTGCTTCGGGCGCCACGCGGCAAGAAAGACTGAGGAAAATGGCGTCGGCTGATGCCTTTATACCCGAAGACCAGCAGAGATGACGTCGGGTGAAGTGCGACATCAGCCGAAGCCTGACCCAGACTTTGGAATCCGGCCGACCGAAGGGCTGCCTGACGACAGGACAACCCATTTGTTATGACTGCAGATGCATCCATGAAGGACATCCCTTTTTTACAAATGCCAGATGGTTTAGAAGAGTGTCCTTGTTTTCTGCTTGAATTAAACAATCGTCCAGGTATGGATATATTTGAATATTTCTTTGCCTACAAAATGCATTTACTGGAGCAAGGCACTTTATAACGACCCTGGGTGCAGTAGATAATCCAAAGGGCAGTGCAGAGAACTGGTAATGCAAGTAGCCTGCTTTGAAGCGGAGGTATCTTCTGCAAGATTCCCTGATTGGGGTATGCAGTTAAGCCTCTCTTAAATCTAGAGTTGCCAACCAGGCATCTTTGCCTAGCATAGGAAGTAACTGGTGAAGAGTCAGCATCTTGAATTTTGGAATGTCCAGAAAGGTGTTTAGAGTAGATAAGTCCAGAATTGGACGCCATGATTTTTATTTTCTGGGTACCAGGAAAAGTCTTGAATAGAAACCTTGTCCCTTTTCCTCTTCTGGTACTGGTTGAATAGCCCCCATGCTCATGAGGGAAAGAACTTGTTTCTGGGCCTCTGCCCACTGACTTGGGGGTAGGTCTGGCCATCCGTTTGGAATTGGCAATGTGTGGAAATGAAATCTGTATCCCTGGGATACTATATTTAAAAACCATTTGTCCTGGGTGATAAGCTGCCAGCTTCTTGTATGAAGAGCCAGTTTTCCCCCCAAAGGGGCGGCTAAAAGGTAAGTGCTTGGTAAGTGTAAAGGGAAGTCACTGAGACTGCTTACCATAGGGAGGTGTCTTGTTTCCAGATTTGGAAGAGGAGGCATCCCATTGTTTTGTTCTGAAAGTCCCTTGTGACTGAAACCTGGAGCCTTTGGAATGTCTGGGTTTGACTTGAGTGGCTCTCGAAGGAACTGGAAGAACCAGTTCTTAGTAGGCCAGTGCCTACTAAATCTTGGAGATTGCACTTGTAAGAAATATTTCACAGTTTGCATAGATTTAGCTTTATCTTCCATCTTTTTTAAAACTTCTTCAGCCTTACTACCAAAGAAATGGTCCTGTTGTAAAGGAGCATCCTACAATTTTTTGCTTTAACATGATCAGGCAGATTTTGCTCTTTGAGCCAAGCATGCCTTCTTAGCACAGACCCAGTTACAGCAGCCCTGCAAGAGGCCTTCAAAGAATCAAAAAACACATTGCAAAGTATGTTTTCCAACTTGTTCAGCTGAATGCAATACATCTTGTAAATTTTTGTTTTCCCACACAGTCAGAAATTAACATAATTTTCTGTTTAAGCAGTCCCATGATATGCTGTTTATATTTTAGCATATGAAATTGACAGTTGACAGCACTGATTGCCAAGGTTGCAGAAGTGTAAACCTTCTTACCCCATCTATCCAGCGCCCTGGAATCTCTATCAGAAGGAGTAGGATTTTTAGCAGCAGAAGCCTTAATGCCCTTGGGACCTTGAGAAATGGTTTTAGGACCTGCAACAGGATTTTTGAAAAGGAATTTGTGGGAGTCAGGAACCCTGTAGTATCTGTCTGGCTTACAAGGAGCCGGAGGCAGAGAATCAGGACCCATACTAGATAATGGAAAAACATCATCAACAATGTCTAAAACAGGAAGTATAGCCAAAGGCCTATGCTGAGGAAAAAGAAGAAAATCCCTAAGTCTCTTTTTAGATTCAGAGAAATCCTGACTTTCCCAGTGGAAATGTTCCCTTAAGGTGAAGTTTGTCCAAAAGAAAAACCCTCAGGGGGAGAAGCAGAAGGAATGGAATCTTCTGCATCAGAGTCCTCATAAGTAGGCATAGACAATTCCTGTTCATTAGAAGAGTCAGAAGAAATAGAATCCTGTTCAGAAGATTCATAATCAATGCCTTGCCTAGGCCTCTTAGAAGGGGGTGGGGGGTGGCTACCTCTGATCAGAGTAATTAAAGTTTCATCCATTTTGATCATTTGTTTTTTAGGCATAGGGGCTTGCACATGTGGTCTAGGTGTCTTTTTAGGCATAGGTCGAGATTTTGGCCTTAGTTTTGAAGATGGTGTCAGTCTAATATACAAATCTGTAGGCCTGAAAATGCCATCAGATGCCGGTGCCTGCACAGTGGCTCCAGACCCATCCAAGGTACAGACATCCGCAGGTTCCATAATTGAAGCATCTCGCGGCATACCGGACTCCGAATGGGTCTCAGTAGATGCCTGCAAATCAGAAGTAGCAGGTATCAGGGGCTGCAAAAGCACCTCACTGAGTACCGGTAAACTGGCGACTGGCTTAGGAGAAGTGTCGTCGGCAGTTTTGGACCTCAATGGCCTGTCTGTCTTTTTCTTTGCATTTTTTAGGTATTCTGGTAGTCGGACTGCTCACAGACAACATTTCTGGATAATTAAAGCGTGAGCCAAAATATTTAGAAGCAAAAATGTACCAACGTTTGATAGTGCGTTGATTAAATAAAGCACAAAACTGACAGCAAGGTACGCTGTAGTCAGGGCCTAGGCAAGGAATACAGTACAAATGAAAATCCTTATGAGGTATTTGCTTCCCACAAATAATGCAATTATTAACTTTTACTGACATCGGTAAGGAGCAAGAAAAAGTTTCCCCAACGGGGTACTTAGCTTTTTAGTTGAAGACTTCGGATTTGAAACTAGAAAACTAAAATTTCAGGAGTCTGCCGACAGGCACTTGCAATCTGCTTCTGCTTCGGGCATCGTGCGGCAAGAAAGACTGATGTAATGGTGTCGGCTGCATGTTTTATACCCCTGATGACCTTACATCATGGAAGAAGGGACAGCAACTGATGCAGGACCCAAGACTTTGTTAATCAGGCCGACTGAGGGCAACCTGTTAGCAGATTACCCAAATGTAATGACTGCAACAGTTAAGGACATCAACACAGAAATTGCAAAACCTTTGACAAGTTTTTCAAAGCAGGATACACCAGAGCCTCTCCTTTGGAATAGTGAAGCGGAAATCTCATTTCAGAACTTGAAGCAAGCTTTAGCTACTGCCCCAGCTTTTGGGTTACCAGATTATAATATAGCAATAAGCCACGCCTGGGTGTGGGTAATGCTGGAGTTACCCACGGTTGGTGTGGTTTGGTCACGAGGGCGAAGCCCAAGTGACCAAACAAAGCCAACCGTGGGTAAATCCAGCATTACCCACACCCAGAAGTGGGTTATTGCTATTATACCATGACATTATTTAAGAATACTTTTCTTAAATAATGGCGTTGTATGATGCCTGTTTGCTGCCCTTCCGCAGCTGTCTGGTATCCGCGGCAGTTCTGATGTGCTGCGCATGCCTATGCTTACGCAGTACATCAGAGCTGTGGGCAGAAGCAACAGAGAAAGCAGGACCTCCGTTGCTTTTTACAGCTGTCTCGCTATGTTAAACGGATTTGACATAGTGAGAAAGCGTTAAAAAAAGCAACGGAGATGCTCCGTTGCTTTTTTTAAAGCTGTCGCGCTATGTCAAACCCGTTTAACATAGCGAGGCAGTTTTGAAAAAAGCAAAGGAGATCTTGCTTTCTCCGTTGCTTTTTAAAGTGTCTCGCTATGTTAAATGGGTTTAACATAGCGAGACAAGTTTAAAAAAAGCAACGGAGAATCTCTGTTGCTTTCTTTTAAAGCTGTCTCGCTATGTTAAACCCATTTAACATAGCGAGACAGTTTGAAAAAAGCAATTGAGAAAGCAAGATCTCCGTTGCTTTTTAAAGTGTCTCGCTATGTTATCCGGGTTTAACATAGCAAAACAGCTTTAAAAAAAGCAACGGAGATGCTCCTTTGATTTTTTTGAAGCTGTCTCGCTATGTTAAACTCATTTAACATAGCGAGACAGTGTGCAGCAACGGAGATCTTGCGTTCTCCATTGCTGCACACAAAAAAAAGAGTTGTAGTAATGGAAAAAGTCCGGGTGACCGGTCCTTTTTCCATTACTATAACTCTGATTTACAACGTACATGCTGACCAATCAGCGTGCACGTTTTGGAATATTAATGGGGGGTAATTGTATAATAAACCTTTTATTTTATTTTCTCATGAAAGAAATGGATTTGCTTAAGGAGTAACTTGCAAAACAACATGGGGACAGCTATCGTCTATTAGCTTATTAAAGCACAGGATTTGATTCTGTTGCTAAAGCTTTTCCGCCCTGTTTTAGGGCAGTTGCCACTGCTGCCATTCTAGTTAATCTGGCACAATCGTTGGTGCCTGGGCATGATCTCACAGTAGCTGTCCCCCTCATTCTGTATCATCTCTTTTGCTTAAAATGAAAACTCAACCACTCCCTCGACTGCACACCTAACTAGATATGAACTTACACTTCTTTCTGATCCATCTGTTTCTCTGATCTGCTGTCCTGTTTTAAATCCTGCATCTCTGTTGCCTACTGCTGAGGATGGTGAAGAGCATGATTGTGTGTGTAACTATTTGCTTTCTCCTAGGGAGGACTTAAAAGACACTCCTATAACCAATGCTGAGTGGGAATTTATTCGTGGACAGCTCCTATGGAAGAGATCAAAAAGGGAAGCTACTCTCGGGAACAGCTGTCTGCACCGAAGAGACAATACCTGCAAACTAGGGGCTATAACTGACTTTCCGTCTGACACAGACATCCCCCAAAAGGGTCTCACTGAGACAAATATCTGGTGTCAAAACCATGGCCTCAAGCTAAATACCAAAAAGTGCATAGTCTTCCACTTTGGAAAAAAACAAAGTACCTACAAACTACAACATAAGTGGTAGCCCCCTAAATACGTAAGACATAAGAGATCTGGGGACCCAAGTAGATAGTAATCTCTCCTTTGACAATTACATTGCTAAAGTGGTTAGAAAATCCACCTATGTGGCCCACCTAATCACAAAAGGGTCTGCATCCAAATCAAACGAGGTCATTGTGCCCCTCCACACATCGCTCAGACACATCATTGAGTACAATGCCCCATTTGGGATGTACCTTACAAGACACCTGCAACAGCTAAGACCACAGAAGTACCTCACCAAGAGGATCACTGGCCTCAAACAGATGCCCTATTCAGCTCGACTGAAGAAACTCCAGCTTTACTCGTTTGCATACCGCCTACTCAGAGGTGATCTCTGCCTGACATACAAGGCCATGTCCAACCCAGAACTGATGGACATGCTCCACCTAAAGAAAACCATATCCTCTCCAGCCACACACTCTAGGGGATCTAAACCTCACCACAACAATAAATAGGATGTGCTGGAGGGATAGATTCCTGTCCCAAAGACTTCCCATGCTCTGGAACAATCTACATTAGGCAGAGCTCCCCGTTAACACTCTTCAAGAGAAACCTTGACGAGTGGATGGGAAACAGAATGTTTACCCCGGGATCACTTCAATGGCTCTGCTGGACAGAGGTACAGGGAACTAATCTAAGGGGGCGGCGAAAGCCAACACAATTCCGGCTAGTCTTATAAATGCCTTCGGGCAGATAGCTTAGTATCTACCTATGAAGAAAGATTAGGGGGTGCTCACTCTGCTCAAATAGCTGAGCTAGTGGCTTTTCAAAATGCCTGTGAGTTAGCCAAAGACATGGTGGCCAATATTTTTATAGACAGCCGTTATGCTTTCAGGGTGGTAAATGACTTTGGGCAACTTTGAAAAGAAAAGAGGGTTTTTGACCTCTTCAGGAAATCATATTAAAAATTCTGGGTACATAAAATCATTGTTAGATGCACTTTTGCTACCTAAGAGGTTGTCTGTAATCAAATGTTGTGCACATCAATAAGGTATAAACATGGTTACAAAAGGAAACAATTTAGCAGACCGAGCTGCTAAACAAGCAATAGTAAATTGCTGCAAAAATCTGTGTATGTTAACGATAAACTACAACAGTAATGATGTTTGAATTTGAAAAGCTGTCAGCCTTTCAAGGTGAAGCATCACAGGGAGAAGTTCTGAGGTGGCTCAAGGATGGATGTAGAAAATCCTCTAACGGCATATGGCGACATCCGGACGGCCGACTGGTGGCACCTGCCTCTTTGCTACCTTACCTGGTAAGGGCATAACATCCACCAGCCCATATAGGTAAGACAGCTTTATTTAATCAAATTACCCGAAGTCGGTACGCCCCTCATGTCTCCTCTTTGATACTTCAGTATGTACAAAACTGCAGTATATGTTTAAAACATAACGCAAACATGCCATATATGTTTAAAACATAACGCAAACATGCCATATATGTTTAAAACATAACGCAAACATGCCATATATGTTTAAAACATAACGTAAACATGCCAACAGCACATCTGCAGGTTTACCTCCACCCTGGGAACCTTTTGTTAATGTACAGCTGGATTTCATCCAGATGCCTAAGACTAACAATTTACAATTTATTTTGGTGGTAGTGTGCATGTTCTCAGCAGGGGTGGAAGCTTGCCCATGTCACAAAGCTGATGCAGTCACAGTGGTAAAGAAATGTTTGTATAATTATATACCGAGATTCGGTATACCCAGCATTGTCAACAGTGACCATTGTAATAATACACTGTGTAAAAAAACTATGCAAAGTTTTTAATACTAAGTTGAGTCTTCACTGCCCCAACCTCCCCCAGTCATCTGGAATAGTAAAAAGGGTAAACAAAACCCTTAAAAATAAAATTTCAAAAATGTGCGCTGAAACCCACTTAAAGTGGCCTAAAGCCCTTCCCTTAGCATTAATAAGTATGAGGGCCTCACTGAATGCCACTAAGAAGTTGAGTCCGTATGAAATATTAATGGGGAGGCCCAAGGGCCTTTCCAGCTACCCCTCCCAGTGGGAAATGCCGATTTAACTTTGTCAGTTGATGCTATCATTTCTTATTGTAGGAAAATCATTAATATTTTGCAGCAAAATCATCGAACAGTAAGAGCAGCGTTACCAAAGCCGCCTGACCAGCCCTGTCATCAATTACAACTGGGTGATTGTGTGTACGTAAAAATTTTCCAGAGGAAAATCCTGCTAACCACCTTGCAGAACTACCATCGTGGATCCATTCATCTCATTGCAAGAGGACCTGTTGTGTGGGAAATGGGCGACAGATGAACTGCCCAGTGAGAAGGTCAACTTCAGTAGCAGTCCATGATGACTCCAGTGACAACAGGTACTTCTGCTTTGTTTCTGTTGCTGTTCCCTTCTGTAAACTGGTCGGGAGAAAACAGTTTCTTGCTGGTCCTTCGGCAGTATGCCAAAAATCTAAACAAAAACTGCTGCATATGTTCACATATACTTCATCATTCTAAGGCAGGAAATCCCATGATTCCCATCCCTGCAACACAATGTCAAGGACCTTAATGACATCGGCTTAACCTGGCTTAATGTAACTAATTTTTCAAAGTTTGTTTCTCTTCAACTTGCAACCCCACATCATGGAGACACATAGGTTCATAGGTTCATACTAGGCTATCTGCCCTAGGGCATTTATAAGCCTAGCCAGAGTGTGTTTGGCTTTCGCCACCCATTTTAAATGAGTTTTGCAATGCCCTTTTTCGAGGTTAGTATAGTGTGCCTCAGTGACACAGAAGTGATATCCGGGGTAAACCTACGATCTCCCATCCATTCATCAAGATTCCTCTTGAAGAGAGTCAACGAGGGACTCTGCCTAACCTGGACTGGGATTTTATTCCAGAGTGGAGGGAGCCTCTGGGTTATGAATCTGTCCCTCCAGCATGTCCTATTTATTTCAGTGC
This sequence comes from Protopterus annectens, assembly GCF_019279795.1. Classification (NCBI taxonomy): domain Eukaryota; kingdom Metazoa; phylum Chordata; order Ceratodontiformes; family Protopteridae; genus Protopterus; species Protopterus annectens. The sequence goes on along the minus strand of NC_056737.1, from coordinate 978,734,943 downwards.
TGAGGTTCAAGTCTCTCGAGCGCGTAGCTCGAAGGGATTTGGATTTTCTGAGGTGCAGCATGTCCATTAATTCTGGGTTGGACATGGCTTTATACGTCAGGCACAGATCGCCTCTGAGCAGGCGATATGCCACTGAGTAGAGCTGGAGTTTCTTTAACCGGGCAGCATATGGCATCTGTTTGAGCCCTTTGATCCTCTTGGTGAGGTACTTTTGGGGTCTTTCCAGTTGCTGCAGGTGTCTGGTAAGGTACATCCCAAAAGGGACATTGTACTTAATTATGGGCCTGATGAGGGATAAGTAAAGAGGTACGATGACCTCCCCTGATCTAGATGTGAATCCCTTCATGATTAGGTGGGCTATATAAAATGTTTTTCTAACCACTTTGGCCACGTAGTTGTCAAATGACAGATGGCTATCAAATTGGGTCCCCAGGTCCCTAATTACTACTTCCGTACTTAGTGGATTACCACCTATGTGGTAATTTGTGGGCACTTTGTTTTTGCCAAAGGGGATGACTATACACTTTTTGGCGTTTAGCTTGAGGCCATGGCTCTGGCACCAGTTGTCTGTTTCTATGAGGCCCTTTTGTAGGATGCTTTTGTTGGCTGGAGAATCGATTATGGCGCCCAGTTTGCAGTCATCTGCGAACTTGGTCAGCCACAGTCCTTCCGTGTTGGCCTGTACCTCCGAGAAATATATACCGAACAAGAGAGGTCCCAGGACTGAGTCTTGTGGGACGCCACTTGCAACTGGTTTGGAGTCTGACATGGCTACAGCAATTCTAACCATGTGGGTTCTGTCCTTGAGCCTGTTTGCAACCCATCTAGTGACATAGGGGTTTATATTTAAGCTGGAGAGCTTATCTAGAACGCCCGAGTGGGGTATTGTATCGAAGGCTTTTGCGAGGTCCAGGTAGGCTGTGTGGACCACCTTCCCTTCGTCAACGGCCTTGGTGACTTTTTCAAAGAAATCAACCAGGTTTAAGAGGCAGGATCTGCCCTTAACAAAGCCAAACTGGGTAGGATCCAGTGTCTGTAGGTCCCCAATATCTTTATTTATGAGGTCCATGATGATCTTTTCCATAGCTTTGCAGACCAAGCTAGTCAGGCTTATGGGGCGATAGTTTCCAGGATCCGTTGAGGCACCACATTTGTGGAGAGGGACCACTGTTGCTGTACGCCACTCTTTGGGTACATATCCTGTAGTAAGGCTGAGATTGAACAGTAGTTTTATGTTTGGGTTTAGTTCTTCTTGGAGTTCATGCAGGATGCCGCCCGGGACACCATCTGGTCCCATTGATGCTGTGTTTTTTGCTTTGGAGAGGGTGGCTCTTACCTGAGCATCTGAGATGTCAGGGGGGCAGCAGTCTGCTGGGATGGATATTTGCCCTTTTGGTGGGGAAGGGGGGGAGAAGTTTGCGCTGAACCTGTCAGCTAGGATGTTGGCAATGTCTGTGGGTTCGGTGTATTTTTTGTCATTTTGGACTAATTCTGAGGATATATGGGAATTCCCACCCAGGTTCCTAACATAACTAAAGAAAGCCTTGTGATTATCCTTACTGTCCTGTGCAATTTTACTCTCAAAGCTGGCCTTAGACGATTTTATGAGTGCCCGTAGTTTTTTGCTAATACTGATCAGAGATGCCTTCCCTTTTTGGGATTTTGCTCTATCATGTAGTAGCTTCCTCCTTCTATTGTATAGTTTGTTTATGGCTAGGGTCCACCAGACAGGACACCTGCCTTTGGAGGATTGGGTCTTGGTTTTATTTGGGATTGCATGATCCATGCATTCCTGAAGGTGTTCAGATGTTATACCAGAAATGGGACTGTACCAGCAGAAAACAAACACATTAATGACACCGGGCATAAAAGTGCGTTAGACTCTTTGCACTTAAAAAAAAATTTTGACTGGGGCATGGCATGGGCATAAGTGACCGTTACTACATCTGTGGTGATCGTGCCTACCCCTGGTTGCCTACAAACTGGTCTGCATGTTGCTTTGTAGGCTATATTACTCGTACTATTCAAAACCAAACACCCACCAGCAGGTAGACTGAGAAATAAGTGAGCAATCCACTGGGCAGAGCGCGTATTTCCAATTTTTTCTCCTAGGTATGGAGTGCAAAGGACAATGCTAGAAATCACTATGCTTGCCCAAATTCTACAGGTGGTGGTCAACAAAACTTCACATCACATCAGGACAGCAAATCGAGAAATGACTGAAATGTGAACTGAGGTGTTACAGAATCGAAAGGCACTTGATATAGTGCTTGCTGCAAAAGGGGGATCATGTGCCCTCATAGGGAGTCGTTGCTGTTATTACTGACAATCATGGTGAACAGGAAATACTGGTAAATTTCATGGCACAAAGGGCCAAAGAGTTGGACAGCACATCAAAACAATGGACACTTTTTGGATGGTCGGGCAGTATTTTTGGTAACCTGGGAACTAGCATAATGCAGGGTACTGTCATTGTTATTGTTGTCACTGTTACATTGTTATTGTCACTGCACTTTTTATTACATTTGTGATCATTTTGGTATTTTCTATTCTAAAGGCTGTGATTACAAGGTGTTTAACCTCACCTGCACATGAAATCCATTGCATGCACCAATCAATGACAGTTCTAGTCTGACAGAAAATGATGACTACTATGATGCTGAGACGTATTTTATCAAGTTAAGAAAAATAAAAATATAATTACATGCATGATACGACAATGATATTGTCAGAGGGGGAAACTGTTATGGGACAAGACCAGCTTATTAAAATGTATATTAATTTCAGTTTATTAATGATGCTATAATATGATTGTTAAAAAGCAAATTTAATTTATATGCAGGGCTGGGGAAAAATACAGCTTCATAAGCTACAGTACTGCTGTTTCTTAACTGCATTCTTTTAATATGTAATAAGGGAAAAGTACATGTTGCATGAAGAAGGCATGTTAGTTAATACAAAAGAAATTTGTTAGCCTGACTTTGCAGGCTAGGAGTGCATTGTTGCTAGGGCAGCTTTGAAACATCCAAGGTCAGAAACAAGACCCTTGGAAGCAGGTGAAACATGTATAGGAAGGTGTTCAAGTGAAGTCCAAGGCGAAAATCATGAGGGATAAGGACATTTGCAAAGTTTTCTATTTGTCAGAGTAACTGTAACGTAATAAAACTGCATGACCAGTTTTGATAAGAAAAATGTATAAAACTACAGTTTTTGTATGTAAAGTGAGAATGCTTCATCGAAGCCTATGAAGATGGTGTCCCAGCACTGTAAGAATAACATTTCTATTTGCATATCCTGAAGTGTTGTTCCTGACTGAGGGCATATAAGGTAAACTCTTAATGTTATTTACATATGGCTATAACAGATGGAATGTAAAATGTCTGTAGTCAGACTGTACTATATTCCTGGCTACCACAAAAGTTCATAGGAGGTTATTAGGCTACTGGCCTTGGGGCCTTTATAAGTCTAACCATGTTAGACACTTCCTCCCTTATTAACAAAGCTGTATGGTCTATATTTGCAGCGGGAGTCTATGATCAGCACAGACTGCCCTTAGCCAAGAGGGAGCTAGGTGACACCCCCAGGGGTAAAATTTCCAGTATCCCATGCAGCTGTCTAAGTTATGCTTAAATAGGCTCACTGAGGACCTCTGTTGTACGTGAACTAGGCAGTTTGTTCCAGAGGAGTGGCAATCTCTGAGAGACATCTCTATCTCTCCAGCATGTGCTGTTAACGTCACAGATTAGGGTAAGATCCCTAGAGCGAGTGAATCTTGTCCCACATGACTTGCGGATGTGCAGCACGTCCATTACGGCAGGGTCCAAGACACTTCTCAGCAGCCTATAAGAGACGGGACTTTCAGTATGTCCATGTAGGTCATGTGTTGAAGGCCCTGAATTTTCTTGGTGAGAAACCTCTGAAGTCTCTCCAGCTGCTGCAGGCGTCTGGTGAGGTACATACAGAAGTGAGTGTTGCACTTTATTAGTGGTCTGATGATGGATGAGTACAGGGGAGTTTTAACATTCTTAGCTCTGAATGCAATGCCCTTACTTATGGGATGTGCAACATAGAAGGCCTTCCTTACTACTTTGGACATGTGGTGATCGAAGTTAAGGTTACTATCAAGCTGTGTCCCAAATCTTGCACCACAGGGTTTGAGCTACGGGGGTACTGTTAATTTTGTAGTTTGCAGGGACTTCCCCCTTTGCCAAAAGGAATGATAACGCATTTTTGTGTTTACTTTAAGTCTGTGGTTTTGGCCTCAGTCATTTGTCTGTGTTAGCCCTTTTTGTAGTATGTCAGCATCACTGGGTGACTCAATGACTGTGCCTAGTTTTCAGTCATTGGCATAACCCTAATGTCATCTATTTTCACAGAGACTTCTGAGTAATAGACTCCAAACAGTAAGGTGCCCAGTGTAGATCCTTGTGTGTGTTCTGTTAGTGAGCCAGTTGGTTACCCATCTAGTGACATATGGATTAATATACACCTGGGTGAGTTTCTCAATGATATCTGAGTGGGGGGCTGTGTCAAAAGCCTTGGCTAAGTCAAGATAGGCTGTATGTACTGTTCTGCCCTCAACCAGGGCTTTGGTGACATTCTTGAAGAAGTCCACCAGGTTTAATAAGCATGATCTACCCTTCACAAAGCCAAACTGGGTCAGGTCAAGAGTTTGAAGGTGACCCATGTCTTTGTGGATAAGGTCCAAGATGATCTTCTCTATGGCTTTGCAGGTAAGGCTGGTTAGGCTTATCGGTCTACAATTCCCAGCATCAGCTGATGGACCTCCTTTGTGCAAGGGAATTACTGTTGCCGTTTTTCACTCTGTTGGGACAAAGCCAGTACTTAAACTGTGGTTGAAGAGAGTGCCAAGTGGCTCCCGCTACGTCCTGTTTTAGACTACTTAGTAGGTTGCATGGGGTGTTATCCGGTCCCACAGAGGCTGTATTTTTGGGCATGGGGAGTGCGGTTAGGACTTGCTCTTTGGAGATACTAGGTAGATGACTGGTGACAGGTATGCATTGGGGTATGTCTGGTGGGGGACAAGGGGGTGAAGTTTGCACCAAATCTGTCTGCTTGGAGGCTGGAGATGTCATCAGTATGAATGGTACTGTCCACCACTAATTTGGCACAAAGCTGGGCTTCCCCTTTCAGATTTCTGACATAGATAAAGAATACCTTGTGATTATCCTTAGCTAGGGATGCTAGTTTAACTTCACAATTGGCTTTAGAAGACTTTACAAGATATCTAATTTGCTTGCTCAAGCTGTGGAGGGTGTCCTTTCTGTGCTGAGTGCTGTGGAGGGTGTCCTTTCTGTGCTGCTGGAAATCCCTGAGCTTCTTTTTTGATTCTGAGAAGTCTTGACTCTCCTAGTGAAAATGCTCCCTCAAAGTATGCAAGGTTTCTCCAAACGAATAATCATCAGTAGAAGATGCCGATGGAATAGACTCCTCAGAATCAGAATCCTCACAGGGAGGTAAAGATAATTCCTGATCAGAAGAGGAATCAGAAGAAACAGAAACCTGATCTGAAGATTCATAGTCAGTGTCTTGCCTAGGCCCCTTATCTGGAGGGGAATGGGAACCCCTGATCAAGGTAATAAGGTCTTCAGCCATTTTGATCATCTGTTTTTTAGGCAAATAGGCCTGTGCTTGTGGCTTAGGCATCTTTTTTTAGTTTTAGAAGGTGTCTTTGCCTTAGGTTTTGCAGATTTCGTCGGTTTGATATAAAAATGTTGAGGTCTGAATACACCCTCAGAAGCCAGTGACTGCTCAGTGGCTCCGGACCCATCCGAGGGAGATGCATCCGTCAGTCCAATACCTTGAGTATCTTGCGGCATGCCAGATGCATGACACATGGATGTCGGTAGAGGCCTGCGACTCGAAGGTAGCGGGTATCAGGGGATGCGAAAGCGCCTCACTGAGTACCGGCGAACCGAGCTTCGTCGTCGGTTTTGGATCTCGATTGCCTTTCTCTGTCCTTTTCTTTGCGTTTTTTATATACTCCGGTAGTCGGATTGCTATTTGACGATATTTCTGGGTAGTTAAATCTGTTTCCAAAATACTTAGATGCAAAAATATACCGGCGCTTAATAGTGCGTTGGTTAAATCTAGCACAAAACCGACAGTCAGGCACGTTGTGATCAGGGCCTAGGCAAGGAATACAGTATGAATGGAAATCCTTATGAGGTACTTGCTTCACACAAGTAATACAATTAACTTTTTTTGACATCGGTAAAAGCAAGAAAAAAGTTTCCCCAATGGGGTACTTAGCTTTAGTGAAGACTTCAGTTCTGAAACTCAAACTCGAATATTTCAGTAGTCGGCCGACCGGCACTTTCAAAATGCTTCTGCTTCGGGCACCGTACGGCAAGAAAGACTAAAGAAAATGGCGTTGACTGCATGTTTTATACCCCTGATAACCTGACGTCATGGAAGAGAAGACAGCAACTGAAGTAGGACCCAAGACTTTGGAATTCAGGCCGACTGAGGGCAACCTGCCAGAAGATTACCCAAATGTAATGACTGCAACAGTGAAACACGAAGAACAACAACCAAAATACTCAACACCCTAGTGGCCATATTTGGGGTTGTCTCACAGACTGTATGTGGTAATCTTAATCTAAGCTTAACTATCACATGTAGGAAATCTAATCATCTTCCCTGAAAGAAATAACATCAGCGACAAGAAATAAGCTTTCTGTACACTGAGAAAACTACAGTTGTGTACACTTACCATAAATGTAGATGTTCGAGTGTATTCACTGTTGCAGTCATCACATTTGGGTTATCTGCTTGCAGTAGCCCTCATTTGGCCCGATTAACAAAGTCTAGGGTCCTGCGTCAGTTGCGGTCTCTTCTTCAGTGATGTCAGAGGTATAAAACATGCAGCCGACGCCATTACATCAGTTTTTCTTGCCCCAGATGCCAGATGCCAGATGCCCCCTTAATGGGAAGCAATAAAACATATATATATGTATATATATATATATATATATATAGATATATATATATATAGATATATATATACAGATATATATATATATATATATATATAGATATATATATATATATATATATATATATATATATATAGATATATATATACATATACACACACAAGGAAATACCTCCAATAAAAAAGCAAATACACCAAAAAACTTTTAAGCATAGTAAAAGAGAATAGAGGTATATCCAAAGGAAAAAGCAGGGGGCTGGAGGGAGGGGTAACTAGGACTGCAACAGTGAATACACTCAAACATCTAAATTTATTTTAAGTGTACACAACTGAACTATGTTCTTCGTGTTTCACTGTTGCAGTCATCACATTTGGGTAGATTCCCAAAGCTAAGGATGGGAGGAGGAATTTAGATAGCATTAGGGCCATCTAAAAGACTCTGCAAGAATGTGGCGGCAAAGCCAGCTATGGATTTAGAGAAAATAGGCAAATAGTAATGCTTGGTGAAAGTATGTACAGAACTCCAGGTAGCAGCTTCTAGGATGTCCCACGTAGGGACACCTCTGAGAAAGGCTGTAGAGGTAGATGCAGCCCTGGCTGAATGGGGTCTGATCCCCTGTGGTATAGGTTTTCCATGGTGCTTACAGCAGGAATGAATGCAATGGCCTATCCATTTAGAAATGGTTTGCTTTGAAATAGCCTTCCCCTCTATCCCTGCAGCAAATGCCACCAACAGTTATTCAGATTTCATTTGCGGTTTAACCCTGTCCAAGTAAAATCCAAGTTGTCTGTGCACATCTAAGGAGTGCAGCATCCATTCCCCTTTATTCTGTGCAATAAGAAAGAAGGTTGGCAAATGAATAGACTGATTGAGGCCACACTGGATACCACCCTGGGCATGAAGGAGGGATTGGTTCTGAGAGAAACCCTGTCCACGTGAAAGGTTATGAAAGGCTCCACTGCCATAAGGGCCTGTAATTCAGTTACCCTTCTTGCTGAAGTGATTGCTAAAAGGAAGGCTGTTTTCCAAGAAAGGAATTTTAAATCTGCACAAGCAGCTGGCTCGAAAGGAGGAAGACTGAGCTTCTCCAATACAAAGTTAAGGTCCCAGGCTAGAGTTGGGGCTCTCCTGGGTGGTCTTAATTTTTTGGCCCCTCTGAGGAACTGCTTGAGCAGTGGATGAGAGAAGAGGGGAGGTTCCATCTTATAATGAGCTGAAATGGCTAAGGTATGAATTTTGATGGAGGAAAAAGAACGGCCCTTGTGAAGCATCTCAGTAAAGTATTGTAAAATCTGAAGTAAGTTGGGAGTTGCTGTGCTCAACCCATGAGATTGGTTCCAGGCACATAATCTTTTCCATTTTTCAGCATATGATTTTCTAGTACTAGGCCTCCTTGCCTCTAAAATGATATTCATCACTGGTTTACTGAGGGATGGTAAAGGTGAGATTAGGTAATTAGCCAGGCTGCTAGGTTCAGGGTTTGAAGCTGAGGGTGCAGAATCTGGTTCTCCTGCTGAGACAACAGGGTAGGGGTCTGAGGCAGATGCCATGGGGCCAACAGTGACACACTGCACAAGAGGGGGTACCAGTGTTGGTGTAGCCAGTCCGGAGCAATCAATATCGTCCTTGGTTTGTCCTGTTTGATCTTTAGTAGTACGTTGGAGAAGAGAGGCAGAGGAGGAAAGGCATAAACTGACAGTTTTTTCCAGCTAAAGGACAGATCATCCACATTCCAAGCTTGTTTGTGGGGAGTCCTTGTGCAAAAGTGATTGTGGGGAGTCCTTGTGCAAAAGTGTTTGTGGGGAGTCCTTGTGCAAAAGTGTTTGTGGGGAGTCCTTGTGCAAAATTTGTCCAATTGGTAGTTCTGGGGGGAGGCAAACAGGTCTATATCTGGGCTCCCCCATTTGTCTGTCAACATGTTGAAAATCTTAGGTTCCAGTTTCCACTCGTGTGGGTCCATGAGATTTCTGCTTAGTCCGTCTGCCAGTGTATTTAGCTTTCCTGGCAGGAATTCAGCTTGTAGATGTACGTGGTAGCTCAAGGCTGTGTTCCACAATGCCACGGCTAGTCTGCAGAGGGGTAAGAATGGGTACTCTTGTTTGTTTATGTACCCCATAACAGTGGTGGTGTCCGTCTTTACCTCTAATTGTCCTGGAAGAATGTGGTCCTTGAAAGCAGTCAGAACATTCTGTACAGCTAACATTTCTTTTTGATTGATATGCAGGTGCATTTGACTTGGGTTCCATTTGCCATGAATGCACTTCCCTACCAGGTGAGCCCCCCATGCATAGTCTGATGCATCTGTGGTTAGGGTTTGGACGTCAGGGTGTAGAGTGAATGATAGTCCCTTGTTTTGGTGGAAAGCCTCTGCCCACCAAAGAAACTCTAGGCATAGGCAAGGTATGACAGGAATCATTGCTTCTAGACCCTGAGAATGTTGACACCATATGCTTTTTAGATACCATTGTAGTTTCCTCATATGCAGTCTTGCATATGGAATTAGAAGAATGCAGGAGACCATGAACTCCAAGGCTTGCAGTATTTGTCTTGCAGATAGCAGGGTTTTCGTGGCTACTAGTTTGAAGTAGGTCGTCAAATGAATTTGTTTCTTTGGCGTAAGGAAAGCCATCTGGGAAGTTGTATTCAAGCTTGTTCCCAGGAATATAATTTGTTGACAGGTTACCTGTGTGATTTCTTTTCGTTTATGGTGTAACCCAAACAAGCACTCTTTGTAGAAAGGCCAGATGATTCAAAAGTATGTTGTGGCTTTCTGCCTGAATTAGACAATTGTCCAGGTATGGATATATTTGAATATTTATTTGCCTGCAAAATGCAATGACTGGAGCTAGGCACTTTGTGAATACCCTGGGCGCAGTAGATAAGCCAAAGGGCAGGGCAGAGAACTGACAGTATGTGTAGCCTGCTTTGAAGCGTAGGTATCTTCTGCAAGATTCCCTGATTGGGATGTGCAGGTATGCTTCCTTTAAAATGAGTGTTGCCAACCAGGCATCTTTGCCTAGCATAGAAAGCAACTGGTGAAGAGTCAGTATTTTGAATTTTGGAATCATCAAAAAGGTGTTAAGAGTAGACAGGTCCAGGATAGGACACCATGAATTGTCTTTTCTGGGTACCACGAAAAGTCTTGAGTAGAAACCTTGCCCCTTTTCCTCTTCTGGTACAGTGTGAATAGCCTGTATGCTTAAAAGAGAGAGTACTTGCTTTTGAGTCTCTGCCCACCAAACTGGGGGTAGATCTGGCCAACCGTTTGGGGTTGGTAATGTGTGGAAGTGAAGTCTGCACCCTTGGGACACTACATTTAAAACCCATTTGTCCTGGGTAATAAGCTCCCAGTTTTTTGCATGTAGGGCAATCTTTGCCCCCAAAGAGGCAGTCAGTTGAGAAGTGCTTGTAAGTTTTAAAAAGAAGTCATTGAGACAGTTTACCATGGGGGGAGTTTTACTACTCCCAGATTTGGAAGAGGGGGCCCACCACTGCTTAGTCCTGTGCGTACCCTGGGACTGAAGCCTGGGTGTTCTGCTGGATCTGGGTTTGGGCTGAGAAGGCCTGGAAGAGTCAGGAAAGGACCAATTTTTGGAAGGCCAAACTTGAACTTGTAAGAAATCTAACATTTTGAATAGATTTAGCTTTTTCCTCCATCTTTTTAAGAACTTCTGCCTTACTGCCAAACAGGCGGTCCTGATTTAAGGGAGCATCCAGTAATTTAGCTTTAACATGATCTGGCAAGGATTGTTCCCTTAAGCCAAGCATGCCTTCTAAGTACAGACCCAGTGACAGCAGCCTTGCAAGATGCCTCTAATGAATCACTCTAATAAATCAAAACCACATTACAAAGTATGTTTTCCAACTTGTTCAGCAGAATGCTTTAAATCCTTACTTTCAGCACAATCAGGAATCAACATCATTTCCTGTTTAAGCAATCCAGTAATATGCTGCTCATACTTTAACATATGAAACTGGCAGTTTAAGGCCCTAATGGCCAAAGTTGCAGAAGTGTACACCTTCTTACCCCATCTATCCAGCGCCCTGGAGTCTCTATCAGAGAGGGTAGGATTTTTAGCAGCAGTAGCTTTAATGCCCTTGGGACCCTGAGAAATGGTCTCAGGATCCGCAGTAGGATTTTTGAAAAGGAACTTGAGAGTCAGTAACCCTGTAACATCTATCAGGTTTTCTGGGAGCAGGAGGTAAAGAGTCAGGTGCCAAGCTAGATTCCGAAAAGGCATCATCAACAATGTCTAGTACAGGAGGGATAGCTAAAGGCCTGTGCTGGGGCAGGAGTAAGAAATCCCTAAGCCTATTTTTAGAACCAGAGAAATCCTGACTTTCCCAACGAAAATGCTCCGTAAGAGTAAGCAAATTTAAACCAAAAGAGAGATCCTCCAGGAGGGAAGCAGAGGGAATAGAGTCCTCAGCATCAGAATCCTCATAGGTAGATAATGGGTAAATCCTAGTCATCAGAGGAAACAGAAATTTCAGAATCCTGGTCAGAAGTATCATAAGCAAACTCAGTCCTAGGTCTCTTAGAGGGGGAAGGTTGGCTTCCCCTGGTCTGGGCATCATTCTTCTAGGCATGGTTCGAGTTTTAGGCCTTGAAGAAGAAGAATATGGCGTCAGTTTAATACACAAGTCAGTAGGCTTGAATACACCCTCAGAAGCCGGTGCCTGCACAGCGGCTCCGGACCCATCCGAGGTAGAGACATCCGCAGGTTCCCCAATTGAAGCACCTCATGGCATACCGGACTCCGAATGGGTCTCAGTAAAGGCCTGCGAATCTGAAGTAGTGGGTATCAGGGGCTGTGAAAGCACCTCACTGAGTACCGGCGACTGGCTTAGGAGAAGAGTCATCAGCAGCTTTGGACCTAGACGGCCTGTCTCTGTCTTTATCTTTGAGTTTTTTCATAATGTCAGTAGTCAGATGGCTTACTGAAAATATATCTGGATAATTGAACAGAGCACCAAAATATTCAGAAGCGAAAATATACCGAAGACTGAGAGTTTGTGGTTTGAATAAGGCACAATACCAACAGCGAGGTAAGTCGTGGTCAAGGCCTAAGCAAGGAATACAGTACGAATGAAAATCTTTATGAGGTATTTGCTTTCCACAAGAAATGCAATTATTTAGTTTTACTGACACCGGTTTAGAGCAAGAAAAAGTTTCCCCAACGGGGTACTTAGCTTTTAGTTGAAAACTTCAGTTCTGAAACTCGAAAACGAAAATTTCAAGAGTCAGCCGACCGGCACTTGCAAACTGCTTCTGCTTCGGGCACCGCACCACAAGAAAGACTGATGTAATGGCGTCGGCTGCATGTTTTATACCCTTGATGACCTGACGTCACGGAAGAAGAGACTGCAACCGACGCAGGACCCAAGACTTTGTTAATCAGGCCAACTGAGGGCTACTGCAAGCAGATAACCCAAATGTGATGACTGCAACAGTGAAACACGAAGAACATCAGGAAAACAAGAAATACTTCTTGGGGCAAGAATGTGTTAGAAATGGAACCTAGCAACCAGAGCTCACTCAGTTCTAATGACATGAAATAAATAAGGGGATGCGAGAAGGCACCCTCCCCTTTTCTAACACTGGAGTACTAGAAAAGAATAACTAAAAAAAATGTGACTGAGTTTAATTCACTAGCTACTGGAACGCATACTGTTACCGGAGACACACTAACATACCGCCTTCATTATCCAAGACACTGTGACTTATTACCTGATATGCAAACGACTGCCATTACCCAAATATCTGCCTTTGTCGAATTTTATGGCATAGAAGCATTTACAGTTATATTTGTTTACACAGTCATTTCATCCAAATTTTGTTTTGTATATTTTATTTTCCCTTTATTTTTCTGTTGTATTTTTTTTCCAAAGAGCTTGAAAACAGGCACTTAAAGGTGAAGTTGAGATACAATAATTCATTACGTTAATATCATGAATGTATGGCATTGTAAACAGTTTACTTTCCACCTTTTATTCTCCCCTTTCTGGGAACAATTTTCTTTACTGCCATCATGCTATATAACCAATGTACAACTTGTCTCTAATCTGATCTGTAATGCATGTTCTTCAATTTTGTTATTATATTTTGCTTAGTTTTACTATGTAATATGGAGCTTTTCTCCCCGGGCCTCCACTAAAAATGGGCTCCTTGAGCCCAGTGGACCTCCCCGGTCATAAATAAATAATAAAATTACCTGAGGTATACGTTTAGCCGTTAGTATTCCAAAACATCTTGTGGTGTCCTCGGGGGGATACAGCTTTCTTCTCCTGAAGTTCAGCTCATCAGGGAGAGGTGTAGTCAACACCATGCCAATGACATACAGGTAGCAAGGCTGATGAGCTCTAGGACAACTGTCACGCAAACATTCTGGAATCTAATATAACAGCACCTTGTTAGTACACAAGTTTACAGAAAACAAACCATGAGTTCTGGAGAAAAGAAGACATACATGCCTGCTCACTGAATACGTTATGCTTAATTTAAAATATGCTGTTTTTATTATTCAAAATTGCAAAGAAAATGTGCATGCTACGGAATTCCGCTCTCAACCAAATAAAAACATCATAGGTTCATAGGAGATTACTGGGCTAATGGCTTAAAAGTCTTTATAACCCTACACAATATAACTTGATTTTACCCAATATACCTCCTTAGGGGCAAGAGGATGGCTTGGGTTTATGCCTATACCTTGAGTATCTTATGGATTTCATCAGTCCATAAGGGACACAGGTACTACCCCAGGTGTGAATTTGCGATTCCCCATCCATTGATCCACACTGCATTTTAACAGGACCAGGGAAACCCTCTGCTTAACTTGAACAAGAAGTCTGTTCTAAAACAGAGGCAAACTCTTGACACACATTATCCTTCTCTCAGATTATATTACCCTGGATGTGACTCAAGCCAACAATGCCTGGTTGGGCCAAAGTTGTATCAATTAGGCCACTGGGGCCGGACAGTACTAAGACGTATAACATACTCCTACATTTATTTCCACTCTAACACACACAATTGAGAGAGTCTCACTGCTGTATTTGAACCCCCTACCTATCAACTGACACAATCTATAAACCAGTGTATTATATGCACATGCCAAATCCATTAGTTAGTTAACTAATCTCTTGTAGTGTGTGTCTATAATACACACCAGTGTATGCAGTGACTGGCCAGTAATATTCAAAAAGGAGCACGCTGACTGATCAGCCTAACCAGCGTGCCCGTTGTAAATCCGAAAACATACCAAGGGAAAAAGGTCAGGTTGCCCAGACGTTTTTCCATTAGTATACTCCATAAAATTTTTACTTTTTTTTTTTTTTTAAATAAATGTACAAAACTGAAGACCTCAAACGAATGAGGGAGATGGCACAAAGAAAAATAAAATGATAATCTGGTACGTTCTGCAAAACTAAAGAAAAGTACCTGATTTTCCTTTTCTCTATCCTGTCTCAAGAACATTAAAAGTCTGCAACAAAAAGTAATTCAACCAGCACTAAAGGTCTGAGCTTGCAAAAAAAAAAAAAAAAAAAAAACAGCCAAAGCGAAAAACAACCAAACCAGACCCACCACAGCAAAGTGAATTAACACTTTAATAAGTAAATAAAAACAAGGAAGATTTGCTCTTTCAGGCCGAGGCCCTTCATCAAATCTAAAACCATAAAAGCGTTTCTAAAATTAAAAATCTAAAATTAAAAATCAGCTGTAGCCAATCAAAATCAAAAGAAGGGCCTATGCCCCTTCAACACAGGTTTGAGTGGTAAGACGTCATTTAGTCCAAGGAAGGTATCCGCCCTCAATTCTGCAATCCATTTTGTTACATTCGACTCTGTTAGATTACATAGAACCCCACCCCTTAAACTTGGAAATTGCGTTTGTAGCACCATAAAAACAAACTCATGTCCAGAATTGACATTAATATGTAGTAAAAGTGCATTGTGTTTAACCCCACATCTTATTTCCTTTTTCCTCTCAGAAGACTGGCACCTATTCTTGTGGGAACCGTAAAACTTGCAACTCTATTAACAACAGCAGCCAATTTACACATCCAGTGACTGCTAGACTATTCAAACCTCATTTATATGCCAGTTGCCGTAGTACGAATTTAATATATCGCCACTTGTAAATGTTGTCAGTTATTTACCTCGTTTCCTAATGTGCTTGTACGTAGTAAAGCTGACTGAACTTAACCTAAGCTGGTTAATTCTATTCCATCCTAACAAAACAAGTGAGACGAATGACACCTTACATGGGCCCAAATTGTCAGTCTGAACTGAGCTGACTAAAAAGACAGGTTTAAGTGCCAAGTCTTCAAAGCTTTCATGCCAACAGAGAGAGGAAGGCTGAACCCAGAAAGAACAATGCTAGGAACAAAAAAAATATGTATTCACGCCCCTGCATAAATGCACCAAAATACTAGGAGGTGGAGAGAGCAGCTAATGCAGTAGTGATCACTCAAACATCTACTGTTATGGTAAGTTTACTGTACTGTGTCCATCATACTGATAAAATGGTGCAGTAGCCTTAGCTATATGGGTATATAACCCTAGCTTACTACATTAGAGAGAGGGGAAGAGAAGAGTCCAGGAACCTAGAAGAGCCTAATCTAGACCTAGAAAATGAATCAAGTTTATAGTGCTTTGTAAAAGTATGTACATTGGACCAAGACGCAGCTTCTATAACACTTCTAGAACACAAGCCCTTCAAAAAGCCATAGACGAAGCCAAGGGCATGGTAGAGTGGGCCTTGACCTTGACTGAATACTTTTGTTGTGTTGAGTATAACAAAAGGTAATAGCCTTGGACAACCAGTTGGAAATAGTCTCCTTTGATACAGGCTGTCCCTTCTTACCTTCACAAAAAATGAACAAACTGATCCAAAGAGCTGAAAGATTTAATTCGGTCAAGAAAGTGCCCTCAGTTGTCTGTGGACATCCAACGTATGGGGTATCTCTTCTTACTTATTTTTGGTTCAAGAAAGAAAAAGGAAAAATGGATAGTTTGGCTTACAGTAAACTCGGACACCACTGTACACATAAAAGGATCACTTCTCAAAGAAACGTTCCCTGTGCAAAATGGGACACTGTCAACTCGCCATAACACCTTGCAACTAAGATACCCATTTTACAGAGGTCAGAGCAATCACTTTTCCATGTTAAGAAATTCAAGTCAGCCAGGTAAACAGGTTCAAATGGAGAAAGTGCTAACTTCTCTAACACAAAATTAAGGTACCAAGGAGGGTCCACTGATTTTCTTGGAAGCCTCTTAAGCAAACTCCCTTTCAAAAATATTTTGATATGAGAATGCATTGAAAGAGGAGGACTCATTGGCAGACATGTTGAAATGGCTGATTAATGAACTATGAGGGAGGAGTAATAAAAGCCATGGTATAGTAATTCACACAAATAATATAAAACCAGAGAACAACTTAGACCTGAATGGGTGCTGGTTATATTGTTGGCACCAACTAGAAAACCCTTTCTATTTGCTTATACAAGGCTTTCTAGTAGCAGGCTTTTTTACTTCCATTAGTAACTGCTGCACATCCTCAGTAAACAGATGCCTAAAAGGAATTAAGATTCCATCATCCAGGCAATCAGCTGAAGTTGACTGGTGTGAGGGTGTAGCAAGCACCCCTGTTCCTGTCTGTAAGAAAGACTGTGGTAAGTACCTCTGGCCAATTCCAAAAGAAGAGAGAAAGTACAGTTGTGTACACTTACCATAAATGTAGATGTTCAAGTGTATTCACTGTAGCAGTCATCACACTTGGGTTATCCTGCCAGGGATAGCCCTCAGTCAGCCCAAATACCAGAAGCTTAGTATTTCTGTGTCGGTTGCTGTCACTCCAGGATTGACGTCAGGTCATCAGTAGTAAAAAATCAGGCAGCTGACGCCATTACATCAGTTTTTCTTGCCCCAAATTTCAGGAGCCTCCAAAGAGGGAGCCAGGTTATGGTGGAAGAACACCACAAGTAGAAAGTAAATACCAAAAATCCCTGTAAGGAGTGAGGAAGAGAGAGACAAAGGGGATGGAGGGTGGGAAACCAGGACTGCAGCAGTGAATACACTCAAACATCTACATTTATAGTAAGTGAGCACAACTGTACTATGTTCTTCAGGTTTCACTGTTGCAGTTAATCACACTTGGGTTGATTCCCAAACCTGAAGAAAAAGGTGGAAGCAGTCAAGAAGAGTTGGGGCTGGCTAGAATGCCCTGCAGGACTGCGGTTGCAAAGCCTGCCCTGGATTTGGAAAAGATAGGCAGGTAGTAATGCTTGGTGAAGGTATGTACAGAACTCCATGTTGCAGCCTCGAGGATGTCCCTGGTAGGGACCCCTCTGAGAAAAGCTGCAGAGGTGGTGGTTGCCCTGGTGGAATGTGTCCTGACCCCCTTAGGGGGCAGTTTCCCATGGTATTTGTAGCAGAAATGGATAAAGTGTGCTATCCATCTGAAGATTGTTTGTTTGGATATGGCATTGGCCTCTGCCTCTGCTGCAAAGCTGACTAGCAATTGGTCAGTTTTCCTAAAAGATTTAGTCCTATCCAGGTAGAACCTGAGCTCTCTGTGCACATCTAGAGAATGCAGAATGCTTTCCACCTTCTTTTGAGGGTTAGGGAAAAATGTCGGCAAATGAATATATTGGTGGAGAGCCACAATGGACACCACTTTAGGCATGAAAGTTGGGTAGTCCTGAGGAAGACCCTGTTAACATGAAAAATGATTTGTCCTGGGTTATAATGTGCCAACTTTGAGAAAAAAGTGCTAGTTTTCCCCCTAAGGGTGCTGCCAGAATATAAGTGCTTGGTGCAGGCAGGGGGAAGTCATTGGGACATGTCTCCTGTATTGTTGCGATTTGTCCTCTCCACCTTTAGAGGTAGAGGTATTCCACTGTTTAGACCTGTAGGATCCTTGCGGCTGTGATCTGCCTCTAGGGCGTCGGGATCTGCCCCTTTGGGGTATGTCTGAGACTGGAAAGGACCAATTCTTAGTAGGCCAGTGCCTGCTAAAGCTAGGTGGCTGTACCTGTAAGAAATCCTTGACCGTTTGCATAGATTTGGCTTTATCTTCCATTTTCTTTGACACCTCTTCTGCCTTAACACCAAACAAGGTATAATGTTATAAAGGAGCATCTAATAATTTTGCTTTAACACGGTCAGGCAGATTTTGTTCTTTTAACCAAGCATGCCTCCTCATGACAGAACCCGTAACAGCAGCCCTGCAGGAGGCCTCCAGAGAATCATAACCACATTGCAAAGTATGCTTTCCAACTTGTTCAGCTGCATGCATTAAATCCTGTAATTCTTTGTTTTCTGCACATTCAGAATTTGCCATCATTTTCTGTTTAAGTTGTGTCATTAAATATTACTGATATTTGAGCATACGAAACTGGCAATTTAAGGCCCTTATAACCAAAGTAGCAGATGTGTAAATCTTTTTTCCCCACCTATCTAGAGCCCTAGAATCCCTATCAGAGGGGGTAGGGTTTTTTTGCAGTAGAAGCCTTGACCCCTTTTGGACCCTGAGAAATAGTTTCTGGGTCTGCAGTAGGGTTTTTTGAACAAGAATTTGTGAGAGTCAGAGACCCTGTAGTATCTATCCGGCTTAACAGGAGCTGGAGGTAAGGAGTCAGGGGACAGACTAGACTCCGAAAACACATCATCAACAATGTCCAACACAGGTGGAATAGCTAGAGGCCTGTCTTGTGGAAGTAAAAGGAAGTCTCTGAGCCTTTTCTTAGATTCTGAAAAATCCTGGCTCTCCCAGTGGAAGTGCTCCCGCATGGAATGCAAGGTTTCCCCAAAAGAGTAGTCCTCAGGAGGAGAAGCTGAAGGAATTGATCCCTCAGCATCAGAATCCTCATACAGAGGAAGAGGATATTCCTGCTCAGAAGAGGAATCAGAAGAAATGGAAACCTGATCTGAAGATTCGTAGTCCATCTCTTGTCTAGACCTCTTATCGGGAGGGGGATTTGAACCCCTAATCAAAGTAATTAAGTCTTCGGCCATTTTGAGCATCAGTTTTTTGGGCATGGAGGCCTGTCCCTGAGACTGTTGGACTTGCTTCTTTGTCCTTAAAGGTGTTGTATTATTTGTCTTTGCAGTCAGTTTAATATACAATTGTTTAGGTCTGAATACACCCTCAGAAGCCGATGCCTGCTCAGCGGCTCCGGACCCATCTGAGGGATTGATCTAGAGGCTCCAATACTTTGAGTTTCCTGTGGCCTGGCCGACTCCACGTGGGAGTCGGTAGTGGCCTGCAACTCCAAAGTAGCGGGCATCAGGGGCTGCGAAAATGCCTCACTGAGGAGGACTGCCAAACTGGCGACTTGCTTAGAAGAAGCAAATTGGTTTTGGACCTTGGTTGCCTGTCTTTATCTTTATCCTTGCATTTTTTGTGAACTCCGGTAGTCGGATGGCTATCCGACGACATTGTATAATTAAATCTTCGCCCAAAATAGCTTAATGCAAAATCGTACCGAAGCTTAATAGTGCGTTGGTTAAATCTAGCACAAAACCGACAACTAGCAATGTTGTGGTCAGGGCCTAGGCAAGGTATACAGTAAGAATGAAAGTCCTTATGCGGTATTTGCTTCCCACAAGAAATACAACTATTAACTTTTTCTGACATCGGTCTGGAGCAAGAAAAAGGTTTCCCCAATGGGGTACTTAGCTTTTAATGAAGACTTTGGATCTGAAATTCGAACATGAAAATCTCAGGAGTCGGCCAACCGGCACTTGCGAACTGCTTCTGCTTCGGGCACTGCGCGGCAAGACAGACTGAAGAAAATGGCGCCGGCTGCATCTTTTATACCCCTGACAACCTGACGTCAGGGAAGAGGCGACAGCAGCCAACGCAGGACCCTAGACTTTGGAATTCAGGCCGACTTAGGGCAATCTGCCAGCAGGATAATCCAAATGTAATGACTGCAACAGTGAAACACGAAGAACATCTGTTTGGTGAGAGGGTGAGAAAAGAGAGGTGGCTCTGTGCTATAATGAGCAGAGATAGCAGAGGCATGAATTTTAATAGAAGAGAATGACAGGCCCCTGTGAATAGGTCTGCTAGTTAATCCAGGATGAGACGTAGGGTGGGCTGTGCTGCTTCAACTCCTTTAGCCTGGATCCAGGTGCAATACCTTTTCCACTTGTCAACATAGGATTTTCTAGTGCTGGAGCATCTGGCCTCACGTACAATGTCCAGGACTTGCTTGCTTAGGCTGGCAACTGGAAGAGAGGTCAGGGAATACGCCAGAGTGCCAGGTTCAGGGTTTGCAATTGTGGATGCATGAATTCTCCATTCTGCTGGGTCAGGAGAGTTGGGATCCGAGGTAGGTGCCATGGAGGCAGGGGTGACAGACTTCGCAGAAGTGGGTACCATTGCTGGTGTGGCCAGTCAAGACTGCTCTTGGTTCTTCCTCCCTTATTTTGAGTAGTACCCCTGTAAGTAGAGGTAGAGGGGGAAATGCACAGATCGAGAGGTATACCCATTGGAAGGATAGGGCATCCACTTTCCAGGCCTTGCTGTGAGGTTCCCTGGTGCAGAATTTGCTGAGCTGGTGATTGTTCTGAGAGGCAAAGAGGTCCACCTTCGGGGTGTACCACTTCTGGGTTACAAGGTTGAAGGTGCTGTGGTCTAGCTGCCACTCGTGTGGCTCTAGGAGGTTTCTGCTTAAGTTGTCTGCCACATTGGGAGCCTGGCAGGAATTGTGCTAGCAGGTGAATTTGCATGGCTGAAGCCAGGTGCCAAAGGGTCATGGCTAGCCTGAAGAGGGGATAAGAGCGAGTTTCTCCCTGCTTATTAATGTACCACATCACCGTGGTGTTGTCTGTTTTGATCGGTAGAGGCCCTGGGGAGAGTAGGGGTCTGAAAGCTGTCAGAGCATGCTGAACAGCAAGCATCTCTTTTTGACTGATGTGCAGATGGATTTGATTTGGGCTCCAATGGCCCTGAATGCACCTGCCGTCCAGGTGTGCACTCCAGCCATAATCTGATGCGTCTGTGGCTAGGGTCTGGGTGGTGTGGGGTTGTGAAAAAGGGAAGGTCCTTGTTGTGGTTGCATGCTGCTGCCCACCAAAGAAAATCTTTCCTTAGACAAGTTATCATAGGTATGATAGTTTTCCAGGTCCTGAAAGCATCCACACCAAAGGCTTTTTAGGTACCAATGAAGTTTCCTCATATGCAGTCTGCCACATGGAATGAGTAGAATGCAGGATGCTATGAACCCTAGAGCTTGCAGGATTTTCCTTGTGGATAACTGGGTTCTGGTGGCTAGTTGAGGGAAGTAGCTTGTCAGACAGGCTTGTTTTTATGGAGTAAGGAATGCCATCTGGGATGCTGTGTCCATGCTTGCTCCCAGGAATACATTTTTTTGAGTGGGGACTAGTTTGGATTTGTTTTCGATTATAGCATACCCCAGGGAGGTCAGTAGTTCCTTTTCAAAAGGTCAGGTGCTGAAACAGCTTTTCCTGACTGTCTGCCTGAATCAGGCAATCATCTAAGTAGGGGTAAATTTGAATATTCCTTTGCCTGCAAAAAGCAATGGCTGGAGCAAGGCATTTTGTGAAAACTCTGGGAGCAGTGGATAATCCAAAGGGAAGGGAATTGCCTTTGTTCAATGGTGTGTCCAATAGTTTTGATTTGACATGGTCTGGCAAGGTCTGTTCCTTAAAGCCAAGCATGCCTTCTAAGTACAGAACCTGTGACTGCTGCCCTGTAGGATGCTTCTAGGGCGTCAAAGCCACATAAGCAAGGTGTGTTTAGTAACTTGGCTTGCAGAATGCATAAGCTCCTGTAATTCTTTATTTTCTGCACAAGCTGGAAAGGTAGATTTTTTTGTTGAAGGAGTTCCACTGTATGTTGCTGGTATTTCAGCATGTGGAACTGACAATTTAGTGCTCTAATGGCAAGAGTTGCAGAGGTGTATACTTTTTTACCCCATCTGTCTAAAGCTCGGGAATCCTTGTCAGAGGGGGTGGGATTCCTAGCTGTGGTTGCTTTTACTCCATCAAGTCCTTGGGAGATGACCTCTGGGTCAGCAGTAGGATTTGTGAAAAGATATCTGTGCGAGTCAGGGACACTAATACCTGTCAGGTTTCCTGGGAGCAGGTGGGAGAGTGTCAGGAGTTAAACTGGATTCCATAAAGACATCATCCAGGACAGGAGGAATGGCTAAAGGTCTATGTTGTGGTAAATCTAAGAATTCCCTGAGTCTCTCTTTGGACTGAGGATAGTCCTGACATTCCCATTGGAAATACTCCCTTAAAGTATGTAGGGTTTCACCAAATGAAAAATTCTCTGGAGGATAGGCAGCAGGAATGGATTCCTCTGCATCTGAAGCCTCATAAGCAGACAAGGGTTGCATGTCTTCATATTCAGAAACCTTAAGAGTCATCGGACTCCTGGTCAGATACAACTGTCAGGGACAAATCTTTTTTTCTTTTGGAAGGGGTAGGTTGGCTTTCCCTAATAAGCATAATGTCTTCCACCATTTTAAGCATTTAAGATTGAGGCATGGAAGCAGGTGCTTGAGCTTGGGTAATTTTTTTAGGTGTAGTTTGTACCCTGGGCCTTAGAAACTCTGTAGTTTTAGAAAGAAATGAAGACACAAAAGTTGTAGGTTTGTGTCAGGTATCGGTAGTGCAAAGAACTTCCTTGGAAGCCGGTGACTGCTCAGCAGCTCTGGACCCATCCAGGGTACAGACATCCGCAAAATCCTTAGTCAAAGAAGAGTCCCGAGGCATACCAGACTCCGAATGGGTCTCGGTAGCAGCCTACGAATCCACAGAAGTGGGCATCAGGGGCAGAGAAAGTGCCTCACTCAAGATCGGCGAACTGGCAATTAGCTTAACGGAAGCGTCGTCAGCAGTTTTGGACCTGTGTGGTATGTCTTTATCCTTATGTTTTTTTCAGAAGATCGGTAGTCAGATGGCTTACCAAAGCCATTTCAGAATATAGAAAGCAAAAATATTTAGCTACAATAAGGGCCCAACTACATATAGTTCTGGCGTTGAACAAAGCAAAAACCCGACAGCAAGGACTTAAACAGGTGACGCAGTAAGAATGGAAATCTTGGTGTGGTATTTGCTTTCCACAGGTGAGACAATTGTTAACTTTTTCTGACATCTGTTAGTGCAAGAAAAAAGGATCCCCAAACGGGGTACTTTGCTTTAGAAAACTTCAACTTCAACTTGGAAACGAAAATTCAGGTAGCAACCGACCGGCACTCGTGTGAACTGCTTCTGCTTCAGGCTCCTTGACAAGAAAGACTGATGTAATGGCGTCGGCCGGCTGCCTGATTTTATACCACTGATGACCTGATGTCAGTCCTGGAACGACAGCAACTGACACAGAAATACTAAGCCTCTGGTATTCGGGCCGACTGAGGGCTACCCCTGCCAGGATAACCCATGTATGATGACTGCAACAGTGAAACACTAAGAACATCCACTGTTGCCTGGGCCAGAAGGGAGTCACCACAATGATCTTGCTGGATTTCTGCTCAACTTTCAGAAGTACCCTGTATATCGTTGATATGGTGGAAAAGAAAAGGCATCTGTCTTTCAAGCCTTCTTGCTTGCAGTCCTGGAGTAGATTATTCCCAGCTGTCTGTTCAGAAAGGAGGCAAATAGGTCTACTTGAGGACCTCCGTAGAGCTGGATCAAATTTTGGAAGACCCCTCTGATCTAGTTTCCATTCACGAGGGTCTGCCCTTGTCCACTTCAGTTTGTCTGCCACAGTGTTTTGCTCTGATGAAATGTAGGATGCCTGTAGCATGAGATTATGCTGTGAGTCTATAGGTCAAGCTAAAATGGCTAGTCTGCAAGGGGGTAAGACCTAGTTCTCCCATGTTTGTTGATGTACCACATGACTGTTGCATTGTCTGTAACAACTTGAAGAGGTCCCGAGGACCAAAGATGATGCAGAGAATTGAGTGCCCTGATCAGGGCAAGCACCCCTTTTATATTTATGTGCTTGCATCTGTCCTTGGTGTCCCAAACACCTCAAACTTTCATCCCACCTGAAGCTCCTCCCCAATCAAAGTCCAAGGTGTCTGTGGTGACTGACTGCTTTGGAACACGGAGGGTGAATGGAAGAACTGGATTTAAGGATATTTGCTGTCACCAGCAAGCATTTTTCCCTTATGACAAACCTCAGCACTAGGATTTGAAAAGTCAAAGGATACTGGTACTAGGACCAAAGACACTTCAGATTCCAGTCTTGCCAGAGGTATCATGACAATATGATGCCATGACACAAAGCCTGAATAGAAAACGTTTTGAAATGGATCTATATACAGATCTACTTTTCCCCCATGAAGAAAAGACCCTTGAACTGAGATGTCTTAGCTGATAACCCCGGAAAACAATCCTATCTGTTGAGGAGTCAAACAAGAATTTTGAATGTTCTCTTGGAATCCAAGCTTATGTAAGAGATTTCTCATTCAAGTTACTGATTCATGACACTTCGAAAAAGACTGAAAGATTCAAAGACACTTTATTGTCATTTAGGAAACACAAGTGCTACCTAAATGTAATTTCAAGTGTCAGCTCTTTTACAGGAGAAAACAAACACAAAAAGACAGACATGATAGGTATTACAAAATAAACAATAACTACAGTACGAAAGTAAATATCTAGGTAGCTGACGCACATGCTTATACACTATTTATATATACTGGAAAACACTGACTACTAGATGATGAACACATGAAAAGAGAAGTACACTATACACAGAGGTGAGATTGGGTGATACTGTACATAAGGAAGTGATTGGAATTGCACTTGAATGAGAATAAATTAATTTTAGTATACGATAAATAGAATTACTATATGGAAAAAAAGAGAGCATAAGAATCTAATATACTTTTGACACATCCATATTTACATCTGCATTAATGAGTTATTGCAGTTGGATAAAGACTGTTGATGAATCTGGAAGCCCTGCAGTGGATACTCCATAACCTTCTACCAGAACCAAGTTTAGTGAACCAACCGTACGCTGAACAAGAAGTGTCCATCAGTATTTTGCGGGACCTCTTTAAACATCTCATTTCAAACAACTCCTGTACGATAGGAAGACTAATGCCCAAAATCCTTTGTGTGATTTTATTATTCTTCGCTGCTTTTCCCTTTCGGCCATTGTGCTGTTACCGAAGCACATGGTGCAGCTACTGATAACGCTCTTGATGGCTGCTCTGTATAAGGTATTTAGAGCATTCATAGAGAGTTTTGCTTTTCTCAGCCTTCTTAGGAAGTGTAGTCACTGGTGGGCTTTAATTAGCCGGCCTGTTTATGAACGCCAAGAAAGATCCTCTGACATATGTACCTCCAGGAACTTTGTAGTTTGGACTCTCTCCACGTCTTCACCATTAATCTTAAGGGGCAGGTGCATGGCAGAGCTCTTTCTGAAGTCAATAATAATTTCCTTTGTTTTATTGACATTGAGGTTCAAATTGTTTTTATTGCACCAATCAATCAGGGAGTTGACCTCATTCCTATACCCACTCTCTTCATCATCAATTACGAGTCCCAACACTGTGATGTCAACTGCGAATATGGTGTTGTTACTAGCTTTCGCAGCGCAGTCATGGGTAAAGATTGTGAACAGTACAGGACTCAGCACACAACCCTGGGGGGCTCCAGAGTTGATTGCAACACTCCCTGATGTGTTGTTACCAGCACAGGTCCTTTGTGGTGACTCTGCAGAGAAAAGCAAGCCATCTATATATGGAAAAATCCTACGGAAGAAAAGCTCTTTGAACTTAATCCGACACCCCAGGAACACAACCCTGTGAGAAGGAGTTAAAAAAGACTTTTGAATTTTTTGTTGCAACCCCAGTTTGTGAAGAGATCTCTCACCCAAGACAGAGACTCCTGATGCTTTGAAAAAGACTCTGCAAAGATTAGCATGTAAATATGGAAAATGTGGATACCCTGTAGCCTGCAGTGAGCTATAACACTTTGTAAACACTCTTGGAAAAGTGGATAGCCCAAATAGTAAGATACAAAACTGATAATATGATCCAGTGACATGCAATCTAAGAAACGCCTGAAAAGTCTGGATGAATAGAGATGAGATAACTAACTTTTACATCTAGTGTTACGAAGAAACTTCACTGAGGAAGAAAAGGAAAAAGGTTGTGAAGCGACAACATTTATGAACCTGGGCACTACCACAATCAGGTTTAGGGATGAACCTGGGCACTACCACAAACAGGTTTAGGAACGAACCTGGGCACTACCACACACAGGTTTAGGGATGAAGCTGGGCACTACCACAAACAGGTTTAGGGATGAACCTGGGCACTACCACAAACAGGTTTAGGAATGAACCTGGGCACTACCACAAACAGGTTTAGGGATGAACCTGGGTACTACCACAAACAGGTTTAAGGATGAACCTGGGCACTATCACAAACAGGTTTAGGGATGAACCTGGGAACTACCACAAACAGGTTTAGGGATGAACCTGGGCACTACCACAAACAGGTTTAGGAATGAACCTGGGCACTAACACAAACAGGTCTAGGGATGAACCTGGGCACTACCACAAACAGGTTTAGGGATGAACCTGGGCACTACCACAAACAGGTTTAGGGATGAACCTGGGCACTACCATAAACAGGTTTAGGGATGAACCTGGGCACTACCACAAACAGGTTTAGGGATAAACCTGGGCACTACCACAAGCAGGTTTAGGGATGAACCTGGGTACTACCACAAACAGGTTTAGGGATGAACCGGGGTACTACCACAAACAAGTTTAGGGATGAACCTGGGTACCACCACAAACAGGTTTAGGAATGAACCTGGGCACTACCACAAATAGGTTTAGGAATGAACCTGGGCACTACCACAAACAGGTTTAGGGATGAACCTGGGCACTAACACAAACAGGTTTAGGGATGAACCTGGGCACTAACACAAACAGGTTTAGGAATGAACCTGGGCACTAACACAAACAGGTTTAGGAATGAACCTGGGCACTACCACAAACAGGTTTAGGAATGAACCTGGGCACTACCACAAACAGGTTTAGGAAGGAACCTGGGCACTACCACAAACAGGTTTAGGGATGAACCTGGGCACTACCACAAGCAGGTTTAGGGATGAACCTGGGCACTACCACAAGCAGGTTTAGGGATGAACCTGGGCACTACCACAAACAGGTATAGGAATGAACCTGGGCATTACCACAAACAGGTTTAGGCATGAACCTGGGCACTCTCACAAACAGGTTTAGGCATGAACCTGGGCACTACCACAAACAGGTTTAGGGATGAACCTGGGCACTACCACAAACAGGTTTAGGGATGAACCTGGGCACTACCACAAACAGGTTTAGGGATGAACCTGGGCACTACCACAAACAGGTTTAGGGATGAACCTGGGCACTACCACAAGCAGGTTTAGGAATGAACCTGGGCACTACCACAAGCAGGTTTAGGAATGAACCTGGGCACTACCACAAACAGGTTTAGGGATGAACCTGGGAAGTACCACAAACAGGTTTAGGGATGAAAGTGGGAACTACCACAAACAGGTTTAGGAATGAACCTGGGCACTACCACAAACAGGTTTAGGGATGAACCTGGGCACTACCACAAGCAGGTTTAGGGATAAACCTGGGTACTACCACAAACATGTTTAGGGATGAACCTGGGTACTAGGGATGAACTTGGGCACTACCACAAATAGGTTTAGGAATGAACCTGGGCACTACCACAAACAGGTTTAGGAATGAACCTGGGCACTACCACAAACAGGTTTAGGGATGAACCTGGGCACTACCACAAACAGGTTTAGGAATGAACCTGGACACTACCACAAACAGGTTTAGGAATGACCCTGGGCAATACCACAAACAGGTTTAGGAAGGAACCTGGGCACTACCACAAACAGGTTTAGGGATGAACCTGGGCACTACCACAAGCAGGTTTAGGGATGAACCTGGGCACTACCACAAGCAGGTTTAGGGATGAACCTGGGCACTACCACAAACAGGTATAGGAATGAACCTGGGCATTACCACAAACAGGTTTAGGAATGAACCTGGGCACTCTCACAAACAGGTTTAGGCATGAACCTGGGCACTATCACAAACAGGTTTAGGGATGAACCTGGGCACTACCACAAACAGGTTTAGGGATGAACCTGGGCACTACCACAAACAGGTTTAGGGATGAACCTGGGCACTACCACAAACAGGTTTAGGGATGAACCTGGGCACTACCACAAACAGGTTTAGGAATGAACCTGGGCACTACCACAAACAGGTTTAGGAATGAACCTGGGCACTACCACAAACAGGTTTAGGGATGAACCTGGGAACTACCACAAACAGGTTTAGGAATGAACCTGGGCACTACCACAAACAGGTTTAGGGATGAACCTGGGCACTACCACAAGCAGGTTTAGGGATAAACCTGGGTACTACCACAAACATGTTTAGGGATGAACCTGGGTACTAGGGATGAACTTGGGCACTACCACAAATAGGTTTAGGAATGAACCTGGGCACTACCACAAACAGGTTTAGGAATGAACCTGGGCACTACCACAAAAAGGTTTAGGGATGAACCTGGGCACTACCACAAACAGGTTTAGGAATGAACCTGGACACTACCACAAACAGGTTTAGGAATGACCCTGGGGGTTTAGGAATGACCCTGGGCAATACCACAAACAGGTTTAGGAAGGAACCTGGGCACTACCACAAACAGGTTTAGGGATCAACCTGGGCACTACCACAAGCAGGTTTAGGGATGAACCTGGGCACTACCACAAGCAGGTTTAGGGATGAACCTGGGCACTACCACAAGCAGGTTTAGGGATGAACCTGGGCACTACCACAAACAGGTATAGGAATGAACCTGGGCATTACCACAAACAGGTTTAGGCATGAACCTGGGCACTCTCACAAACAGGTTTAGGCATGAACCTGGGCCCTACCACAAACAGGTTTAGGGATGAACCTGGGCACTACCACAAACAGGTTTAGGGATGAACCTGGGCACTACCACAAACAGGTTTAGGGATGAACCTGGGCACTACCACAAACAGGTTTAGGGATGAACCTGGGCACTACCACAAACAGGTTTAGGGATGAACCTGGGCACTACCACAAACAGGTTTAGGGATGAACCTGGGCACTACCACAAACAGGTTTAGGAATGAACCTGGGCACTACCACAAACAGGTTTAGGAATGAACCTGGGCACTACCACAAGCAGGTTTAGGGATAAACCTGGGTACTACCACAAACATGTTTAGGGATGAACCTGGGTACTAGGGATGAACTTGGGCACTACCACAAATAGGTTTAGGAATGAACCTGGGCACTACCACAAACAGGTTTAGGAATGAACCTGGGCACTACCACAAACAGGTTTAGGGATGAACCTGGGCACTACCACAAACAGGTTTAGGAATGAACCTGGACACTACCACAAACAGGTTTAGGAATGACCCTGGGCAATACCACAAACAGGTTTAGGAATGAACCTGGGCACTACCACAAACAGGTTTAGGGATGAACCTGGGTACTACCACAACAGGATTAGGAAAGAAATATCAAAACCAGTCTCCAAACATTTCAACAGTCTGGCAATATGAAGTGACAGCATTTATGAACCTGGGCACTACCACAAACAGGTTTAGAATTAACCTGGGCACTACCGCAAGCAGGTTTAGGGATGAACCTGGGTACTACCACAAACAGGTTTAGGGATGAACCTGGGCACTACCACAAGCAGGTTTAGGAATGAACTTGGGCACTACCACAAGCAGGATTAGGAATGAATCTGGGCACTACCACAAACAGGTTTAGGAATGAACCTGGGCACTACCAAAAACAGGTTTAGGAATGAACCTGGGCACTACCACAAACAGGTTTAGGGATGAACCTGGGCACTACCACAAGCAGGTTTAGGAATGAACCTGGGCACTACCACAAGCAGGTTTAGGAATGAACCTGGGCACTACCACAAACAGGTTTAGGAATGAACCTGGGCATTACCACAAACAGGTTTAGGGATGAACCTGGGCACTACCACAAGCAGGTTTAGGGATGAACCTGGGCACTACCACAAGCAGGTATAGGGATGAACCTGGGTACAACCATAAGCAGGTTTAGGGATTAACTTGGGCACTATCACAAGCAGGTTTAGGAAAGAACCTGGGCACTACCACAAGCAGGTTTAGGAATGAACCTGGGCACTACCACAAACAGGTTTAGGGATGAGCCTGGGCACTACCACAAGCAGGTTTAGGGATGAACCTGGGTACTACCACAAACATATTTAGGGATGAACCTGGGTACTGGGGATGAACCTGGGCACTACCACAAACAGGTTTAGGAATGAACCTGGGCACTACCACAAACAGGTTTATGGATGAACCTGGGCACCACCACAAACAGGTTTAGGGATGAACCTGGGCACTACCACAAACAGGTTTAGGAATGAACCTGGGCACTACCACAAACAGGTTTAGGAATGAACCTGGGCACTACCACAAACAGGTTTAGGGATGAACCTGGGCACTACCACAAACAGGTTTAGGAATTAACCTGGGCACTACCACAAACAGGTTTAGGGATGAACCTGGGCACTACCACAATCAGGTTTAGGGATGAACCTGGGCACTAACACAAACAGGTTTAGGAATGAACCTGGGCACTACCACAAGCAGGTTTAGGAATGAACCTGGGCACTACCACAAACATGTTTAGGGATGAACCTGGGCACTACCACAAACAGGTTTAGGGATAAAACGGGCACTACCACAAACAGGTTAAGGGATGAACCTGGGCACTACCACAAACAGGTTTAGGGATGAACCTGGGCACTACCACAAACAGGTTTAGGGATGAACCTGTGCACTACCACAAACAGGTTTAGGGATGAACCTGGGCACTACCACAAACAGGTTTAGGGATGAACCTGGGCACTACCACAAACAGGTTTAGGGATGAACCTGGGCACTACCAGAAACAGGTTTAGGGATGAACCTGGGCACTACCACAAACAGGTTTAGGGATGAACCTGGGCACTAACACAAACAGGTTTAGGGATGAACTTGGGTACTACCACAAACAGGTTTAGGGATGAACCTGGGCGCTACCACAAACAGGTTTAGGAAAGAACCTGGGTACTACCACAAGCAGGTTTAGGGATGAATCTGGGCACTACCACAAACAGGTTTAGGGATGAATCTGGGCACTACCACAAACAGGTTTAGGAATGAACCTGGGCACTACCACAAACAGGTTTAGGAATGAACCTGGGAACTACCACAAGCAGGTTTAGGAATGAACATGGGCACTACCACAAACAAGTTTAGGAATGAACCTGGGCACTACCACAAACAGGTTTAGGAATGAACCTGGGCACTACCACAAGCAGGTTTAGGGATGAACCTGGGCACTACCAAAAGCAGGTTTAGGAATGAACCTGGGCACTACCACAAACAGATCTAGGAATGAACCTGGGCACTACCACAAAGAGATCTAGGAATGAACCTGGGCACTACCACAAACAGGTTTAGGGATGAACCTGGGCAGTACCACAAGCAGGTTTAGGGATGAACCGGGCACTACCACAAGCAGGTTTAGGGATGAACCTGGGCACTACCACAAGCAGGTTTAGGGATGAACCTGGGCACTACCACAAACAGGTTTAGCGATGAACCTGGGCACTACCACAAACAGGTTTAGGGATGAACCTGGGCACTACCACAAACAGGTTTAGGAATGAACCTGGGCACTACCACAAGCAGGTTTAGGAATGAACCTGGGCACTACCACAAGCAGGTTTAGGAATGAACCTGGGCACTACCACAAACAGGTTTAGGAATGAACCTGGGCACTACCACAAACAGGTTTAGGAATGAACCTGGGCACTACCACAAACAGGTTTAGGGATGAACCTGGGCACTACCACAAGCAGGTTTAGGGATGAACCTGGGCACTACCACAAGCAGGTTTAGGGATGAACCTGGGCACTACCACAAACAGGTTTAGGGATGAACCTGGGCACTACCACAAACAGGTTTAGGGATGAACCTGGGCACTACCACAAACAGGTTTAGGGATGAACCTGGGCACTACCACAAACAGGTTTAGGGATGAACCTGGGCACTACCACAAACAGGTTTAGGGATGAACCTGGGCACTACCACAAACAGGTTTAGGGATGAACCTGGGCACTACCACAAACAGGTTTAACGATGAATCTGGGCACTACCACAAACAGGTTTAGGAATGAACCTGGGCACTACCACAAGCAGGTTTAGGAATGAACCTGGGAACTACCACAAGCAGGTTTAGGAATGAACCTGGGCACTACCACAAACAAGTTTAGGAATGAACCTGGGCACTACCACAAACAGGTTTAGGAATGAACCTGGGCACTACCACAAGCAGGTTTAGGGATGAACCTGGGCACTACCAAAAGCAGGTTTAGGAATGAACCTGGGCACTACCACAAACAGATCTAGGAATGAACCTGGGCACTACCACAAAGAGATCTAGGAATGAACCTGGGCATTACCACAAACAGGTTTAGGGATGAACCTGGGCAGTACCACAAGCAGGTTTAGGGATGAACCGGGCACTACCACAAGCAGGTTTAGGGATGAACCTGGGCACTACCACAAGCAGGTTTAGGGATGAACCTGGGCACTACCACAAACAGGTTTAGGGATGAACCTGGGCACTACCACAAACAGGTTTAGGGATGAACCTGGGCACTACCACAAACAGGTTTAGGGATGAACCTGGGCACTACCACAAACAGGTTTAGGGATGAACCTGGGCACTACCACAAACAGGTTTAGGGATGAACCTGGGCACTACCACAAACAGGTTTAGGAATGAACCTGGGCACTACCACAAGCAGGTTTAGGAATGAACCTGGGCACTGCCATAAGCAGGTTTAGGAATGAACCTGGGCACTACCACAAACAGGTTTAGGAATGAACCTGGGCACTACCACAAACAGGTTTAGGAATGAACCTGGGCACTACCACAAACAGGTTTAGGGATGAACCTGGGCACTACCACAAGCAGGTTTAGGGATGAACCTGGGCACTACCACAAACAGATCTAGGAATGAACCTGGGCACTACCACAAACAGATCTAGGAATGAACCTGGGCACTACCACAAACAGGTTTAGGGATGAACCTGGGCACTACCACAAGCAGGTTTAGGGATGAACCTGGGCACTACCACAAGCAGGTTTAGGGATGAACCTGGGCACTACCACAAACAGGTTTAGGGATGAACCTGGGCACTACCACAAACAGGTTTAGTGATGAACCTGGGCACTACCAGAAACAGGTTTAGGGATGAACCTTGGCACTTCTACAAACAGGTTTAGGGATGAACCTGGGCACCATCACAAACAGGTTTAGGGATGAACCTGGGCACTACCACAAACAAGTTTAGGGTTGAACCTGGGCACTACCACAAACAGGTTTAGCAATGAACATGGGCACTACCACAAGAAGGTCTAGGGATGAACCTGGGTACTACCACAAGCAGGTTTAGGAATGAACCTGGGCACTACCACAAACAGGTTTAGGAATGAACCTGGGCACTACCACAAGCAGGTTTAGGAATGAACCTGGGCACTACCACAAACAGGTTTAGGAATGAACCTGAGCACTACCACAAACAGGTTTAGGGATGAACCTGGGCACTACCACAAACAGGTTTAGGGATGAACCTGGGCACTACCACAAACAGGTTTAGGGATGAACCTGGGCACTACCACAAGCAGGTTTAGGGATGAACCGGGGCACTACCACAAGCAGGTTTAGGGATGAACCTGGGCACTACCACAAACAGGTTTAGGATGAACCTGGGTACTACCACAACAGGATTAGGAAAGAAATATCAAAACCAGTCTCCAAACATTTCCACAGTCTGGCAATATGAAGTGACAGCATTTATGAACCTGGGCACTACCACAAACAGGTTTAGGAATGAACCTGGGCACTACCACAAGCAGGTTTAGGGATGAACCTGGGTACTACCACAAACAGGTTTAGGAATGAACCTGGGCACTACCACAAGCAGGTTTAGGAATGAACCTGGGCACTACCACAAGCAGGTTTAGGAATGAACCTGGGCACTACCACAAACAGGTTTAGGAATGAACCTGGGCACTACCATAAACAGGTTTAGGGATGAACCTGGGCACTACCACAAGCAGGTTTAGGGATGAACCTGGGCACTACCACAAGCAGGTTTAGGGATGAACCTGGGTACTACCACAAGCAGGTTTAGGGATTAACTTGGGCACTACCACAAGCAGGTTTAGGAAAGAACCTGGGCACTACCACAAGCAAGTTTAGGGATGAACCTGGGCACTACCATCAGCAGGTTTAGGAATGAACCTGGGCACTACCACAAACAGGTTTAGGGATGAACCTGGGCCCTACCACAAGCAGGTTTAGGGATGAACCTGGGTACTACCACAAACATCTTTAGGGATGAACCTGGGTACTAGGGATGAACCTGGGCACTACCACAAAGAGGTTTAGGAATGAACCTGGGCACTACCACAAACAGGTTTAGGAATGAACCTGGGCACTACCACAAACAGGTTTAGAGATGAACCTAGGCACTTCCACAAACAGGTTTAGGGATGAGCCTGGGCACTACCACAAACAGGTTTAGGAATGAACCTGGGCACTACCACAAACAGGTTTAGGAATGAACCTGGGCACTACTACAAACAGGTTTAGGGATGAACCTGGGCACTACCACAAACAGGTTTAGGAATTAACCTGGGCACTACCACAAACAGGTTTAGGGATGAACCTGGGCACTACCACAAGCAGGTTTAGGGATGAACCTGCGCACTACCACAAGCAGGTTTAGGGATGAACCTGCGCACTACCACAAGCAGGTTTAGGAATGAACCTGGGCACTACCACAAACAGATTTAGGGATGAACCTGGGCACTACGACAAACAGGTTTAGGGATGAACCTGGGCACTACCACAAACAGGTTTAGGGATGAACCTGGGCACTACCACAAGCAGGTTTAGGGATGAACCGGGGCACTACCACAAGCAGGTTTAGGGATGAACCTGGGCACTACCACAAACAGGTTTAGGGATGAACCTGGGTACTACCACAACAGGATTAGGAAAGAAATATCAAAACCAGTCTCCAAACATTTCCACAGTCTGGCAATATGAAGTGACAGGATTTATGAACCTGGGCACTACCACAAACAGGTTTGGAATTAACCTGGGCACTACCGCAAGCAGGTTTTGGGATGAACATGGGTACTACCACAAACAGGTTTAGGGATGAACTTGGGCACTACCACAAGCAGGTTTAGGAATGAACCTGGGCACTACCACAAGTAGGTTTAGGAATGAACCTGGGCACTACCACAAACAGGTTTAGGAATGAACCTGGGCACTACCACAAGCAGGTTTAGGGATGAACCTGGGCACTACCACAAGCAGGTTTAGGGATGAACCTGGGTACAACCACTAGCAGGTTTAGGGATTAACTTGGACACTACCACAAGCAGGTTTAGGAAAGAACCTGGGCACTACCACAAGCAGGTTTAGGGATGAACCTGGGCACTACCACAAGCAGGTTTAGGAATGAACCTGGGCACTACCACAAGCAGGTTTAGGGATGAACCTGGGCACTACCACAAGCAGGTTTAGGGATGAACCTGGGTACTACCACAAACATGTTTAGGGATGAACCTGGGCACTACCACAAACAGGTTTAGGAATGAAACTGGGCACTACCACAAACAGGTTTAGGGATGAACCTGGGCACTACCACAAACAGGTTTAGGAATGAACCTGGGCACTACCACAAGCAGGTTTAGGAATGAACCTGGGCACTACCACAAACAGGTTTAGGGATGAACCTGGGCACTACCACAAGCAGGTTTAGGAATGAACCTGGGCACTACCACAAGCAGGTTTAGGAATGAACTTGGGCACTACCACAAGCAGGTTTAGGAATGAATCTGGGCACTACCACAAACAGGTTTAGGAATGAACCTGGGCACTACCAAAAACAGGTTTAGGAATGAACCTGGGCACTACCACAAACAGGTTTAGGGATGAACCTGGGCACTACCACAAGCAGGTTTAGGAATGAAGCTGGGCACTACCACAAGCAGGTTTAGGAATGAACCTGGGCACTACCACAAACAGGTTTAGGAATGAACCTGGGCATTACCACAAACAGGTTTAGGGATGAACCTGGGCACTACCACAAGCAGGTTTAGGGATGAACCTGGGCACTACCACAAGCAGGTATAGGGATGAACCTGGGTACAACCATA
Source organism: Protopterus annectens (assembly GCF_019279795.1). Taxonomy (NCBI): domain Eukaryota; kingdom Metazoa; phylum Chordata; order Ceratodontiformes; family Protopteridae; genus Protopterus; species Protopterus annectens. The sequence continues at coordinate 978,698,637 of NC_056737.1, read as the reverse complement.
AGCAGGTTTAGGGATTAACTTGGGCACTACCACAAGCAGGTTTAGGAAAGAACCTGGGCACTACCACAAGCAGGTTTAGGAATGAACCTGGGCACTACCACAAACAGGTTTAGGGATGAGCCTGGGCACTACCACAAGCAGGTTTAGGGATGAACCTGGGTACTACCACAAACATATTTAGGGATGAACCTGGGTACTGGGGATGAACCTGGGCACTACCACAAACAGGTTTAGGAATGAACCTGGGCACTACCACAAACAGGTTTATGGATGAACCTGGGCACCACCACAAACAGGTTTAGGGATGAACCTGGGCACTACCACAAACAGGTTTAGGAATGAACCTGGGCACTACCACAAACAGGTTTAGGAATGAACCTGGGCAATACCACAAACAGGTTTAGGGATGAACCTGGGCACTACCACAAACAGGATTAGGAATTAACCTGGGCACTACCACAAACAGGTTTAGGGATGAACCTGGGCACTACCACAAGCAGGTTTAGGGATGAACCTGGGCACTACCACAAACAGGTTTAGGAATGAACCTGGGCACTACCACAAACAGGTTTAGGAATGAACCTGGGCACTACCACAAACAGGTTTAGGGATGAACCTGGGCACTACCACAAACAGGTTTAGGGATGAACCTGGGCACTACCACAAACAGGTTTAGGGATGAACCTGGGCACTACCACAAACAGGTTTAGGATGAACCTGGGCACTACCACAAACAGGTTTAGGGATGAACCTGGGCACTACCACAAACAGGTTTAGGGATGAACCTGGGCACTACCACAAACAGGTTTAGGGATGAACCTGGGCACTACCACAAACAAGTTTAGGGATGAACCTGGGCACCATCACAAACAGGTTTAGGGATGAACCTGGGCACTACCACAAACAAGTTTAGGGATGAACCTGGGCACTACCACAAACAGGTTTAGGGATGAACCTGGGCACTACCACAAACAGGTTTAGGGATGAACCTGGGCACTACCACAAACAGGTTTAGGGATGAACCTGGGCACTACCACAAACAGGTTTAGGGATGAACCTGGACGCTAACACAAACAGGTTTAGGGATGAACCTGGGTACTACCACAAACAGGTTTAGGGATGAACCTGGGCGCTACCACAAACAGGTTTAGGAATGAACCTGGGCACTACCACAAACAGGTTTAGGAATGAACCTGGGCACTACCACAAACAGGTTTAGGAATGAACCTGGGCACTACCACAAACAGGTTTAGGAATGAACCTGGGCACTACCACAAACAGGTTTAGGAATGAACCTGGGCACTACCACAAACAGGTTTAGGGATGAACCTGGGCACTACCACAAACAGGTTTAGGGATGAACCTGGGCACTACCACAAACAGGTTTAGGGATGAACCTGGGCACTACCACAAACAGGTTTAGGAATGAACCTGGGCACTACCACAAACAGGTTTAGGAATGAACCTGGGCACTACCACAAACAGGTTTAGGAATGAACCTGGGCACTACCACAAACAGGTTTAGGGATGAACCTGGGCACTACCACAAACAGGTTTAGGGATGAACCTGGGACCACTTCCACAAACAGGTTTAGGGATGAACCTGGGCACTACCACAAACAGGTTTAGGGATGAACCTGGGCACTACCATAAACAGGTTTAGGAATGAACCTGGGCTCTACCACAAACAGGTTTAGGAATGAACCTGGGCACTACCACAAACAGGTTTAGGAATGAACCTGGGCACTACCACAAACAGGTTTGGGAATTACCTGGGCACTACCACAAACAGGTTTAGGAATTAACCTGGGCACTACCACAAACAGGTTTAGGAATTAACCTGGGCACTACCACAAACAGGTTTAGGATGAACCTGGGCACTACCACAAACAGGTTTAGGGATGAACCTGGGCACTACCACAAACAGGTTTAGGGATGAACCTGGGCACTACCACAAACAGGTTTAGGGATGAACCTGGGCACTACCACAAACAGGTTTAGGGATGAACCTGGGCACTACCACAAACAGGTTTAGGGATGAACCTGGGCACTACCACAAACAGGTTTAGGGATGTACCTGGGCACTACCACAAACAGGTTTAGGGATGAACCTGGGCACTACCACAAACAGGTTTAGGGATGAACCTGGGCACTACCACAAACAGGTTTAGGAATGAACCTGGGCACTACCACAAACAGGTTTAGGGATGAACCTGGGCACTACCACAAACAGGTTTAGGGATGAACCTGGGCACTACCACAAACAGGTTTAGGATGAACCTGGGCACTACCACAAACAGGTTTAGGGATGAACCTGGGCACTACCACAAACAGGTTTAGGGATGAACCTGGGCACTACCACAAACAGGTTTAGGGATGAACCTGGGCACTACCACAAACAGGTTTAGGGATGAACCTGGGCACTACCACAAACAGGTTTAGGGATGAACCTGGGCACTACCACAAACAGGTTTAGGGATGAACCTGGGCACTACCACAAACAGGTTTAGGGATGAACCTGGGCACTACCACAAACAGGTTTAGGGATGAACCTGGGCACTACCACAAACAGGTTTAGGGATGAACCTGGGCACTACCACAAACAGGTTTAGGAATGAACCTGGGCACTACCACAAACAGGTTTAGGAATGAACCTGGGCACTACCACAAACAGGTTTAGGAATGAACCTGGGCACTACCACAAACAGGTTTAGGGATGAACCTGGGCACTACCACAAACAGGTTTAGGGATGAACCTGGGCACTACCACAAACAGGTTTAGGAATGAACCTGGGCACTACCACAAACAGGTTTAGGGATGAACCTGGGCACTACCACAAACAGGTTTAGGGATGAACCTGGGCACTACCACAAACAGGTTTAGGAATGAACCTGGGCACTACCACAAACAGGTTTAGGGATGAACCTGGGCACTACCACAAACAGGTTTAGGAATTAACCTGGGCACTACCACAAACAGGTTTAGGGATGAACCTGGGCACTACCACAAGCAGGTTTAGGGATGAACCTGGGCACTACCACAAACAGGTTTAGCGATGAACCTGGGCACTACCACAAACAGGTTTAGGGATGAACCTGGGCACTACCACAAACAGGTTTAGGGATGAACCTGGGCACTACCACAAACAGGTTTAGGGATGAACCTGGGCACTACCACAAACAGGTTTAGGGATGAACCTGGGCACTACCACAAACAGGTTTAGGGATGAACCTGGGCACTACCACAAACAGGTTTAGGGATGAACCTGGGCACTACCACAAACAGGTTTAGGGATGAACCTGGGCACTACCACAAACAGGTTTAGGAATGAACCTGGGCACTACCACAAGCAGGTTTAGGAATGAACCTGGGCACTACCACAAACAGGTTTAGGGATGAACCTGGGCACTACCACAAACAGGTTTAGGGATGAACCTGGGCACTACCACAAACAGGTTTAGGGATGAACCTGGGCACTACCACAAACAGGTTTAGGGATGAACCTGGGCACTACCACAAACAGGTTTAGGGATGAACCTGGGCACTACCACAAACAGGTTTAGGGATGAACCTGGGCACTACCACAAACAGGTTTAGGGATGAACCTGGGCACTACCACAAACAGGTTTAGGGATGAACCTGGGCACTACCACAAACAGGTTTAGGGATGAACCTGGGCACTACCACAAACAGGTTTAGGGAGGAACCTGGGCACTTCCACAAACAGGTTTAGGGATGAACCTGGGCACTTCCACAAACAGGTTTAGGGATGAACCTGGGCACTACCACAAACAGGTTTAGGGATAAACCTGGGCACTACCACAAACAGGTTTAGGAATGAACCTGGGCATTACCACAAACAGGTTTAGGAATGAACCTGGGCACTACCACAAACAGGTTTAGGGATGAACCTGGGCACTACCACAAACAGGTTTAGGAATGAACCTGGGCACTACCACAAACAGGTTTAGGGATGAACCTGGGCACTACCACAAACAGGTTTAGGAATGAACCTGGGCACTACCACAAACAGGTTTAGGGATGAACCTGGGCACTACCACAAACAGGTTTAGGAATGAACCTGGGCACTACCACAAACAAGTTTAGGGATGAACCTGGGCACCATCACAAACAGGTTTAGGGATGAACCTGGGCACTACCACAAACAAGTTTAGGGATGAACCTGGGCACTACCACAAACAGGTTTAGGGATGTACCTGGGCACTACCACAAACAGGTTTAGGGATGAACCTGGGCCCTACCACAAGCAGGTTTAGGGATGAACCTGGGTACTACCACAAACATCTTTAGGGATGAACCTGGGCACTACCACAAACAGGTTTAGGAATGAACCTGGGCACTACCACAAACAGGTTTAGGAATGAACCTGGGCACTACCACAAACAGGTTTAGGAATGAACCTGGGCACTACCACAAACAGGTTTAGGAATGAACCTGGGCACTACCACAAACAGGTTTAGGAATGAACCTGGGCACTACCACAAACAGGTTTAGGGATGAACCTTGGCAGTACCACAAACAGGTTTAGGGATGAACCGGGCACTACCACAAGCAGGTTTAGGGATGAAACTGGGCACTACCACAAGCAGGTTTAGGGATGAACCTGGGCACTACCACAAGCAGGTTTAGGGATGAACCTGGGCACTACCACAAACAGGTTTAGCGATGAACCTGGGCACTACCACAAACAGGTTTAGGGATGAACCTGGGCACTACCACAAACAGGTTTAGGGATGAACCTGGGCACTACCACAAACAGGTTTAGGAATGAACCTGGGCACTACCACAAACAGGTTTAGGGATGAACCTGGGCACGACCACAAACATGTTTAGGGATGAACCTGG